>NC_056527.1:6057774-6172874 GCF_019175285.1 Sceloporus undulatus | reverse complement strand
AAATATTGCCAAGAAAACTGAATGATAAATTCATCTTAGGGTCACCATAATTTGGAAACTACCTGAAGGCACACAACAACCAATGACAACAACAGCAACAACCATGGTTAGAATATCTATTATACTTTGTACATATCATGAGTGGTACTATTAGTTCACTTGATCTAGACACTTTACTGCTATTGATGCAACCTATTATTATTATTATTATGCTTTATTTATATAGCGCTGTACATTTGCACAGTGCTGTACATACAAACAATAAAATAGATAAGAGTAAACCTGCCCATGGTGTACATTCGAAGAAATGATAGCATAATACATATAAATAATACATAACAATACAGGAAAGGGTTCAATAAAACAGACAACAAGCCTAGAATCACATTAGTCATTTTGGCTTCTGCATCACATTGTTGACTCATGTTCAACTTGTGGTCTACTAGATCCCTTTCATCTCTGTGTTTCATTTTTTCTGCCTAAGTGTAGTACCTTACATTTTCCTTTGTTGAAATTCATTTTGTTGGTTTTGGCCCAGCTTCCTAATCTATTAACATCATTTTGAATTTTGATCCTCTCCTCTGGGGTATTAATTTGGTGTCATCTGCGCATTTGAGGAGAGGTAAAAAATAAAGGGAACTAGATAATCAGAGGAGAAGAAAGAGAAGGAGGAAGAACAGCAGCTGCAGCAGCCGCCTTGTGTGTTTTTGTCAGCTTTGTGTAACACAGAAATGAACCTATTACATCTCACTGTGTTCTGTTCCTCCCTCACCAAATCCATGCCAGTGCCACTGACATCTGGAAGGCTGCCGCATGACCCACCCTTTCCCTCAAAATCTGTGATCTCCCTTTTATAGAAAACGTATGTTTCTCAACCCTTCCTTGCCCTATGTTGCAACTGCAGGAGCGAAGTTCTTTCTCACGGTAGTTTCCCAAGACCAGGAGGTTGGTTGAATGCTACTCCCCCCCCCCCGTCCCCTTCAATACATTTGAAAACAAACAAAAACAACATAGATCATCATCCATCTTGGAACATAAGGTCTTGGGGTTTGTGGCTGTTGTTATTGTTTGTGGGTTTTCCCCCACCCAGCAAAAGTTCTCTCTCATTTTTTGCAAATCTTGCCAGTTGCCAACCAAGGGATTAAAGGGAGAACTTGGCATGCATGTTAATATGCTCCATTTGTATTCCAACGGCAGGACCACCCGGCTCCAAAATCAAGCAAGCTTGGCAAACAACAACATCGATAGACATGGCGGGGACACGATGCCTCTGTTTTTCATGCTATGTTCTTTAGACACGAAAGTTATCACTTCCAAGTGGCAGGTATCCTTGGACTGGGTTTTACAAATTGCAGGGCCTGGTCCCGCTTCTCCAGTCTTCAGGGTGAGGGAAGGAATCTCAGGGTGAAAACACTGTCTGGAAAAGCATACTGGTGCATTTGCATGGCTTGGCAGATCATACAAGCAGTTTTCGTGGGTCATCTCTATGTGAGAGACAAGGGTGCAAATTCTCCAGTTTGGGGGCAGTAAGCTCAGTTCCAACCAAGAGGAAGAGGCCATGTGCATATCTGTAGTTCACCTTAGAGAGGAGCAGCTTGCTAGAAAATGCAAGGCTTAATTGATTTGTTGCTGCAGCTTGCAAAGGCTCTCCATCGGTGCATCAATGTTTTCAGTATAATTGTGCATTTAATTATTTAAGAAACAAAAACAACCCAAACTCCTATATCACCTTTTACTTACTGTAATTTTCATATACTTACAGACCACCTCTTTCAGGGCGGTCTGTAGGTACCTGTTTTTTGTCTGCAGCATTGGCCTAGCAACCAAACTGCCTGGCAATGCTGCAGACCAAGAAAGGAGCTGGCTAGAGAGGCTCTTTTTTGGGACATGGTAAGGGCTGTATCGGCCACATGTCATGCACATGCCCCCTGTGTGGGTGGAGCAGTGCTGTAATGGTGCTGCCCACACATAGTAGGGCTCAGGACCATGTGATTGGTGTGCAGTTTCAAGCCCTAGTATCGCTGCTAGGATGTTGTAGCCTGGCGGTGTGTACTGGGCCTTAGTTAAGTAACAGAGGCACTAGGAAATTCTAATGAATTATCACAATGCATGAGACACTGGCAAGAATGCCCAATGCGCATCATTCCTGATGCATATCAATCTTGGTGTGCATCAGTCTCATTGCATAATGGTAACTTGCAGTCCTCTACTGGGTATGGATGCTGTTCTTATTGTGTGCCTTCAAGTCATTTCCAACTTATGTTGACCCAAAGGCAAACCTATCATGGGATATTCTTGGCAAGTTTCTTTAGAGAGTGTTTGCCATTGCCATTCTTTGGGCTGAAAGAGTGTGACTTGCCCAAGGTCACCCAGAGGGTTTACATGGCCAAACTGGGATTTGAACTCTGGTTTCTAGAGTCCTGGGCCAATGCTCATTCCCACCTCCATAAGTCCAGTTATGAAGAAGTAACTCCCATACAGCATCCCAGCCAGTAACCTTTCTATCAAATAGGTTTAAGCTGTACTTTCTCTCAATCGGTCATTTAATACATTCAATCAATTTGTTGTTTAATTAATTGTCATGCTGGGACCTGTACCAGGAGAAAGGTAGGACAGAATTTAATGAATTATTATCCCATTTTTCTCCTGGTACAGAACTCAAAGCAGCATACCAAGTAATTCATTAATTATTGACTACAGCAGACCCTTTGTATCCTCGGATTCTTTATCCACGGATTCAACCATCCAGCTTGAAAATATTCAAAAAATATAAATACCCAAAAGCAAACCTGAATTTTGCCAGTTTTTAAATAAGGGATACCATTTCACTCTGAAATTGTATTTAAAGGGACTTGAGCATCCACACATTTTGGTATCCACACAGGTTCCTGGGACCAAAGCCCAGTGGATACCAAAGGCCCACTGTAACTAACTCTTGGAAACATGCACAAAGAAATATATCTTGTGATCCATTGCAATATCGGTCTACTGATCTTTCCTGACCTGGTGATGGTGGTTTTTCCAGCTGAGACTTGGCAGTCTGTTGATGTTTTGTACATGCAAAATGACAGCCATGTTGTTTTCTCAATAGGGGTGGGAAAGACCTTCCAGGATGCATGGAAGCCTTCAAAACATATGTCAGAACAAATGGGCAGCACATGGGCTTGCTGGGGGTGGAATGGAAGAGGTTTGTACAATGTGTTTGCAATATTTCCTTCATCTTCTGTAATACATCTTTTTAAATGACGTTTTGACTGCGTTGTGTTTTTCTTTCCTGCTGGACTATGAATGCCGGGGAAGTTGGCAAGCGGTTGATGTTTTAAAATGATTATATGATCATATACTTCTAATTGGTTGAAGCCTTGTGAAATTTAATAACTACTCTGGGTACAGTATTTGCCTCCAAGCATACAGCCTTGCCTCAGTTCAGTTTAATGCAAAACGCCTCGCTTCAGTTACAAACCTCTCTGCTGCTTTTTCCCCATTTAGTCAAAATATTAGCCATCAGGAGGGGTGTAACAGTGTGTGTGTGGGGGGGGCAAAAGGTGAGTGTTTCCCCCAGTATTTTTTTGGGGGGGGCAGAAAAGAATATGTAAGCAATACTATTTTCTCTGCAGCCAGTGCAGTTTCTAGCACAGAAAATGCTATGGTTCGGGGTTTATTCAATGCAAAAATTGTACATGGAGTATTTTGCACAGAAAACCGCCTTTTGTGCACAGAAAAAATACTTCCATTCAGATTTATTTTCTGTGCATAAAATCCAGTTTACTTTACAAAAAAATGTGTTGCATTCTGCACAAAAAGTCACATACAAATTTGGGGCAGAATAAGGCCCAGACTCTGAAGGTTCTCATCAGTTTTGGATTCTCCTCATTAGGGTTTTCTGACACTCGTGGTACACATTTTCCCCCAGCATTCTTTGAATATGTTGGCATGTTCTTTCCATCCCTATGACGCAGATAAAAATAGACACACGCTTATATAACATGGGGAGCAGCTTCCCCACCGACTAGGCAGTTGGCCCTGCTTCTCCAGCACTGTTTTTGTCCAAGGAGTTTATCACATTAGCCCCATTCTCACCACGATCGCATTAAAAAAAGGAACCAGACACACATTGGTTTGGGAGCATTCTGTATTTCATGTCGTCTGCACAGTTGCACAACTGGGCCCTCATGCTCTTCTCCTGCACTCCCTCTTAACACTGCCTTTCTGTTCTTGGCCCTATCCAGGGTACCTTTCAGGTTTTTATCTTTTATTTTTAGTACCATTTTTAAAGATCAATTGCTACTTCTATATTCCATAGTTTACTTCTTTTTCCTCCTGTGAATTATTACACTTTTTCAAAGAAAAAAAAGTAGCACATCTAGAATTCAAGTAAATCCTCATTCACATAATATTCCACAGATAACATTTTTCATTCTCATCTGCTTTTCTTTCATTCTTAAACTCTCCCTCAGGAACAGCCTATTTTATTTTAATATCCATTACTTGTCATGCGGAAGATATTTTAATTGTATCCTTCAGTTCCTTCTTCCCCTCTATTCCATTCACTTAACCAATCAGCTTTCCCCAGTTTCTCATCCATGCATCTGCATTTCACTGACCAATATATACTGCCCTCCTTTCCCAAATATACTCAAACATCACATACTCTGCTACATATTCTTTCCACTTTCATATTGTGCCACTTTCCAATCATACACTATTACTGCTCTACATCTTTTATTAACTAGTTTTTAGATATTCTTTTACCTTATTTAACCCCATATTTTTAGTATTTTATCCATAATTTGCTTCTGAAGGTAAACATGTTAGACACACAAGTGCCATCATTTGCCTCCTCGCCGATTTACTTACTATTGGAAAATAGACAACGTTGCTTGGGTTGACGTCAATGATTTTGCTTATGATGGGAATAAAAACAAAATTGACTGTTGGCAGTATAGCAGAACAGACAGACCAACACTTTAAAGGATAGATAATACATTTAATCTCACCGTGGCTCTCTTTCTATATTCAGCACTCTTACTCACCAATTTCATTTTCTTCAGAATAAGAACAAGGAAAATACAGACTATATCATTATAGAAAGAAGGCGTTCATTCCTGGGGTTGCGGCTGGAAGATCTACTATACAATTATTCAGTATTTCTTGGCAACCCCCCTTTTGTGTGATTTAATTTTGTTCCAATACACCAGGAAGGGTCTCCAGCTCTGCATGTCTGTTTGCTCAGAGCCTGTTGTAATTGGTAATTTTTATTTGCCAGGTACTTCCAAGCCAATTGTCCGCAGCAGGTAGATCGACTTTCTTCCAATATTTTGCAGCTTGAATGTAAGCCATATTCTACAAACGATTTCCCAAGTATTCATACATTTTTGTTGTTTTTCTACAAAAATAAAGATTGTCCAAATGCAGCCAGCCCTCTGTATCCACAGATTCTTTATCCATAGGGGATTCTTTATTCCATGGCTTGGAAATATACAATACGTATATTTATACAATATATATATATATATATATATATATATATATATAAATTCCCAAAAGCAAACTTTGATTTTGTCATTTTATGTAAGGGTCACCATTTTACTATGCCATTGTATTTAATGGGACTTGAACATCCATGGATTTTAGTGTCCAAGGAAGGTTCCTGGACCCAAATCCCAGCAGCAGTAGGTAAGTGGTGTGATGGCAGGCAGGCATGTGAACACTCACCAATTGTTGCGCCAATCCAAGGATTTATCCCAGTCAGAACCAGAGGCAGGATACCATGTGCTTGGCCTGTGCTTTCCTACCCATCTCCTTAGGCCCCAAGACTGTATGTCAACAGTGGGATCCTGGCTGTGGTTAAACACAACTGGCACGAAACACTTCAAGCTTTCTGCCTTTGTGGCAGAAGAGTGGGGTATAAATATTATAAATAAATAAATAAATAAATAAATAAATAAATAAATAATAAGCCTCAGTGTCATACATGACTGTGCCACATTTCCAGAACAAATAATTTCAGTTATTTTGTGGTGCACTGGTTAAATGCCTGTAATGCAACCTCTCATTCACAAACCACAAGGTTGTGAGTTCAATACCTGCCAGGGGTTCAGGTTCGACTCAGCCTGGCATTTTTTTGTAGGTCAGTAAAATGTGTACCAAGCTTCTTGGGGGCAATTGGCTTGCACACTGTAAATTGCTTAGGGAGTGCTTAAGTGCACTGGTAAGTTATACAGAAATGTACTTGCTATTGCTATTTGTTGCTGTTGGTTTCTTCTTTGCATGTCCTTTTTTAATCCATAGGAAGTAGCAATAGCAATAGCAAGTACATTTCTATTCCACTTATCAGTGCACTTAAGCACTTCCTAAGTGCTTTTCAAAGTGTAAGCTACTTCCCCCCAACAAACTGGCTACTCATTTTAATAACCTATGGAAGGATGCCAGGCTGGGCTGACCAAGAGCCCCTGGCTGGTATTGAACCCACAACCTTGCGACTGTGAGTGAGTGGGTGCAGTACTGGCATTTAACCACTGTGCCACCAGGGCTCCTTCCATATCTCCTAACTGATAAGAGCAACACATAACCACTCATAAAGCCTAAGTCCATATATAAATACTCCAACTGAGCTACTATTCATTCTCCTCCACAGCTTTAGGAGCAGTATAATTAACTTTAAGGTCCCCCCAAAGGTTCTTAAATCAGAGGGATATTGACTTTACAAGGTCACTGTTACTAATCTTGTAGTGTGTTCATGTGTTAAAAACAATTTAACTTTGAGGAGGATCATAGCCATAATGATGCAAAATGCCCCCCTGTACAAAATCTACCTCCATGGAGTCAGATCTGCTTGACAAGTTATCATCCCACAAGGCTACGTACCCCTATAATTATCTCCATTCTTGTTAAAAATTAATCCCATAATTTACAAATGATATTTGAATGGCAACAGAGCTGTGCTTGGAATAAATAACTTATAAGACAGCAGTTCATAGTAAAAAAAGAATCCGCTTCAGGATGAGGATGGGTGAGAATGTCAGTCTAGTTCATTCTTTCTGTATTCATAGTTGGACTTCTGTTTATCCATGGATTCTGCATCCATGAATTCTTCTATCTACAACTTGAAAATTACACACACATATATATGCCCCCCCAAAGCAAACCTTGACTTTGCCATTTTATATAAGGGACACAATTTTACTATGCCATTATATATAATGGGACTTGAGCATCTATGGATTTTGGTATCCCCAGGGAGTCCTGGAACTCCAGTTCATATCAATGGTAAACTGTATTTATTGCATTTCCCTCCACCTTTCCACTAAAATAAGTTCTAACAACATCAATAAAAACAAACTAACTAAAAATCATTTTTAAAAAAGGAAATGGTAAAACCATTAATACCTATCACTCATAAACTTTAAAATGGTTCCTAAGACCGGTTGGAAGAGATGTGTCTTCGTACTCAGGCTCAAACAGAGAAAGCATGAACAGCATCACTTTCCCTTCCTGTTCAGAAATAATGTGAGACTTAAACAATCCAAATGTGTGAGAAATTAAGATTGATTATTTATTATTGATTATAAGTATTTGTTTATCCCCTCCTGTCTTCCAGAGTTCCTGAGATGATATATAACAAATGAAAACAGATTAAAACAGGTTGAAGAAACCTCTTTGGGAACAGACTAAAACAGATCTTTAGAAAAAATGTTAAACACACACAATCCTAAACACACAAAAAAACACACATAGACCTGAAACAATCAGAAAAGGCACCTTGGTTTGGACCAAAGGCCCAAATCATCATCATCATCATCATCATCATCATCATCATCATCATCAGTCTGATTGTCAAAGCACCTCTGACAGATGGCCATCCAGCCTAGCATCATAGAGTTGGAAGAGACCACAAGAGCCATCCAGTCCAACACTTGCCATGCAGGAACTCACATTCAAGGCATCCCTAACAGATTAGGATTATTTAGCTCTCAAGTTCTTTCTGAACAGGAAGAAATTTACAAATTACAAATGCACACATTGCCATTTTGTGTAGAAAAAGCCACATTTTCTGTACAGGAAATAATATTTCTGCATATTTCTACGTAGAAAAAATATTTCCTGCACAGAAAACACTGCTCTCTTTGCAGAAAAAAATTTCAATGTAAATTAACCAAGTGCAAATTTTGCACAGGTTAAACCCCCAATTACAACATTTGTGTCCAGGAAATAATAGTTCTGCATGAAAATATTATTTTCTACACAGAAAAGACTGTTTTAGGTGTAAAACAACCATGCACAAATTTGCACAGAATAAGTCCTGAACTGCAAAGTTCCTCATTAGTGCAGGATTCTTCTCCTCAGGGTTTCTCAGCACTTGAAAACTCATGTTTTTTCCACCATTTTGGGGAAAAATATTTTTGAATGTTCTCTCCATCCCTACTTAGGGTTTCCATCTCTATTTTCTCAGAGGCCATTTTTGGCATGAGCTAAGCATGGTGAGGATGCTAAATGGTGATGCTCTTTTACTGTTAAAGCTAAGTAGGTCTCAAATCTGCTCAGCACTTGGATAGGAGACTGTCTGTAATCCTTGGAAAAAGCTGTTCTGAAACATCATGAAAAGCAAATCCAATTTAGCCATCGGGGTTAATAACATTAGATAGAGCAAATGGAGCTGAGGTCTGATCTACTGAGCGTGATGAGTCTAAGAAAGAGTTTGTAAAACAAGTATCCCCCTCCTTTACTTTCCTGGGAATCTCTTTTAACTCTTTGAGACATACCTTGCTGATAAGGTATGTGACCAACTCTGGGCTGGCATTGTCTTTCAGCCAATAATTCCTATTTGAAAATGGAAATTGCCCCTATACTTTCTAGCATTTCATAGGTGAAAGTGCAAGCACGCATGGCCAAGCAACTTTAGAGTGCTGTCAAGAGGATAAAAGTTATTAATGAAGAAAAACAGAAACGCTAGTCCACAACAGACAACTTTTGCCTGAGCCTACTGGAAAGGGCAGGACTCCCCCTGGTCCTCTCCTATCTGCCTTCCTAAATTAACTTGAGAAGAAACTACTTTTGCATATCAAGCTCAACTTGTAGCAACTGAAGCCTTCTCTATAAGAGAGCTTTTGTATTTCACCATACTACAGTTCCCAGAATTTCGTAGCACTGAGCCATGGCAGTTAAAGGGGGTCAACCTGGATTATTTCTGCAGTGCAGATACAACTTTATCCAAACCATTGGTTCAACTAGCCCAGTATGGTCAGATCTCTGACTGGGAGCCATTGCTTTCTCCTATCTGGAGATTCTGCTGTTATCACATATTGGCCTTCCATCCAAGGAGGAACCAGGCTCAACCCTGCTTCCAAAATCAAATGAGATCAGAATATGTTCAAGATGAGATAGCCATAATTTTATATTACAGTTCTGCACAGCTAAACCACTGATGGAATGGCTTGTTTTTATGGAGCTAAATAAACCAACAGATGTATCCATTGGAGTCCATCAGCTCAGTAAAAGAATGGCTATCACAGAAATCTGTTGTTGCAACATCACAGCCACTCCCAGACAATTTTGTAAGCTAAATTATCCATCTCAACAGATTTATAAGCAGACAGAATTCTTCTGCTTCCTTATTTCTTTTGTGGTCTGCAAATGAGGGCCTGCAGACATTGGTGAATGACACTTCTCAGCATTCCTACATAACCAAAGATGGGAATGATGTGATTGACAATCCAGCAACATCTGGAAAGCCACATTATTTTTCCTCCAGATGGATAAGATTGTTCTCTTCCATTCTATCAAGCTGTTGGTTTTTTATTTTTGCTTTCATGGCTGCTCTCAAATTATTCCTCCTTCCCTTTATCCTCCTCCCCTCTTTTTTTGGTTCCATGAGAAGCTTTAATGATAGTTTGATTAGATATCACTCTGGCCATCTGATAAACAGGGAGTGCAATTAATAAAATTAATGATAATTAATGATAAAAACTATATTTACCTAACTGTTTTGTCATTCAAGATGGTTTAAGACATCAGCTGAAAAGGCAATATAACCAAAAGAATAAATCAAATGAAGAATTACATAGCAAAGCCAGCTAAAATATAATTCCAGCACAAAGATGGAATTGTGGGGTGAGGTTTGCAACAATTCCAAACTTGGTGGGGCAAAAGGGTTTTTATCCAATGCCAAAGAGTCAGGAAAAAGAGACAGGGAGTTCAACATTCAAACAAGATGAGAGGAAGAAGGATTACAACCTTCAACACTTGACTGATGCATCAGAAAAGCCAGAGGAAAATTGTTTGAAAGCTTCATCGAGAAGGCATCTGTCTCTGCCAGAAAAAGATGAGGAGGAAGGAATGATCGCCAATGAAAAATGTAGCTAACGCATGAAAGCAGGAGCAGCGTGTCAGAGAGACCTTTGCATTTAGCCAGAAGCTAGCCATTAATAATTTTGAAAAGGATCTGGCTGGGCAGAGTGTGATGCAAAAGGCAAAAGAATCAACAACCTGTTGGGCAGCCGAGGATGAAAGCTTGGCGTTTGAAAGGTCTGGACGGGAAGGACAAGTGCATGAATTCTTTCGATCTCAAGAGGGCCACTGAGAAATTCTGCTTCAAACGGAATTTGGGATCACGATCTGAGCCTTTGTAGGTGGCATTCTGACGTCTGTGTTGCTTTCATGGAATCTGTTCCACATTTCCCCAGGAGGACTCTTCTTCAGGTTCATGCAGAACAGCACTTGTGAAAAAATACTGCCTGTAGCTTCAAGATTACAAAACCCAGTGACCATCAAATGTTCCCCAGCCCCACGGACGACAAGGTCCATGATGTGGGATAACCATGAGTGAAATCTGCAGTGTGCAAAAATACCTCCTCAAGGCCAGTAAAAGAGTAGCACAATTGTTGAAGGTGAAGTGTGTTGGGTCTGTTTGCCTGGGAGAAGCAATAATAAAGAAATCTGATAGCTATTTTTTATATAAAATACATAAAATTATAAAAATTTTAAAAAAGAAATCTGATAGTTATTTTCAAATATCCAAAAGGGCATAAAAGCAGAAGTTGAAGTGGCTTATTTTTTGTAAGTCAAAAGGGTACATACACCCTGCGCCAGTGGATTCAAATAATAAGAAAAGAGATTCCAACTAAACATTAGGAAGAACTTCATGAGTGTAAGAGAGCCAGCATGATGTAGTGGTTTGAGCATTGGACTAGGACTCTGGAGACCAGGGTTCGAATCCCAGCTCAGCCATGGAAACCCACTGAATGACTTTGGGCAAGTTACTCTCTCTCAGTCTCAAAGGAAGGCAATGCAAAACCCTCTGAACAAATTTCACCAAGAAAACCTTATGATGGGTTCACCTTAGATGTAAATGATTTAAAGGCTACAGCAACAACAACAAGACCCATTCGACAGCAGAATAGGCTGCATCAGAGGGAGGCTGAGTCTCCTTCTCTGGAGGTTTTTAAACAGGGTTGGATGGCCATCTTTTGGAAATACTGTAGCTGTGTATTCCTGCATGGTAGGAGGTTGAAGAAGAAAGCCCTTGTGACGTCTTTCAACTCTACAACTCTGTGATTCTATGAAGATTTGCAAGGTGAAATGTTCCTCATCCCTGATACAGACAGAATATGATGATTACAGACAGAACATACTGAATAAACATGCACAGGACTGCAATGTTATTAATTTACTTACTTATATTGTTTGCCTGCTACCTTAGGACAAGGTTTTCAGAAAAGACTACAAATACACCAAAAAATGCAATTTAAAGTTTGATAACATTTTTAAAGAATGTAGATAGATGATAGATGGATGGATGGATAGATAGATAGATAGATAGATAGATAGATAGATAGATAGATAGATAGAGTTATGAAACCCTTACAAGAAGAATCCTGGACTAATAAGATTCTTCACAGTTTAGGACTTACATATGGTTGGGTTTTTTTTACATTTTACATATGGTTTTTTTTGTACAGAAAACAGCATTTTCTGACCAGCAAGCAGTATTTCTATGCAGAAATATTACACCCTCCACAGAAGAAGCTGTTTCCTACACAGAAAATGCAATACCTGGAGTACTGTTCTGCACAAAATTCACATCTGTGTGATTTGTATAGAAAGGGGAATTTTCTGCACAGAAAACTACTTTTTCCATGCAGGAATTATTATTATTATTATTATTATTATTATTATTATTATTATTATTATTATTATTATTGGGTTTTTTGGGGGGTGGTTCGGGCTATGTGACCACGTTCCAGAAAAGTTTCTTCCTGACGTTTCGCCAGCATCTGTGGCTGGCATCTTCAGAGAATGCTTTGCCTGGAAAAAATTGGGTGTATATATACTGTGTGAGCCTGCGAAGGCAGGAGTGATTTGCATGTTTCTTGTTCTGTGTATACACAGTATATATACACTCAATTTTTCCAGGCAAAGCATTCTCTGAAGATGCCAGCCGCAGATGCTGGCGAAACGTCAGGAAGAAACTCTGCTAGAACATGGCCACATAGCCTGAAAAACCCACAAAAAACTATGGATGCCAGCCATGAAAGCCTTTGACTTTACATTATTATTATTAGTAGTAGTATTAGTATTATTATTATTGCATAGATTCCCTGCTTGGTCATGGAAACTCAGTGGGTGACTCTCTCTCTGAAAGGCACACCACTGTGTATGAATTTTGCACAGAATCAGCCCTGAATTACAAATAGTCTTTGAACACTGCATGATAAGAAGAGAATTGCTAAAATTACCTGAAGAAATGTTCAAGAAAGTCAGTGGAATGAGAGGAAAAGGCAGGAGAGAAAGAGTAGAACCTTTTGGATTATAATGTTCCAAATCTCCCGCTAGCCTAGTCATGCTGGCTCAGGGATAGGGATAGAAGGAACATTTCTGCAACTCCAGGAGACAAGGAGAGGTTCAAAAAATAGTCCCAAAATATGTTTCTTGAGTGTCAGAAAACCCAGATAAGAAGAAACTCAGACTAATGAGAATCTCCACAGTTCAGGACTTTGTCTCTTCCTTACAGACAAATTGGCAGAATATGTCTATTTGCTTTTCATCCATCTCTTTCTCACCTACTGCTCTGTCACTTTTCTCTTTTGAGATGGGACTGTAGCTCCCCAGTCTCTAGTTTGACTTTGCAAGCAAAAGGCAAAATAGTTTTCATTTTTATAGATTGAGAAGTACACTCTTCAGCCTTTTGCCTGAAAAGTAGATGCTAGCTCCCAGAGATACACAGCCCCAATGCAAAAGAGAAAAGTGACAGAGACGGCATGAGAAAATAGTTTTGTTTTGTTTTGTTTTTCCAAACTGGATTTCAGAAGAGGGCCAAGATGGTGCAATGGTTTGAGTGTTACACTGTTAGACACACTTCATGACTTACTCTGTACAAACTTTGTATTTGTGTGTGTGTGTATGTGTTTTTTTTTTCTTTCTCCCAGAGGAAAAACATTTTGTGTGGAGGAAACAGTAAATGGCTGGAATTATTGTTTATTTCAAGAAGTAATTTAGAGAAGAATTGCACTCTTGCTCTGGGATTCTGGGAACTGTAGTCTCCAAAGTGATGCTCCTGAGTTCCGGAGCTAAGCTGAGGAAGAACAAGAAGATCCCAAGAGCAGGCAAAGAGAGAGAGAGAGAGAAAGAAAGAAAGAAAGAAAGAAAGAAAGAAAGAGAAAACATTGCAAGCCTTTTTACAACAGTTTGCATTGTCTGTTCTGTTTGGTAATATTTTTATTGGGATAAAGAAGAGGACTTTTCTGTTACCTGGTATGAAACATGATTATTTAGAATCTCAGCCATTATCTTCTTCGTTAACATTTGAAGACACCACTTTATGCTGGAGACTGAATCTAGGCCCTTCTACATTGAAAGCAAAGGCTGTGCAATGACACAGTGGCTTTCCCCCACCATCAGAAAAAGTAGGGTCTGGTGGTTTCCATGTTGGCAGGGCAGGAGATCTGTGCTGGTTTTTAGTTTGAGCTTTAAAACATCTATCTAAAAAGCTGAGCCAATCAGGGAAAGGACTCAGCACCTTGGATAAATTTAAGTTCGTACTAAAACTCAGAAAAGATTGACACATTGTCACCAACATAGAAGTCCCTCACCATTGGTCATCAGAAGCTATCTTCTACTAAGTGACCCTCTCCTAAGGTTTTCTTGGTAATATTTATTCAAAGGAGGTTTCCCATTTTCTTCCTCCGAGGCTGAGATGTCACCCAATGGGTTTCCATGGCTCAATATGGATTCAAACCCTGGTCTCCCTACTCTTACACTCAAACCATTACTGTTGGTTCCCTATTGAAAACAATTACTTTTAAAAAAATCTCTTTATTTTCTCACTTGCTGCTCTGTCACTTTCCCTTTTTAGGTGTGACTGCAAGTCTCTGATAGTTGCTTGTACTTTGCATGTAAAAGGCTGAAGTATGTACTTTTTTTGGGGGGGGGAGATGAAAACTATTATTTAATACAAGAAGTACAGTCTTCAGCCTTTTGCTTACAAAGTTAAAGTAGCTACTGGGGAGCTATAGTCTGGTCTCAAAATTGAAAAAGTGATAGAGCATTGGATGAGAAAGAGATGGATGAAAAGTGAGCAGACTCATTCTGGCAATTTGCCTGAAGTAAGAGACAAAGTCACAGCCAGCAGAAGGTGAAGGGAAAGAGGAATGAGAGAGAGAGAGAGAGAGAGAGAGAGAGAGAGAGATGCTAGACATGAAGAGATGCGCATGAAGCTGAGGGTCAAAGAAGACAGAAGAGAGAGTTTTTGATGGCAGCGTGTGAAAAAGGGGTTATGTATATTGAAAGGTAGCAAGCAAATAATGGCTTCAGGCCAAGTCTAACATGCATCCAAAGTGGCTAGGCTCTCTGCAAAGAAAAATAATCTGGTTGTAGCTTTCTAGATACAGCGGTGTTGTTGATCCATTCTCTAATGCTAATGTAGAAAATAATGACTGAGATTCTTAACCACCATCCATGTTTCATAACTTAACAAATCTGTAGCTATGTTGCAGAAATGCAATAAACCTCTGTTAGGGCTGATACAGACTGGCACAATACACTGGCTTCCCAGCAGCAGGGGGGAATGGTGTACAGATGACACCTGCCTTGATGCTCGCCCGACCAGCGTTGGGAAGCATTGTGGTGCTTTGGTGGCGCAGAGTTCATATTCCACATGCTCATCCTTCTTGATTTGTCTGCAGCCTTTGACACTGTTGATCACTTTCTCCTAATTGACATATTCTCTGACCTTGGGTTCTCAGACTCTGTTCTTGACTGGTTTAGATCTTACTTGTCTGGCCGATCTTTTGTAGTAGTTGCAGGAGGTCAGACTTCTTCTCCTGTTCCATTATCTGTTGGAGTTCCCCAGGGCTCTGTTCTGGGTCCCCTTCTGTTTTCTCTCTACACACTGTCCTTAGGTAAACTCATCAGCTCTTTTGGTTTTTCCTACCATCTGTATGCCGATGACACCCAGCTGTATCTTTCCACCCCTGACCTTTCTCCAAGCCTTGAACAGCAAGTCTCATCTTGCCTTACAGCTGTCTCGCATTGGATGCACCATCAGCGTTTGAAGCTCAACATGTCCAAGATGGAGTTTCTTGTCTTTCCTCCTAAGCCCACCCTTCAACACTCCTTTTCTGTCTCTGTGAACAACAGTTCTATTCAACCAGTCCAGCAAGCCCGCAGTCTTGGTTTTATCTTTGACTCTTCTCTGTCGTGTATCCCTCGGATCCAGACCACAGCCAAGGCTTGTAGATTCTTTTTGTACAATATTGCCAAAATCCGACCATATCTCTCCGCCTCTTCTGCCAAGATCCTGGACCATGCCCTAGTGATCTCATGACTCGATTACTGTAACATCCTCCTGGCCGGGCTTCCTCTTTCTCACCTCCGTCCTTTAATCTCTGTCCAGCATTCAGCTGCATGCATGATCACTTCTACCCACCGCTCTGACCACATCTCTCCTGTGTTGGCATCCCTTCACTGGCTCCCTCTCCCTTTCCGCATTCAGTATAAGCTCCTGCTGTCGACATTTAAAGCCCTCCATGGACTGGCCCCTCCTTACTTATCAGACCTTCTTTCTCCTCACCTTCCCACCAGGGCCCTCCGTTCTGGTAGTCAAGGTCTGCTGTCTCAGCCCAGGATTTCCTCTGCCCCATCCCAGATTTGCCCCTTTTCACTTGCTGCCCCTCACTCCTGGAACCTTCTTCCCCCACAAGCAAGAGCCATCACTTCTTTAACCAGCTTCAAAACAGAGTTGAAAACCATCCTGTTCAGAGAAGCCTTCCCAGGCATTGCATAATTGTCGCTTGCTATTTGATGTTCTTTTGGTGCCTGTTTATCAAACCATTTCCTGTATTGCTATGTACTGTATATGCATTATCCTACTTGAGAGTATGTATTTTCCCTGGAAAATGATTAACCATCCATTATGAAGCCAAGCCCTCCCTCCAGTCCATCTGCCTTGGTCCAGGCCTTGGAGGTAGAGAGGAACTGCTGGACCTCTTACCCTTTCCCTCCACCACTCCCTTCTCCTTCTGTGTCATGTCTTTTTAGATTCTAAGCCCGAGGGCAGGGAACCGTCTAACTAAAAAGATTATATGTACAGCGCTGTGTAAATTTACAGCGCTTCATAAATAAAGGTTAATAATAATAAGAAGAATAAGAATAAGAATAATAATACCAACAAGGTTCACGTGTGGCAGAAAAGCTGCCATTTTCCGACGCAAGAGGGAGCAGCATTTTGCTGCCTCTTTTGTGCTGGAAAAAAGTCAGAGTGCAGCCGTGGTGTGCAGTTGCCGCAGTGCCATGGCGCCCTTTTGGGCCAGTATGTTTCAGCCCTTAGTGAACTGTGAAGATGCACACCCAAACTCTGGCAATTGTGGTCAGGCATGCTTCTGAGGCACATCAGAAACCTGTAGGGCTTTAAAAAATTCTCTTAAAATTTTCACTTTAACCACATGTATTTACACACACACACAACTGTGTGTGTGTGCGTGTGTGTGTGTGTAAATACAGTATTACCATTACATTCAGTGATATATGGGAATTATGATATGAGTAACATTAATACAAAAACATTCCTAAGGATTTTGTGTGGTGTGGTATGGGAGGAGGTCAGTGGGGGGGGGGGGGTGTTTGACACCGTGAGTTACCACACCAGGTGATGCCAACCCTAGTGATGTGACTGCACTGGCTACCATTATGCAATCAACAATTATGTGTAATAATGTCACAACAACCACTAGATAAATGCTTCCCAAACTCTGGTCTTCCAGGTGCTTTGGACTTCAGCTTCCAGAAACCTCAGCCATCTTGGCCAATGGTCTCCGATTCTGGGTTTCAAAGTTCAAAACGCCTGGAAGGCTAGAGTTTGGGAATCACTGCTATAGATGAATATGAACATTGCAAACTGCTCAGTTCTATTTCTCATACGCTTAAGTCCCAGGCTGAACTCCACCCAGACTAAGTCTTGGGAAGGTTAGCTTTAAATATAAACTCAGCACAGTTTATTCCTTTTGGCTTTAGCCCAATATCAAGGGCCAATGAAAAGAGAACCACCACCTCAATTGAGCCCCGGTTTGCTCATGAGCGCAGGCGTAGAGCAGCAGCAAACAATGTTATCTGCGGCCGAGGCAGAAGCTTACTTCAAAATTTAAAATTCAACAACGCACTTTGCACAGATTGAATTCAACCCTGATTTGGAACCCTATGAGGTTCTGTGCTCCCACGGCTGTTCCAGCCCAGCTATTCTGGAATGTACACCTCTCTCTCATTGCTGCTTGTTATTTCTCTTGGAAAGTGAGTGTCACAAAGACAGAACAACACATCTCATGCCTAAACACCAAGAAGGAGGAGGTGGAGGAGGAGGCAACCTGCTAGCCATCTGCCTGGAAATCCTTTTAGGTAAGCAAAAATATGTAAAATCATATCTTCTAACTTCCCAGGCTTGCTGTAAAGCTTTCTATTCCAGCCTCCCCTTGCAGCTCTACACCATTTTTGTTTCATACATAGACAGTGCAATATTGGCTGCTATTCAACAGGGCAATCGCATACCCTCCAACTGTCCTGATTCAGCAAAGACAGCCCTGATTAATCCTCTGCTCTCCCACTTTTTCAGCTGCTTTTAAAATGTCCTAGTTTCCCTCTCCTCCTCCCACTTTCCCCCTTTGTGTTCCGCTTGCTTCAATTGCTGCAAACTGAGTTCAAAATTAGTTGCAGAGGCATCACTAAGAAGATGCAGAGAGGGTCGTACACCAAGATGGGGGTGTACACCAGGTGGGGCAGTACTCCCAGTTTGACTGGTGTTGCTGCTGGACAAGTAAGAAAGGGCATTGCCTCCCTTTGTCATCCAGCAGCAGCTGCTCCAAACCCTGAAGAGACTGTCCAGAAGCCACAGCTCTGACCCCCAGAAGTAGCTGCTGCTGGAGGGATGTGACTTTCATTAAATGGGATGTATCTACACCACATCATTATATCAGTTTCATACCACTTTGGCTTGATTCCACCCTAGAAAATTCTGGGACCTGTTAAGTTTGCAAGAGACTTCAAATGCTCTCCAAGAATGATCTAATGCTGTCATTCAAAGATGGGCACCAGACAATTCTTATGTCCTTTGTCAGAGTAAAAATCCCAAAACTCCATAAAATGGTGCCATGGCAGTTAGAAGGTTGTTAATGTGCAATCTGGATGAACCCATGGAAGCTGTCCAGGTGGAACTTGTGATAAAATATGGTGGTTATGTGTAGCATTCAACAACAATGACTAAGGTCCAAAACACATTGCAGAAATAATCCAGTTTGAGACCGCTTTAACTGCCCTGGATCAATGGTAGGGAATTCTGCAAACTATAGTTTTGTGAGACATTACACCTTTTCTGGCAGAGAGCTCTGGTGCCACAACAAATTACAATTCCCAGGATTCCCTAGCACTGAGCCAGGGCAGTTAAAGCAGTCTCAAACTGAATTATTTCTGCAGTGTGTTTTGGCCCTCAGACTCCAAGGAACCAGGATTCAATTCCCCACTCACACCCTCCGCTTGTTCCAGTTTGGATCCATCATCTTACTTTTTAAAGCTGCTTTTCAAAGGTCCCAGTTTCACGCTCTTCTTCTTACTTCCCCTCCTTCGCCCTAAAGCTTCTTTCAGGTGCTGCAAACTGAGTTCAGGAAGGATCTTGTAGCACTTTTCAGACTGACGGAAAGAAAGAATTCGGCAGCAGGAGCTTTCATAGACTTCAGTCTACTTCCTCAGATGCTTTTGGACTGAGGAAGTAGACTGAAGTCTACGAAAGCTCATGCTGCTACCTTCTTTCTTTCAGTGAGTCTCAAAGGTGCTACAAGATCTCTCTACAGACTGAAAAAAAGAGGTGGACAGCATGAGCTTTCAAAGACTTCAGTCTACATCCTCAGATGCATTTGGAAGTAGAGCAAAGTCTACAAAAAGCTTATGCTGTCTTCTTTCTTTTATTGTGATCGCACAATTTTTATGGGATTATCACAGTTTAAACCCCTGATTGCTCCCCGATTTCCCAGTGTGGTAAAGTCCTTAGTCTCAAAGGTGCTACAGGATCTCTTTACAGACTGAAAGAAGTTGACAGCATGAGCTTTCATAGACTTCAGTGTACATCCTCAGATGCATTTGGAAGTAGAGCAAAGTCTATGAAAGCTCATGTCGCCACCTTCTTTCTTTCAGTGAGTTTCAAAGGTGCTAAAAGTTCTATTATTATTATTATTATTATTATTATTATTAACATTTATTTATAGAGTGCTGTAAAGTTTGCACAGCGCTTTACATAGTAAGGGTCAATAAAATAAGGAGGAGAAAAGAATAAAAACCTGCCAAGAGGCGTACAATCCCAAACAACAACATTGCATGATTAAAATATCTCTAAAATAATACTAACTAGTATACAACAATCTCTCTACCGACTAATTCTACAGACTCACATGGTTCACAGCTATATCTTTGACTTCAAGAGGGCAACAGTGGTTTTCAATCTACTGTTTGGACATCAGCAGTTTGCAAAGCAGCAGCAACAACAACAATGGTCCCCAAACTGTGCCCTTGAAGAGATTTTGGACTTCAGCTCCCAGAAGCCTCTGCCATAGAATCATAGAACCCTAGAGTTGGAAGAGACCCCAAAGGGCTGTCCAGTCCAACCCCATTCTGCTGTGCAGGAACTCACAATCATTTCATTTCTCTTATTATGGCAAATAGCCAGCATAGTAAAATAAATAAATAAATAAATTACAAAACAGTCGACTGGGTATAATGCACATATTTTAAAACCACTTCATTCATCATAAGAGGACCTTGTGCGAAAACAAATAACCAAATGGAACTCACAACCAAAGCACCCCTGACAGATGGCTATTCAGCCTCTGTTGCCCCTTCTGAGATTCTGGGGGCTGAAATCCAAAATCTCTTACAGGGCACAGTTTGGGGACCACTAGATCACTCTTTCTTCTCCAGCCAGGCTACCCAAGGCTCTAGACCTCAAGAGCCTTTTCAGATCCTTCAGGCAGCCAGAGAGAACTTTGATTTAAAGAGCTGTCAGGATTAAACCCCGCCTCCCCTCCTTTCTCATTGGCTCTCGTTCCCCTGCTATGCAAAGCCATTGGCTGGAGGCTCATCCCATTGCCTGGTCCTCCTCTCTGCCTCCCGCAGTCTCCCTTTGCAGAGGGATGCTCCAGCCAAAACCTGGGCATTTTCCCCCTGCGAGACAAAAAGCAAGAGATCCCTTCTGTGTAACCTTGCCTTGAGCATCCTTCCCTTCCAAAGCAAAGGCATCGGGTGCTTTTGGGGATTCTCTTTGATCTCCATCCTCTTGAGCTTCATCAGCTCTTCCCAAAAAAAGACCACCCCCCCCGTCCATTTCTCATTCTATTTTATCTTTTTGCTCCTTTCCAAAAAATCCCAGCCTCTCCTTAGCTTTTTAATATATATGTGTGTTTTTCCCTGCTTGCAAGAAATGGCTTCGTAGCCAAAATGAGGTTGGAGATGGGAAGCCAAGGACTTGGTCCCCAGTTTCAAGGTGTTAGTCCTCACTGAGGACAGGGCTTGGAAATTCATATCTTTGGTATATGGGGGATTTTTGTTTTATTTTGCAAAGGAAAGAACAACTTGCAAGGAAGGCTGTCTCATCCTGGCAGCTGCAAGGAGGGAAGCACTCCCTTGATTTTATTGAAATTAATTTTTTTCTGGGGGGAAAAGGAACTTCCCCAGGTGGACTTTCTCCAGACTGGACTGCAGTGGTTCACTTTCTCTGAAGGGAGGCTGAAAGTGGAGAGAGAGATACTGCTGATCTTGGGAATCTCTGGCTCTTCTCTTCTGGGTCTGGAAAGGTAAGGCAGATCTCTTCTGCATGATTTTGATAGTTATCTTTCCCTCTCCCTCCCCTTCGTTTTTTTTGTTTTGTTTTGTTTGTTTTTTTTGAACCTCTTCTAGGTCAGGATTTTGGATATTTTTGGAAGAGGAAAGGAGGGAAAGATAAGGAAGGAGGAAGGATTTTTTCTTTTTGCAAATTTTGTTATAAATATACAAATAAATACCCCCCCCCCTTGCAAAAGGATTTCAAGGTGATGCTCTTCCAAAGGTTGACTCAATAAAGAGAAAGCTTTGGCTCTGCTTGCCCTGGTTAGGGAAGGTTGTGTGGGAATGCAGTGACATGTGCAAACTGACTTGCTTTCAATGGCATTGGGAGGTCAGTCTGGAAAAGACTGGCCAAAGTGTGTAATATGTGGGGATCGGGATCTGGCGTGGAAGACCAACAGCTTTGCTAGTCACACAGGGTTGTGTGTTGGTATGTGACTCACGTCTGCTTTCCGACACAACATGGCTCGTAAAGTGTCACATTGCTGCCTTCCATGCACACATCCACACATGGACTTGGGCTTCCATCCAAGCTAGATAGGGGGCATCTACACTGGAGACATAATGCACTTATGAGACCACTTTCTGCGCCACAGCTTCAGCTGATGGAATCCTGAGATTTGCAGTTTTGTGGTTAGTTTGTTGTGGGTTTCTCAAGCTACGTGGTCATGTCCTAGAAGTTTATGCCCAACGTTTCGCCAGCAGCTGTGGCTGGCATCTGTTGGTGGTGGTGTTGTGTGCCTCCAAGTCATTTTGGACTTATGGCAAACCTGAGTTGAAGCTATCATGGGGTTTTGTTGGCATGCTTCTTCAGAGGAGGGTTTGCTGTGGCCCTCCTCTGAGACTGAGAGAGTGTGACTTGCTCAAGGTCACCCAGTGGGTTTCCATAGCTGAGTTGGGATTCGAACCCTGGTCTCCAGAGGTATAGTCCAGCGCTCAAACCACTATACCATAATGGCTCTATAGCTGTAGTTTTGCCAGGTTTTTAATCTTTACTGCCAAAGAGTTCTGGCGCCTCACAAAACTACAAATCCCAGGACTCTATAGGATGGCGCTCTGGCAATTAAAGTGGTGTCTAACTGTAGTCTTTATACTGTGTGGCTGCATCTTGATCAACTTGGGTAAGCCCAATGATTTCCTTCTCACTCCTTCTAATCTTGAGACCCACATTCCTTCTAACTCCAGATCATCTTGTACCAGTTAGTTATTGTCCATGGGGAAAACCTCTTGACATGCTCAGAGGCACTGTATTATGGCCACACATCTTCCCAAGGTATAGCAATGACTCTGGGTTAGATGTAATAGGTTCAGGGGTTCAGCCCTTGAGCAGACAGGATGCCTCACCAAACTGCAAATCCCAAAATTCTGTAGGATGGAACCGTGGCAGTTAAAGTGGTGTCAAACTGCATTCTTTCTACGGTGTAGATGCACCTTTGCCAAATAGGAAGTGAACACTGGTGTAAAGACCACCAATTTCTGTAACTCTCCTGTAACAGAGGACAAGCCATCTGAAGTAGAACCAAGGGCCATCCACAAACTGGTTAAGGCTGAGCCTTTGGGTTTAAACACATAACAGGCCGCAGGGTTGTGTGTTTCTGTTTGTGTATAAGAAGTCCCAGCCATGCAGCTCAGAAAGAAAAGAGGGCTAAAGGAATATATTTTAACATTGACTTCGGTCAATGCACTAACTCTCAGCCCAAAATCCCATCAAATAAATCCCATCCCTTTATTTATGGACATTGGTTGAAGAAGGCTGAAGGTTCGGACAGAACGATTTAGGACTCGCAAAGGAGCCAACCCAGATTCAGCCAGCAGGGTTGGCAGAATCGATTCCTAAAAATAAATTTGGAAAGGCGACAGCTTCTCTAAACGCCAAGCATCTTTGAATGGGTTAAACTATTCTAGTGATGGGGTACAGACCTCTTCTCTCCTACATCAGTATTTGGACAGCTGGTTCCAATATCATGCAGCGCCCATTAAAAAGGCAGAAAAAGAAGATGAGAAAGACAGAAAAGCAAATGTTCAAGGTTTTTTTTCCGCATATTACTTAAGCAGGGGAGATTTCGACATAGTGCGGTGGAGGCCAGGGAAGTCTCATCCATTTTGGCATAGAATAATTCTAATTTCTCTCTCTGGATGTGTTTTTGGACACATGTGCTTGGAGTTGTCATGTGTCTGGTGAGGTTCTCGTCTTTCCAGGAGGAACAGAGAGCAAGGTAGGGAGGTTTACCGAAGCCTTAGCTTGAGCCTGTTTCATTGGAAGACAAGAGAATGGGAGATGGCTGAAAAATATTTTGTAGCTGGGATTTGAATTAGTATAATGTGTTTTGGAGCAACATGGTGTAGTGGTTTCGGATTATGCTTCTGGAGATCAGGAATCGAATCCCAGCTTGGCCTTGGAAACCCAGTGGGTGACCTTGGGTAAGCCACACTCTCTCAGCTACAAAGAATGGCAAGGACAACCTCCCACTGGAGAAACCTGCCAAGAAAACCCCATGATAGGTTCACCTTAGGATTGCCTTAAGTCAGAAATGACTTGAAGGCACACAACAACAACCAGTTCGGTTTGTTCTATTTTGCTCCTTAGGATTTTGTTGAACGGATTTGCATTTAAAAAAAAAAAATCAGGGCTGTTTAGAAGTAATAAGAAAAGTTCTGGCTGGATCAAAGATTCATGGCCTTCAAGATGCCTGGGAAAAGCTGAAAAAACCAGCTATGAAGGTAGTAAGAACTCTCTTAGGGTTCCTTCCATGCAACTGGTATCTAACATCACATCACCCTTTGAACCCAGAGCTTGGAAATGCTTCCTCTTTGGGCTCTAAATATCCTCCCCCCAACCAGCATGCAGCATGGGAGTTGCAGTCCAGAACGGTAACTTTTCCAAGCTTTTCTTTAACCCTCGAAATTACAACAGCACCAGCATCACTTCTAGCTAGGGGTTTGATCAGCTTATGACAATCCTGCTGCTGTGTGCCTTCAAGTCATTTCTGACTAGTGATTACCTTACGGTGAACCTTTCACGGGTTTTTCTTGGCAAGATTTCTTCAGAGGGAGTTTGCCTTTTCTCTCTCTGAGGCTGAAAGGGTATGACATGCCCAAGGTCACCCACTAGGTTTCCATGGCTGAGTGGGGATTCGAACCTGGGTCTCCAGACTCATAGTTCAGCATCAGAACCACTACCCCATGCTGGCCCTCTATGGCGATCCTACCTAGGGTTTTCCTGGCACAATTTCTTCAGAAGATGTTTACCATTGCCTTCCTCTGAGGCTGAGAGAGTGTGACTTGCTCAGAGTCATCCAGTGGGTGTCCATGGTGGAGTAGGTATTTGAACCCTAGTTTCTCAGAATGCACAAAATGCTACACCACACTGGCATGGCTAACTACTTAGCTAAATCTACATAGGATACAACCAAACAAGGGTTGGTACATTAATGTCACAGTTGTGTGTATAAGTCCCAGTATAAGTCCCATTTGCTCAGCAGAGCTTACTCCCATTTAAACAGATAGAGGATTACACCTTTTAAAAATGTAATCCACATAGAGCTGGAGGCTTTGATATCAGTGGGGCAAGGGAATCTGCTCTGGGTTTTAGTCTGAACTGTAAAGGAGCTACCCAGTGTGGTGTATACCCCATATTCCAAATAGGTTTAGCCCCTTGGATTGGTCCTTTAAAGTTCGGGCTTAAATTCAGAGCGTATTCACTGTCTCACAGAGACGGAAGCCACCAGCTGCACCTACTATGTTCTGTGATGGCCATCCCAAATGCAGCAAACATTCATTAATTTGGATAAAATCAGTGAGGTTCACTTTAAGGTAATGTGTTCAAAAGTTGAGATTTGAATCCCCATTAAACCAGAAATGGCTCAAAGTGCATTTGAACCACCAGCATTTAGTGCCAGGTGGGTCTGCCATAATAATCAGGCTAAACGGGGGAAAGAAATCAAATGGATGTTGAAGTCAAAGTCAGTTTTATGTTGACTTCCTCCCCAATTTAAACACCATTAGGCTGAGATCCTTTCCATGCATTCTTGAGAGAGCCCCACTGGACTTAACGGGATTTACTACGATGCAGTTGTAGTTATCTCAGGTGTGGATGCAGCTTGAGTCTTTCCAGCTGGTATGTGGTCTTCCTCTCTTTCGACTGCTCTATGTCTTTCTAAGCGTTATCATCTTTTCTAAGGAGTCATGGGCTCTCATGATGTGTCCAAATTATGACAGCCTCAATTTAGTCATCCTGGCTTCTACAGAGAGCCTGATTTATTCCAGGACCCATTTTGTCTTGTTAGCCATCCATGGTATCTGCAGGACTCATGTCTAGCACCACATCCCAAATGAATTTATTTTGTTTTGTTGGGTCTCCTCTGTGTACGGCAGGTGCACAGTGGCAACCCCCCCCCCAAAAAAAATAGGTGCCAATGTTCAGTACTGTTCAAGGTGCTTGACCTCAACACTAGCTCACACACAACAGAGTGCAGAACCACAACCCAGTATGCATTTTTGCAATATTTGGTAACAAGGCACTGACCAACCTGAAATGAGACACAGACACAGTTGACTTCTTCCAAAGTCTTTGGTGGCTTTTATCTTCCTGTTGCAGTATGTGCAATGCATACAACAGAAGTTCTGACCTCTGTCAACATACACTGTCTGATATATTTGCAATCCAAACTAACACACCAACTCCTCTTTCCAATCCACTCTCCTTAACCCACACCTGCTCTGGGTTTCAGAGTGCTTATACACATTACTAACAACGAAGGATTGACACCTGGTGTTCCTTGCCATTTAGAGCAATATAATTATTTCATAACATCTTAAAGGGACATTTTACCCAACATCTTTCTATCAGCTTTCTTCACTATCCAGCTCTCACATCCATACGTCACGATAGAAAACACAAATGCTTGAACAATCCTCCCGTTAGTGTTCAGTTGCCTATCTTTGCACTTGAGGATCTTGTCTAGTTCTTTCACAGCTGTCCTTCCCAGTCCTCCTAATTTTCTCCCGATTTCTTGACTGCAATTTCCATTCTGGTCAATGGTTGACTGACCAGATATAGTTTTTAACTATTCCAATTTTCTCATCATCTCTATTGAATTTGTGTAGATCCTCCATGGTCATTATTTTAATTTTCTTAATGTTCAGCCTTAAACCTGCCTTGCCATTTTCTTCTTTGACTTTCTCTAGTAACTGTTCCAAGGCTTTGTTATGTTGGTTTTTCTCTGTATAGTAGATAGCGGCAAATTTAACTGCAGCACAGAAAGCAGATCTCTCAGTGCTGTTTTGAAACAGACGTACAAAAGTCACGATCGTTCAATTTCCATAATGTGATCTGGACTCTGGAGTCACTCCATCAAAGTCCATTGGGCTTTGCTATCAACCAGAGGCTATTCCCTGTATTGATCTGAGGCTGTCTGTAAAATGGGTATCCTTCCATCTATCAATGGCAGTCAAGTAACTGTCAGCCTTCTTTGGCTGATGTACTAAGCATCCTTACCTGGAAACGAATGAGTCTATTTCCTTCTCTTGGCTTGTTTTTGCCCAAGGAAGTACAATTGATGCTTTGCTGATTTGCACATAAATATATTACCTTGCATGTATTTATTTGCACGTCAGTCAAAGAAATGGATCCTGTTTAAATTAAATGACAAACAGACTTGTTGTGGCCAAAGTATTTGTGGAGTATAGCCTGTTTCATCAGAGACAAGAAGTTTTTAAAAAAATCATTTGTCAGGTTGTGTAAACAGACACACACACACACACACACACACACACACACTCATACAGAGAGGGAAATGAGAGCAGACAGATGGGTCAGAGCACATGGATTGGAAAAGACACATGTGCCTTCAAGTCACCTATCGACTTACATCAACCCCATGAATTTCTTAGGTTTTCTTAGGCAAGGAATACTCAGAGGTGTTTTTGCCAGTTCCTCCCTCTGAAATATAGTCTACGGCACCTGGTATTTGTTGGCGGTCATCCATCCAAGTGCTAACCAGGGCTGACCCTGCTTAGCTTCCAAGGTCCAAGATCTGACAGAGTCTGGTGCCAAAATACTAGTGGATTTATTACATTTCTACGTTGTTGTTGTGCTCGTTCAAGTCATTTCTGACCTATGGCGACGCTAAGGCGATCTGATCACGGGTTTTTCTTGGCAAGATTTGGTCAGAGGGGGTTTGCCATCCTCTGAGGCTGAGAGAGTGTGACTTGCAGACATTAAATTGAAACAATAACTGATACAATATAATAAAGTGATTTGTTTATTGGAGTTTGTAATAAGTAATGATAATACAACGTGATAACACAATCTTTACAATTCTTTATATTATCCTGGCAATTTACTACCTGTAGCAAGATTTGCTCTTATTTCAGATATTGTTAGATGACTTCAGTTGTTTGTTTTGAGTTTTGAGACATGGACCAAAATCAGCTGGAACTTTAAGCACAGACATGCCAATATCCCATTATTATTATTATTATTATTATTATTATTATTATTATTATTGAGATTACTCCAGGAGGTAAAAAGTGTTCTGAGTGATCCTCCTTCATCCACTTTTTAAAGGGGGAAAAAAATAAGGCAGCCTTCTTCTGTTGGATTACAACTCCCATCCTCTCCAGTCAACTATGCTGGCTCAGGGTAATTGGAACTGGAGTACAACAATTCAGAAAGACCCTGGGCTGGAAGATTTCATTTAAAATGTGGACCCTGAGTCAGTTGGCTGTTCCCCACAACTGAATAATCCTTTGCCCCAAGGAGGGTTACATCCATCATGACTGTTCCCTTCTCTTTTAAATCCATTAAGAGAAATAAAATTAGAGAATGGGAAAAAAGAATGAAAGAGAAAGGGGGAGAAACCTTGTAGAGAAAGAGATGGAAAGAAAGATGTCATGTTATATCTTTTAAACTCCCTACTCTTAATGGAGTTTATCAGACAAGGGGAATTGGAAGTATAATCCGATGGCAATCTAAATGCAATCATGAGGTTTAATGTTATTGCGTGATAACCCACTATACACAAATTTGGGCAATGGGAAGTCAGTCCAGACACAATCATGTGGTTTCACGTTATTGCGTGATAGACTGCCACACGCAAATTTGGGCAATGGCATGCTATTTTTGGGCAATGGGGAGCCAGTTCGAATGCAATGCGTATTCATGTAATTGTGCGAAAGTAGCAACTTTAAGTGAATGCGTTCTGGCCCCACTTTCTTTTCATTTGAATTTAAGAGAAATTCCTCCCGTTTGATAAACTCTAATGTGTATGCTCTTTTGGAAATACTGCAATTGAAGGCTGTGTGACATATCAATCTTTAAAATTAAATTAATAGAGAAAATATTGAAAATGGTTTCCATTTTTAAGGCTGAGTTTAAAGGTGGGTCACATAGGGAAAGTATAAATTCTTATCTGTTTAGAGTGGCATAGTGGTCCTCTGTAGCCATCGATTTAACCATCCACGGATGGAAAATATTTTTTAAAACTCCAAAAAGCAAACCTTGATTGTGGCATTTTATATCAGGGGCACCATTTTGCTACCCATTGTATATCACAGGGCTCGAGCATCCATGGATTTCAGTATTAACGGCGGGTAAAGATTTGGTAACCTTTTTACTTAAATTATAGCCATGTATTCCATAGAATTGCTATGCATTAAGAAAAAAAAGGAATACATTCTGGAATGCATGGGTTTTTCCTTTCTTATCTTGACAAATCCCTCAATGTTTAATTCCACATATCAAATTTGTTTCTGCTTTCTGGATGTCTGGTGTAAAGGCAGGATTTAATCTGTTCCTGGGCTGAAACCCTGAACCTGTTCCACTTAATCCAGTGTCATTGCTAACAGGGACGTAGCCAGGATTTTAGGAAGGGGGGGGGTCCAAACTAAGTGCCACTATTATAATGGGGCTTGAGCGCGGCGGCACCATTCATTTTTCTAATGGAAGGGGGGTCCGGACCCCAAGAACCCCCCCCCTTGGCTACGCCCTGTTGCTAACCATGGGACATATGTGACCAAAGTACAGAACAAAGTGCATCCGACCATGTCAAGAGGTTTTTCCTTTGGGCAGTGACTAACTGGTATGGAGATCATCCGGAATTAGAAGAGCATGGGCTTCACAATCAGAAGAGGAGGTTTAAACACATACATTAGCAATGGTCTCTTTTTATCATAAGAAGTGGTGGATGGCAATCTATCACTGCTTTTTCTGCAGTGGTCCATTTACTCTTCTGGAGGACAGATTGCCCCAGAGAGTACTTTCGATGTATTAATTGAGTTAAGCTTGTAGCAGCTCAGCATAGTAAGGACATCTTAAGAAGTGTCTTTCCCCCAGATGACTCTCACGTTTCCCACAAATCTTTCTATGAAAATTTCCTTTGAGTGTTGTAGGGTGCATGATCCCCTCTTGGGATATTTAACTTTGTTGTTGTTGGGTCATTTCCGACTTAGGGTGACCCCAAGGCTATTGTGGGGTTTTCCTGGCAAGATTTGTTCAGAAGAGGTTTACCATTGTCTTCTCCTGAGGCTGAGAGCATGTGACTTACCCAAGGTCACCCAGTGGGTTTCATGGCTGAGCAGGGAATCGAATTCTGCTCTCCAGTTGCAAGCCACACTTGGTCATGAGATATTTTACTACTAGCTTTATGGAAATAACTTTTGTTTCCTTTGAAATTCCTCATGCTTCCCTTTCACCTAAATAAGAGCACACCTAGCTTTGCCTTCATTTTTGTGCAATGCACTCCTTCAGATGGGGCACATGTGTCAGGAGGAGGATGGAGCTTGTGGTATTTGTTGCTGTGGCTCTTGGTTTTTCTTTTAAAATATCCCAATAATGTTTTGAGTGTCCCTGGCTATTTTCTGGCAGTTCCCAGCCCCAGTTGCAACATCTTTTCCCACTCTCAAGTAAGTTCCTTTTTAACTTTGAGGCACATTGTTGTTAACTATTGTGAAGTCAAATTTGAGCTATGATGACTGTGGGAAAGAGAGATCTCCTGTTATCAAAAGTCCTGCTCAGGTCTTGCAAACTCAGTGTTTTTGATGGAGTCTACCCTTCTATAATGAAGTTTTCCACTTTTTGTACTGCCTTCCACCTTATTGTCTTTTCCATCATTATTGTTGTAGTGAATCAATGAATCGACACTGTTGTACAACCGCACTATGGGGTGGGCAACTGTGGAAGGCTATGGGGCTGCATTAACCACTAGGAGACCTTGGAAGGCTTCACCTGCTCCCCCCCCCCCCAAAAAAGTGCCTCCATTGCCTCTAACAGGTGGTTGTTGTGTGTGCTTTCAAGTCATTTCTGACTTATGGCGACCTTAAGCTGGATGTATCATGGGGTTTTCTTGGCAGGATTTGTGCAGAAGGGGTTTGTCCTTGCCTTCCCAAGGCTGAGAGAGTGTGACTTGCCCAAAGTCACCCAGTGGGTTTCCATGGCTGAGTGGGGATTCAAATCCTGATCTCCAGAGTCATAGTCCAATACTCAAACTGCACCACGAATGTACTATATACATATTTTTGTACATTGCACATGCTGTCTTCTAAACCAGGATTGGTAGTTTCGGTCGGTAGTATATGTACTATGTCATCCGCTGCCCTGGAAAGCTCTGCTCAGCTAGTTCCCTTTAAATTTCAAGAAGAGTAGCTCATGAGATCATGAGATAAGATGTTGCATTGGTTCCCTTTATGAGAACCACATCTTGTGATCTGCAATAGTACGTCCACGTCTTTCCTGTTTTCTGGTGTTGTTTGAATGATGTTTGGAAATTGTCAGCCTGATTGTTTGTTGTTGCTGTTATGTATTTTTACATCTGCTCTGACTTATGGTGACCCTAAGGTGAACTTATCACAGGGTTTTCATGGTGAGATTTATTCAGAGGGGATTTTGCCATTGTTGTCCACTGAGGTTGAGAGAGTGTGACTCAGCCAAGGTCACCCAGTGGGTTTCCATGGTCAAGCAGGGACTTGAACCCTGGTCTCCAGAGTCATAGAGCCAGCATGGTGTAGTGGTTTTAGTACTGGGCTACGACTTTGGCGATCAAGGTTCAATTTCCCTTGAGTCTGGTGGCACAGTGGTTAAATTCTGGTATTGCAGCCACAGGGTTGTGAATTTGATCCCAGAGCCCCAAGGTTGACTCAACTTTCCAGCTTGTTGTGGCCAATTGACTTATAGATTGTAAACAGCTTAGAGGGTGCTGAGTTCACTAGAGAGCAATATAGAAATGTAAATGCTGTTGCTAAATACCATTCCCCACTTAAGCATAAAACTCACTGGCTGACCTAGGGCAAGTCACACTCTCTCAGCATCAAAGGATGACAATGTCAAACCCCCTCCACAGAAACTTGCCAAGGATAACCTATGATAGGTTCACCTTAGGGTCGTCAGAAGTAAAAAATGACTTGGAGGCACACAACAACAACAGCAACAGCAATAGTCCAGCATTCAAACCACTGAACCATGCTTGCTCTCAGTTGTTTCATACTTCAGAATGTTATCCCCAGTGTTCTTATTACAGGAAAAAGAGGGGAGATACAGTAACAACAGGATAGTGTATGTTGCTGTCACTATTATGGAATGATGTGCACCAATAACACCATGAGCTGTCTCAACTGTCATTAACAGAGAGGTGGGATATAAATAAAAGTTTATTATTATTATTATTTACTAATAATGTAATGAACTGCAGCTGGATTATTAACTTGGTCAGAGTAGAGGGAGACCACAACAATTTTGTTGCAACGGCTTCTACCAGTATGTTTCCAGGCAGAATTCAAAGTCATGGTTATGAACTATAATGCCCTCCATAGCTCATGTCCATACTATTTGAAGGACCATCTCTTCCCATAAGACTATGTTCAAGCTTTAAGATCATCAGGAAATCTCTGTCCCACAACCTTCCTAGATACATTTGACAGGAACACTGGAGAGGTCCTTCTCAGTGACTGCTCCCACATTTTGGAACTACTTCCATGGGGAGGCTAGCTGGATCCCTCCTTGCTCTCCTTCTGCCAGCAAGGGCAAACTTTTTTATTCCATGGCAGGAATTGACTGCAATTGGCTTTTAATGGTGTGCAGGTTTGTTTGTTTTAAAATTCTCTGTCTTTTAATGAATTTTAAATGCTTTTAATTCTATAGAATGCTGTTTTCTTAAGAAAGAAAGAAAGAAAGAAAGAAATTGCTTTCAGGTTTTCACATTCAGGTGCATGCATCTGTTCACAAAGGAGACTCAAATGGTTGCTGCACATCGCCTCTTCTGGCTGATATGGGCTTGATTTATGTAATGTTTGCCATTTAGACAGCGCAGACATCTCCTTTCAAGATATCCTGCAGTTTCTGATCATTCGTGTACAACACATGTGCCTTTGACTTAACTGTATAGCGGCATACCTAGGTAACATCCCAACTATCAATTTCCCTCCACAGATCTCATAATTGCTCAGAAGAGTTGTTTGTTTGTTGTTATTATTAATAGTATTTATACCTGGTTCATTAGAAGTGATCTCAGAGTGGCTACAGAATTCACTAGGGAGAAGGTTTTGCACTAAGAAGTATGATTGCTACAGATATTGGTGCAGTTCTCTAGATTCAGAATTCACTAGTAATATGCTCAAAGCTATACTAAATATCCATAGAATCACAGAGTTGGAGGGGACTTCAAGGGTCATCAATCAATGCACTCCTGACAGATGGCCATCCAGCTAAAGTGCATCTAGAAATTAAATATTTCAAGGGTTGGGGTGAATAAAAGCCCTTACAAACACAACAGAAGTCATCTGTTTCATTTTTAATTTGAATCCTGCTCTCCTTTTTAATTTACGTTAGGGGAGTTGCTCTTTTCCTCCCTTGTTTAATGTTATGGTTTAATGCTTTAATTGTACTTTGCCCCAGGCAACTTAGTAGATAGAAGGTGACTTTTCTAAAGTTAACAAATTAACTAATATAGAGATATGAAGTGAATTGCATGCAAAACAGAAAATGTTGGCTGAGATCCTACCTCATGTTTGCATAAAATAAATCTAAATATGTGGTAACATAGTGAATGCACAACACCACATTTTTCTGAATCTTGATATTTTACAACCAGTGGTGTATCTGTCTGTTCATCTGACTGATCATAGAGTTGGAAGACACCTCAAGGGTCATCAAGTCCAGCCTGCAAGGCAGGAATACACAATCCAAGCACTCCCAACACATGGCCATCCAGTCTCTATTTAAAAAGCTCCAAAGAAGGAGACTCCATCTCCCTCTGAGGAAGTATGTTCCGCTGTCAAACACCTCTCATCCTCAGAAAGTTGTTCCTAATGTCAAGGTGGAATCTCTTTTCCTGTGGTTTGAACCCATTGGCCCTATTCTCTGGAGCTGCAGAAAACAAATTTGCTCTATCTTCAGTATGACATCCCTTCAGATATTTAAAAAGGGCTATCATATCACCTCTTAACCTTCTCTTCCCAGGCTAAACATATCCATCTCCCTAAGTTGCTCCTCATAGGGCTTGGTGGTTTCCAGACCTTTCACCATTTTGGTGAAATGTCATGCTCCTCTGGACATGCTCCAGCTTCTCAACATCCTTTCTCAATTGTATTGCCCAGAACTGGACACATTATTTCCGGTGAGGCTTGACCAAAGCAAAATAGAGTGGCACTGTTACCTCTCACAATGTAGACACTACTGTATATTTTTGTTAATGCAGCCTAGGCTCGCATTGGCTTTTTTAGCTTCCGCATCACACTGTTGACTCATGTTCACTTTGTGGTACAATGCACAAGGAGCTGTTTCTGCAACCTCAGTGGAGAAAGTGGTACATGGAAGAGAGTAACAAATAGGTATGCAACATTCAAGAAGATGTAACTGTGCACATCTGGATTCCTTTTGACTAGTCAGCTAGAGAAGACCCACTGAATCTATTGCTGAATGGTGAGTCAATGCCTACGCAAATCTTGTTTTAATTTTGTGTAAGTTGCCTGGTATCCCAGTATTGGGGGAAAGGCCAGATATAAAGGAATTGCCTACCTACCTACCTACCTATCTATCTATCTATCTAATCTCGTTTTGTTGGCAGGCAGAGACGTTATCAACGTTCTTATCTAAACAGAACTTCAGCTTTTAACTGGCTGGAGTAGTGCGACAGGTGTGCTTGCTCTTAATGTATAAGAGGTTTTAATGTGCTTTTAACTATTTCAAATTAATGGTCAGAATCTTCTGGCATAGTTGACATTACATAACTTTACATATACTTAGCTATGTAGCAGAAGTACCAAGAAAACCTGTTCATGAATTGCAAAAATGTGCAACGGGCACCATTGTGCATCCAGCCCCATGTGCATTGGTGACTTTCCTGCAGGTTTGACTGGTTTAAACAAAGTTTATTTTAAAGACATAAAAAAAATCCTCCTGTGTTGTTGTGGTTGTTCTAAATAAGTTACTCATATATTTTTCAAGTCTAAATATTATCACTGTTTTGCAACCTCCTTACTGGAACAATGACAGAATTTAAACAGCATCCAGCATCAGCTGCTTCTTCTTCATTACTTTATTTTATAGTGCAAGAAATGCCATTCAGAAACAAATCCTTCGTATAAATTCAACCAAAACAACTTGCTTTAAAAATCTGAATAGCATTTTGCTACTTAATTTTATGGTTTAGTCCTATGCTGGTGTAGTCCTACACATTAATACTAAATACAAAAACAAAAAAACTGGTTAAAATCAAAACAAAACAAAACAAGCTCCCTTAACAACAAAAAAAAAAAGCCGGGCTGTTTTGCTACATTTTTAAAACATTTTTACTTTTTAAAAACGTTTTTTTATTTTATAAAAAATGCTTTTTTCTTTTTAAAAAACCCCGTGTTTCCCCCAAAAAACCTATTTGTTTTCTCCATCCCTGGTTTCCTGGCTCCCTGACAGAGTAACATAACAACAACCCTTTACTGGATACAGACCTTACAAAGCTATCCGATTCTAATTCCTTGCAGTCATAAAAGTTCACTTGCAAAGATATATGTCCCCAACAGAATCCAATGTTTTTAAGTAGATTGTGCTTAATTTTTTTCTTAATTTTTGTATTTCTGACTGTTTTAGATTTAATGTATGCTGCAAACCACTTTGGTTCCCAAAGGGGAGAGAAGGAGGATATAAAAGAACAAGGACAAGCAGCAGCATGTAGGTTTTCTGTTTAAGTGCTAATAATAATAAAATTATTATTGGTTACACCATCTGCTGTGTGTCATTGATTAGAGTTTTGAACCATCAGGGATTTGGATTCTGCCCAAGAATCTAGGAATCTGTGATGTATTGTCGGATACTGTGGCATCTTCAGAGCAGTGCCACTTGTTGTAATTGTGCTACAAATATTATTCTTGTTATGGTTATCATTGCTCTGGGAGCAATTCCAAATGGACTGGCAAAACATCTGAATGACATTGCCATAGATATGATCACAATAGCGCCATTAGAGAAAGTGACACTATTTGGGATACACCATGTTTTCCAAGGATTCCTAGATTTTGGGATAGGATGTGAATCATGGATGGTCCGACACTCCACTTGGTGATAGCTGGTAGATTGTGAAAGTGAGCCCAGTCGGCCCTCCACATTTGCTGCTTTGACTTTTGCAGATTTGATTATTTGCAGTTTTGATTAATATGTTTTCTCTAGGAATCTCAAAGTCACGCACCTACCTTAGTGTAGTTGTTATTGTTCTGTGCCTTAAAGTCGTTTCTGACTTATGGCAACCCTAAGATGAACCTATCCTGGGGTTTTCCTGGCACGATGTTCAGGGGAGGTTTGGCATTGACCTCCCGTGAGGCGGAGAGAATGTGACTTGCCCAGGGTCACCCAGTGGGTTTCTTGGCCGAGCGGGGAATTGAACCCTGGTCTCCAGAGTCATAGCCCAATACTCAACTCACTGTTCCACGCTGGCTCACCTGCACCCACCTGCACCTTGTTAAATGTGTGGGTCATTTTTCCTTCCAATACAACAGAGCCTTGTAAAACAGATGCATTTTCTCCTTCCAGTTGTAAGCGGCTGGTTTTCACGTTTGTTGGGAGAGATCATGAGGAACAGTGTGCTTCAGCTGCAAGGTCAACCTGTCCTTCTTGCAAGTCAGTCAAAGATCTCAGCCCCTGTTGTTCAGTAGGATGGATGTTCTGATCATTGTGTTAATTCAAAGGCTATCTTGAGTCTTGAAAACAATTTGCCGCAGTCATTACTGATTTGGCAAGGACAGTCCCAGTTAAGCGCCAGTCATCTCACTTTTACAGGTGCTTTGAATATGCCCCAGTTTCTCTCCTTTTCTCCCATCTCCCCTTCAGCTTACTTTACTTCCTGCAAAGAATGTTTTATCTTTTAAGAAACTGTAAGAAATCTGTAAGACTTTAGCATTATATGGGAGGTAATGTATTCTTGCAGAAATTAAGTTTTCTGTTTCCAGACATGTTTTCTGTGTATTCCTGCACATAATAATAATAATAATAATAATAATAATAATAATAATTTTTTCTATTTCCCACCTCTCCCTGCGGATTGAGGCGGGATCACAACAGTATCAACAATACAAATGAATTTGCCTGCATGAAGTCCTGGACTATGTTTAACAATTGTGCAGAAATTCTTGTGCCAGGGCCCTCACTTTCATCTGGGGCTTGATTCCAGGACCCCCCTTGCCATGGATGCTCAAATCCCATTATATACAATGGCATAGGAAAATTGTTGTTGTTGTTGTTGTTGTGTGCCTCTAAGTCGTTTCTGCCTTATGGTGACCTTAAGGCAAGCCTATCATGGGTTTTTCTTGGTAGGTTTCTCCGGGGGCGGGGGGGATGTGCCATTGTCATCCTCTGAGGCTGAGAGAGTGTGACTTGCCCAAGGTCCCCCCAGAGTTTTACATGGCCCAGCCAGGATTTGAACCCTGGTTTCCCAGTGGCCTAGTCCAAGGCTCAAACCATTATGCCACACTGGCTCCTATATATGGGGTCCCTTATATAAAACAGCAAAATCAAGGTTGGCTTTTTGAAAATTTGTTTTGGGTGACTGTGGTTGGTGAGATCCGTGGATGCAGAATCCATGGATACTGAGGGCTGACTGTATTTTCCTGGAGCAAGGAGAAAAATGGCCAAAATGCTTTTGTTCTCGAATGTGGCAACCAGATAGAGAAAGGTTTTCCTCCAGAATGAGTTGCTAACAGAAGGCAAGGAATATTTAGGGAAAATATGTTCTTGCAGACCAGCACTAGTTTCCTTCAATTGTTGATAAGTTTAAGACAGCAGTGGACAACAGTGACAGGTTGTGTGTGTGTGTGTGCGTGAATTTTCTGCCCCAGGACCTTTTTTACAACTGCACAGATAGCCCCAAAAGTTGCAAAAATACCCTGATCTCTCTAGATCTCTCAGTTTGGTTTCTGGAAAGACGGGCATTTTCTTACAATTTTAAACAGGGCCAAATGGTCCTACAGTCTGTTTAAAAGATGGATTTCTTATTCTAGGAGCCTCCAGTAAATGCAGTTCATCCCCTCCCTTTTTTTGGGGGGGGCATAAAATGGCGGACACAGAGGCAATGAGGAGCACAGAAACAGCCACAGGAGTTTCATTCAAACCAAGGGCCATACTCACCCTTTTTCCGGTTTAGGAAGACCGCATCTGCAATGGCTTGACTTGTGATATTTGCAATCTCATGCCTCTTTTATTTGGTATGAAGGGGGAAAAAACCCTCAGCTTGTTATCCATAGATAAAAGGAAGTCTCCACATCCTTTTTTGTTCTTCAGGGGTCTCCTTTGAATGTCGATGCACACTCTATAGCTTGCTTCTCCCCCTTGTGTTGCTTCGGGGAATGTGTGCCAGACACAGCTTGTCTGGATCCTTTCGTCTGTAGTGCATAACTTTGCCTATGGGAACATTTTTCAAATCTGGGAGGGCTTCAGGGAAAGGGAGTTGTGTACGTTGTCACATCTGGCTTTTGTGTGAGCACTCTAAGAGCCTTCCTCTTGACTGTTTCGATGAGCCGTTTCCCCATTATGCGCTTGGAGAGCGGGAGCCATAGGAGGCAAATATTTCAATATCCAGGGATACGTGAAAGGAAAGTGAATGTCAAAAACCGGCGTACTTTCGGAAGCTGAAATAAACTGAGCCTCCTTTTGCTTTGCTGCCCTAAGGGCCATTGTCTGAATGGTTTTTCATTTTAATATGGCTTTTAGCTCTGCTGTGATTAACTCATGTTTTCATATTAGTATTGTTTAATTATATTTTAACTTATTCAATTGATGTTTTAGGTTTCTTTGAGTTTTTAGATTATCGTAAGCCACCTTGGATCCCATTTTGGGAGAAAGGTGGGATGTAAATAAATAAATAAATAAATTGTGACCTACTTGAACAGCAGGAATCATTTAGTCTTTTGGTCACAGATGGCATCCAAAGTGGATTTTATGGCCCCTCAGTGTGTCCTGGGGGTCATTCAGATGTCTTTTTTTTAGCGCAACTATGCAAAAAACCTCACTCAGACATTCTGGTTTTTTCTCCCACACTATGGACTTTATCATACAGGGAAAATGGGGGGTTTAAACTGTAATTGTCCCATGAAACTTGTATGATCACACTGAAGATTTTCACACAACGTTGCAATTAAAGAGGACCTATCCCGGGAATAACCAGGTAATAACCAGCAAGAAATCATTCACAGGGGAATGATTTGTTGCTGGTTATTACCTGGTTATTCCTGGGATAAATCCTCTTTAATCACAATGTGTGTGAAAATCTTCCCGTGATCGAGTAACTTTCCTGGGCTAATGATAGTTTAAATTCACAATTGCCCCCCCTATCCCCCCCGTGTGATAAACTCCTATGAAACCTCTTCTATCTGCATCTCTGTCAGTTTGGTTGTTCACATGTGCCAGCACTCAAATAAAGATGGAGTCAACGATGTGAATGTATTCGAAACACATTCAAGGCATGCAGAATTTTATCCCATGTCTATTTGAACTGGTTATTCATGCTGCCAATGATGCAGATCTGTTTTAATAAAAAAAATACTTCGGGGGAAAACCTGATATCGACTATCCTGGATTAAGTGGGGGTTTGGGTAGCCACCACCTTCCAAACTTAACTGAGTTCATCTGGAATGCATGGGAACAATGGAGGTTCAACCCAAATTCATCCTGGATTATTCTCATGATCTGAATTGGCCCCTAGTCTTCCTGGACCTTTCGTTCCTCAGCATTTTCCCTCTTCCAAACCCAAGAGCTGGCATCCTTTCTACAACTTATGCAGACACAAGTCCACTACCTCTGTGAGTCATTTTTTGGGTAGCTGCGGAGGTCAGAATTCTCTACTTACCTTACACAATAAACAAGCTCCCCATATACCACTTTTAGCTACTGCAAACCCCCTCCTCACAAAGTGCCAGTTGAGTGGTTGGCAGAGAGGAGAGGAATTGTAGAGAAACATCCAGGTGTGTTCTTGGAGCTGGATACACAACACTGGTGTTGTCCTCCAGGTAGTGTTGCTAGGTCAGGATTACTCTGGGCCCTGATGTTTTCAGACCAAAACCTGAGACCTAGGGACATTCCCTGGTGAGGGCATTGGGTGTCATGCATTAAATACCATCCACAAGTTCTCACAGCTTAGCATTTTCTTTCTCTAGCTTGAATTGCACCCTCCCTATGAGGTCAAAAACATGGTGTCAAGCATTATCTTGGTACCTCATTGTTACCTCAGTGGTGCTGGGCATATGTAAATAGCTACCCAGTGTTGTTGCAGAGTGCTCTGGATTTTCCTGGAAAATCTGAATCAAAAGGTACATTTTAAAAAAATGATTAAAGGGAGAGATGGCCTGGATTCAGTACAGAACTGGCCTTCCCATGTGAAGACAATCTGCATTTGAATCAGGGCTTTGGACATGCATCATGCGGACAAGGCAACATTAGGCTGGGGAGAAATCCATATAAACATGCCCTAGGTTTGCAGACACAGCCCCTGTTTTATTATTCCCCATTTCACACAAGGTCATGAAGCAGGCATATTGTCATGCTGTACTGTGTCAACATGGTAAGGTACTACACTTAGGCAGAAAAAAACCCAAAATGCACAAATATAGGATGGAGGACACCTGGCTTGACCACAGTACATGTGAAAGAGATCTAGGAGCCCTACTAGAGCACAAGTTCAAGATGAGTCAACAGCATGATGCAGCAGCTAAAAGAGTTAATGCAATGCTAGGCTGCATTAATACAAATATAGTGTCTGGATCAAGGGAAGTAATAGTACCACTCTATTCTGCTGTCATCAGATCTCACCTGGAATACTGTGTCCAGTTCTGGGCACCACAATTCAAAAAGGATGTTGAAAAGCTGGAGTGTGTCCAGAGGAGGGGAACCAAAATGATGAAAGGTCTGAACACCACCAAGCCTTATGAGGAGCTGCTTAGGGAGCTGGGTATTAGCCTGATGAAAAGAAGGTTAAGAGAGGACATGATAGTCCTGTTTACATTTTTGAATGGATGTCATACTGAAGATGAAGCAAATTTCTTTTCTGCAGCTCCTGAGAAATAGGACCTGGAGCAGTGGATTCGAACTAGAGGAAAAGAGATTCCACCTCAACATTAGGAAGAACTTCTTGACAGTAAGAGCTGTTCAGCAATGGAAGACATTCCCTCAGAGGGTGGTGGAATCTCCTTCTTTGGAGGGTTTTAAACAGTGTTTGGATGGCCATGTGTCTGGGGTGTTTTGATTGCAACTTTCTACATGGAAGAATGGGGTTGAATATGATGACCCTTGCGGTCTCTTCCAACTCTGTGATTCTATGATTCTGTGATATTCTGCAGGGAAAGAGTGTAATGCAACCACACTGTAACTACATCAGTGTAGGTTTAAACCATTCAAGCACATTGTTGGATCTTGGCTGATAGATCTAATATATTCTTGTTGCCATTGACTGTAAGATACACACACACACACACACACACACACACACACACACTGTCTCAGATTCCCTCCGCAGTTTATCCATGAAGTCAGAAGGTCATCATAAAATAAATGGATTAATTTTCAGATGTCATCTCACATAATACAGTTTTGGCAGATCCATTTCAGGCTGGAGGGGGGGGTGCGAGCTGGCTTAGTGTGGATCCTACTTATTAAAACAAAAAAGGAGCTGGGAGCAGAATGAGTTTCCCACTCTCGTCTTTGAGCAAACAGCCCAAGACGGCTGCTGTTCTTACCTCATCCGCTTTGTACACCGACGTGACAGTCCTATTAATTTCCTTGAAGCCACCTACATGAAGTGTCGGAAGTGGCTCTCCCTCTCCGTTCCCCCATTGTCCTGTAATTGGCTCTTTTCAAGGGGCATGCTGCAAATCCCAGATGAAATGGGATGTTAACTGGATGTGCTCTCCACTTTAAACCCATATTTTCCAGAAGCAAAGAACATCTGTTTGAAACAGCTGACGTTACGAGCGTATTTTAAAATAGCATAGCCCCACTTGGGACTGAATGGCATTGCTGAATTTGTACAACTCCCAGGAAATGCTCTTTTTTGTTTATCAAAAGTGGGGGGAATAAAAGATAGAAGCAGCCTCTATACTAAAGAAAACAACTTTGCTTAGTGCTTTCAAATAAGCATGCTCATGTTTGCATGAAGCATGCAAAAGCATGGAGTTGGCTTAGAATCCAATCTTTCAAAGTGACCACATGGAAAATTAGTGTACAGGATTCAATGCAATTATCATTTTTGGAAAGCCAGCATGGTATAGTGTTTGAGTAGGATTCTAGGAGAGCAGAGTTCGAATCCTCACTTGGTCATGGTAAACCACAGGGTGATCTTAGGCAATGAACACTCTCTCGCCCAACCTTACCCAGCGGGTTTCCATGGCCAAGCAGGGAATTGAACCCTGGTCTTCAAAGTTGTAATCCAGTGCTCAAACCACTAAACCACATTGGCTCTTTGTTACTCTGTGAATTATGGGTTCTCTGTCAGCTGTTGCAATGAAGATTATTGTTAGTTTATTAATGGACTTTCCTATGGTTTTTAAAAGGTGCTTCTCAACCAGCTTGTTGTCTCTGGCAAGTTGAAAAGATGGGCTCTAAATAGTTTGCATTATAAAAATAAATTTCATAAATCAGGCACATTACTCTGTGTTCATAACGTGGTCTCATCGCATGGGCTAAGGGAGAAAAGGGTGGGAAATCTATTTTTTGGAAGGAGTTTTATTTATTCTTATTTACCGAAAGAAAGCATCCGTTCCAGACAAGAATTATTCAATTCAAGGCCAACTTTACACATATTTTAGTAAATGTACAAAAATATGTATATTGTATATTTGTGGTGTAGTGGTTTGAACACTGGACTATGACTCTGGAGACTAGGATGCGAATCTCCAGTCAGCCATGAAAACCCACTGGGTGACTATGGGCTAGTCACAGTTTCTCAGATGCAGAAGAAGGCAATGGCAACCCCCTTCTGAACAAAACTTGCCAGGAAAAACCCATGATAGGGACACCTGTTCTCCAATAGTGACTCTACATTTATGTATATCAATGCATTAACTTTAGTGTTGTTGTTGTTGTTGTTGTTGTTGTTGTTGTGTGCCATCACGTTGTTTCTGACTTATGGCAGACCCTAAACTGAACCTATCATGGGCTTTTCTTGGCAACGTTTGTTCAGAGGAGGTTTCCCATTGCCTTCCCCTGAGGCTGAGAGCATGTGACTTGCCCAATGACAATAAAATTTAGGCTGCCATCTCTCACATGTTGACTTACCATCCAGTTGTTGATTCAGAAGGTCTCCTCCTGTTGGACTTTGCAATGGGTCTTGTGTTGCTGCTGTTGTTATATGCCTTCTATTTGAGACTGGCTTATGTTGAGCCTATCCTAGGGTTTTGTTGGCAAGATTTCATCAGGGGAAGTTTGTCCTTGCCTTCCTCCAAAGCTCAGAAAATTAGCCTTGTGTGGGGTAACCCAGTCGGTTTCCATGTCTGAATGGTGGGTACAAATCCTGCCCTCCTTGAATCATACAACACTCACAGCACTGCACCACACAAGCTTGTCTAACTACTTAGCATAGCAACTAGATTCACTGGGATTCACACTGGCTCTCAGGACTTAGAATACAGAGCATCGCTAGACCTCTTCTGAGAGGGCTATTTTAACCCTTAGCATATAAGCAAATGATCCAACATTGTGCTTTGCCATCTTCTTGGAAGATTTGCATGACTTTGTAGATCCTAACACTGCCCCTGTTGCAGATGGACCATTATTTAGCCCATAAATCATTGCGTATTTTCTCCCCCTTGGTGAGATTTTATTAGTTCCACATTCCACAATGTGGAAGAACCACTTAAGTATTAAGTGCTTCAAAAGTTTATCCTCTGATGGTTTGTCGGTTTCCGTTCCGTAATGAGTTGGGTAATTATCTATGCCTCTTCTCTGGTGACTCTTTCATTATATAATTATCATATAATGGCTTAAAAATATGACTGCGCCTCCTATTCTGAGCCAGTTTAACTCTATTTGCTTCTTCAGTCTTGGACTTTCCTCCTTTTGATGGTGCTTCAAAGTTGCCGACAGATGGAGAATTAAGAAAGCATGAGATGCATAAAAGCCAATTTTATTATTTTTTCCCCAAAAGAAATGTGTATTTTGTAGGGAACAGATGACCTGGTTTTTTGGATTTATTAAAATGTTCTCACCTTTGCATTTGATTTTCTCCTGTCAAATACAATGACATTGATATAGGCCAGTTGTTCAAGGAAACACCTGATTTATAGACTGCTGTGAACATGAACTTGGAGATGGGCTCATGGGTTGGATTGTCATTTTGCTTAACAGCAAAATATTTATTTGTTGTTGTTGTTGTTGTTGTTATAGCATGTCCTTGCTTTAGAAGAAAAGTGCAGTATAGTGGATCCTTGGTATCCACTGAGCTTTGGTTCCAGGACCTCCCATAGAACCAAAATCTATGCATGCTCAAGGCCTATTAAATACAATGGCATAATAAAATGGTGTCCCTTGTATAAAATGCAAAAGTCAAGGTTTGCTTTTTGGATTTTTTTTTTTTTTGGGGGGGGGAATATTTTCAGTCTGTGGATGTATGAATCTTTGGATAAAAAAATCTGTGGCTCTGGAGGGCCAACTGTAATTTTCATTTCTAAGAAGGAGAGAACTAGAGGTGGGGAGGTTAAAGGAATGAACCAGAATGGTTTAGTGGTTTTAGTGTTGGACTAGTATTCTGGGAGTCAAAGAGCACACTTTCTCAGCCCCAGAGGAAGGCAATTAGAAACCACCATGAAATAAACCTTGCCTAGAAAGCACTAGGAAAGGATCACCATAAGTTGGAGTCAACCTGAAGGCACATAACAACAGGAACAATGATTTTCTTAGAATTCTCCTCAAGCACCACATTTCCAATGACCTGACCTTCTTCTCAGCTTTATTCTCAGTTCAGCTTTCACATCCACGTAGAAATTGGAAGTTCAGTGGCATGGATGATCCTGACTTTGATCTACCTTTACGCTTGAGATGCTTTCTCTGGTTCCTTCATAGCTGTCCTCAGAGAACAAATATTGGAGATAAACTTTCAGTCCCAGAGAAAAATTGTGCAAATTACAAGGCCAACTTCACACATGTTTCAGTAAATGTACAAAACTATGTATATTGTACATTCATGGTGTAGTGAATCATAGAATCATAGAATTGTAGAGTTGGAAGAGACCACAAGGGTGATTTGAACGTTGCACTGTGGCTCTGAAGGCCAGGAATGCAATCCCCACTCAGAGATGGAAACTCACTGGGTGACCTTGGTCAAGTCACACTCTCTCAGTTTCAGAGGAAGATAAAGGCAAACCCACTCTGAATAAATCTTGCCAAGACAACACCATGATAGGCTTGCCTATTCTTTGATAGTGACTCGACATTTATGTATATCAGTGGGTTAACTCTAGTTAGGACTACTAATAGAATTTAGACTGCCATCTCTCCCATGTTGACTTGGATGATAATCCAACGCGTAATGTTTAAATGGCTGGATTGAGACCTTCCCGCTCTGCGTGAATTTTTGCCTCCCAAATGGGAAGTGACCAGAAGGTTTCTGGCTATGGTGCATAAGGCAGTGTGGTGGATGTGGGATGTGGGTGTCAGTGTGGAAAATTTGTGAAAATTGGACATATTGCACTTTGCCCTAATGCTGGGTGGCTCCATGTTCTGATCTGGTATCTTCATTTGCTTATATAGCTTGGGTATTGTTAAAAACATTCAGTTCTAAAAAGCCTGTCTGAATAATATGGCAGGACAGTTGCATCTGCAACTCCTCATAGCTGCCAGAAGGACAGTAAAGAGGGAGCCTCTCTAGGGAGAGATTTCCAAAGTCTGGGGGCAGCCACCAAGAAGTCCCTGTCTTGCGGTCCCACCAATTTTACTGTGAATCTCAGGGTCCAGACAGTCTCACATGGGGAGATGAAGTCTGTCAGATAGCCTGAACTGAAGTCGTACATTTCCCTGCAGGATTATTGAACATTTGTTGGGTGGCACAGAATGGCTGCATTCAATTGAAAGTGGAAGAAGCATAGTTGAACATGTGGTGCCATAGCATCTGGACACACATGTGCATTTGTGACTTTGCTTGTGCTCTTGCTGTCTTGGGAAGTGAAGTTGCACAACAGTTCTGCAACACAAACTGCACATGGAGATTTACATTGTGCAACCCCAGCTTAAGATCTTGGCCATTGGCATTAGGTCGTTTTAAAATGGATGTTTTGCCAAAAAATCATTTTTAATCTGAAGTTTAAAAATGCTTTCCCATTATTTTTATCTCAAGGTGACTTGAAGGTATGTGTGCACACACACACATAAGATAGATAGATAGATAGATAGATAGATAGATAGATAGATAGATAGATAGATAGATAGATAGATATCTCCATCCATTCATTCTTTAATTTTGCAATGTTCCCATTACATTTTCAAAATTTTTTCTTTGGCATAAGTAAGAACCTTAAAAAACCAAATTGACAAATACTAAGTGCTAGAGACCAATATATGAAGCCTGGCTGTTGTTGTTTTTAATAATAATCAAGCACCTGGTCTAATGATAACTATAATTGAGATTACTGTTAAAAAAGAGCAGAGAAATGTGCATTCACGCTTAGGTAACAGAAAGTTTAATTAATAGAATTAGCTTGACGATTTGGTTCCCTCCCCTTCTTAATGTGTTTTAGATCTGAAACAAGCTGTCTGGGCCCCAGCAGCCGATGCTTCCACATGAAACCACTTGTCAGTGTCAAGGGGAAAATGAAAGTAATTCTTCTCTCTCAACAAACATGTCAGAGCCGAATAATGAATTAGGAATTAAAAGCTTAGTGGCTGCTAAATCACAAATGTCGGGAGCTGAATGTGGGCTCCTGAATGGTCAATGTTCACCTTTGAGGGAGCTCAGCAAATGAACCTTGGATTGAAACAAGGGCTGCAGCTGCACTGCAGAAATAATGCAGTTTGACACAGCTTTAACTGCCATGACTTCATGTTATGGAATTCTAGGATTTGTAGTTTTGTGAGATACTTAGCCTTCTTGGTCAGAAACATGTGATTCCATAACAAACTACAAATCCCAATATTCCATAGCATGGAGCCAGGGCCATTAGAGTGATGTCAAATTGCATTGATTCTGGAGTGTGGCAGAAGTCACAGATGAAAACTCTCCATTAAACAGAGGTGAGCAGAGTGAAACCTTGCAGATCCCCTGCCCAATGCTGTTTCTTATTGCCCTTGATTGTATCCCCAGAAAAGGATGAAGCCACCCACAGGGGAGAACATTCACTCTTTTAGAAGGTTACAGGGCCATCACTGCAGTATTTAATACCAAAAAAAGGGATGTACTGCCTCAGTGTGGAGATAGACCTCTGGCAAGCCCACTTTAGTATTTTCTTCTTTTGCCTCCGTTAGTAACTGTTCCAAGTCCATGATGTTTTCCACTAACAGTATGGTGTCATCAACATATCTTAGCTTGCTGATGTTCCTTCCTCCTTTCTTCATGTCTCTTTCTTCTGAGTCTAAGACTGGTCTTCGTATGATGTTTTTTGCTTACAAGTTGAACAAGTAGGGTTATAATATGCATCCTTGCCTGACACCTTTCCTAGTTGGGAACCATTCTGTCTTTCCATATTCTGTTCTGAAAGTGGCCTCTTGTCCCAAGTAAAGATTCTTCATCATGACTATCAGATGTAGTGGCACTCCCATGTCTTTAAGGGCATTCTATAACTTTTTGTGATCTATTCAGTCAAAGGCTGCATAGTCTATAGTCTATAAGGGACTATTTTGAACCTGTTTGCATTTTAATTGTATTTTTTTATTGTTGTAACCCACCTGGATTCACTGTGATTGGGCAGGATATAAATAAATCAATTATTATTATTACTATTACTATTATTCAGTCTCTAATCTATAAAGCAGAAGCTGATTTTCTTCTGTGTTTCCTTGGTACACTTCATAAACCATCATATGTTTGCAGTGTGGTCCCTAGTACCTCTTCCTTGCACTTCTGAGATTTCTCTCTCCATGTATGAATCATAGAATTATAGAATCATAGGGTTGGAAGAGACTGCACGGGCTATCCAGTCAAACCCCATTCTGCCATGCAGGAAATCCAAATCAAAGCATCCCCATTGACAGATGGCCATCCAGCCTCTGCTTAAAGACCTCCAAGGAAGGAGACTCCACTACACTCCAAGGAAGGAGTGTGTTCCTCTGTCGAACAGCCCTTACTCTCAGGAAGTTCCTCCTAATGTTGAGGTGGAATCTCTTTTCCTGCAGCTTGGATCCATTGTTCCTGGTCCTGTTCTCTGGAGCAGCAGAAAACAAACTTGTTCCCTCCTCAATGTGACAGCCCTTCAAATATTTAAACAGGGCTATCATATTACCTCTTAATCTTCTCTTCTCCAGACTAAACATCCCCAGCTCCCTGTGTCTTTCTTCATGGGGCATGGCTTCCAGACCCTTCACAATTTATGCAGTAGTCAATGCTACAAATTTTTTCAGCATAATTTTGCTTGCATGGGAAATTAATGCTGTGGTCCTATAGTTGGTACAATCCTTTGTGTCCCCTTTTTGGGGAATGGGAGTGTATATTGACTGTTTCCAGTCTGTTGGACTCTGTTTTGTTTTCCATATTTATTGGCATATTTTAGTTATCTCTTGAGTTGCTTCTATCTGTGTGGATTACATCAATTCAATTGGAATATCATCTGTTCCTGGTGATTTATTCACTTCTTCAATGCAGGGATGTAGTTTTGCCAGCTTCCATATTTTTTCAACATAGGTTTAATCCATACAGTATTCCAGCCATTCACTGTAAGAGGTATCCAGTGTCTCCTTGTGCATTGGTTTTGTCTGGCAACACAATGGTGGTTAGATAGCACCAGGTGCCCAGAATGGCTACCAGTTGGTCAGGGGTGTACCAAAATAGTTCTGTTATGCTGTTGTCCAGATGGTAGACATTACCTTCCCAGATCTCCTGGTGCAGTTTTATGATCCACCAGCCTTTACAGCCTTTACAGCGATCTAAGCCTTGCAAAAAGCATCTTTTTCCAGGTAGTGTTGAAGAGGAGCCTGTAAAGCCTTGCCTTTAATGTATGAGAAGGGAAGAAGATCGGAGAATTTTTCTTTCCCTCCTGAATGACATTGCTTGGGGATTTTAGCAAAGCAAACCTTACGCCTCATTTGCTCCATCTGGCTGTTACCAGACAGAGGGAAGCTGTGAGGGACTGTGAACAGACCTCCTGTAGTGATGAAGATGCTTGCGGCTCAAAGTGCCAACCTAAACAGATCCCCTGGGTTGGCCTGTTGCAACGGATCCATCCATGGCCCCATTCCCACTGGGCAAAAATAGCGGCTTATTTCGCTGCAGTTCTGACTGGGATTCTGACTCGAATCTGACCCATCGTTCCCATTAAAAACAGGTGCAAACAGACCCGGGGTTTTTTTTACCCCTGTTTTCGTTCCCATTGGTATTTTCCCTGTGATAATTTGAAGCGGGTTATTTTGCTCCCCGTTCCCATTGCCCTTCCGGAACTTCTTTTTTTAAAAGCGGTTGTCAATCAAGTGCTTAAGCGCTTGACGTCACAGCCAATCAGCTGCTTAGGCGCTTTTCCCCTCCGGGAAAGGGAAAAGGGTGCCTATTCACCCCAAATCCCTTTGAGTCCCAGGCTCTTCTGTGCCTTCCCATAGTTCCTCTGGGAAAGAGAGAAGAGGAGCCTCTCTTTGCCTCCAATCCCTTGGCGTCCAGCCTCTTCTGTGTCTCCCCAGACTCCCTCTGGGAAAGAGAGAAGGAGCTTCTAATCACCCCAAATCCCTTTGCCTCCCCCATTGCTCCCTGGGCTGTCTGGAGGGTGATCAGGCAGGCATGTACTGCAAAGCCCATCTGCTGCTCTGGCAGAGGCAAATAATAATAATAATAATAATAATAATAATAATAACAACAATAATAATAGTTAAAAATGGTGTTCAATGGCTCTCCTCACACATCGGTCTATGAGTGTGCAGCAGAGGAGAGGTTGCAGGGGGAGTAATGTGTTTACTGTGTTTGGAGCTCAATGTAGTGCAGTCGCCTTACCCTGCTTCCCAATCCACTGGGGGAAAGGCTATGCGAATGGAAGAAAATGGCGCCGGCGATGCAGAAAGAGAACAAAGAAGGTGACACCCCCAGGCCAGCCCTTTGAGCATTGCTCCTCCCATCCCCCAGGTTCCCAAATCAGACACCCTTTCAGTTGCCTTCCAGCTTCAATCGATCTTGGATGACACCGATTTTCTGGACCCATTTCAAACTGGCTTCCGGGCGGGCTATGGAGTTGAGACTGCCATGGTCACCTTAGTTGATGACCTCCGTCTGAGCATGGACAGGGGAAGCGTGTCCCTGTTAGTGCTCCTCGACATCTCAGCGGCTTTCGATACCATCGACCATGGTATCCTTCTGGAACGCCTGGGGGAGTTGGGTATCGGGGGCACGGCTTTGCAGTGGTTCTGGTCCTACCTCTCGGGTAGATTCCAGATGGTGGAGCTGGGGGACTGTCGTTCCGATAAGAGGGCACTTACATCTGGTGTCCCTCAGGGAGCGATTTTATCCCCTATGCTTTTTAACATCTACATGAAACCGCTGGGAGAGATCATCCGGAGACACGGGGCACAGTGTTATCAGTATGCTGATGACACCCAAATAATTTTCTCTGTGTCTCCGACTGATGCAGTAACTAAGGATGGCATCTCTCCTCTAGATGCCTGCTTGGCGTCGGTAATGGGCTGGATGAGGGAGAACAAACTCAGTGTGAATCCAGGGAAAACGAAAGTACTGGTGATAGGTCCCTCGGTTCCGGGTGGTGAGATTTGTCAGCCTGTCCTGAATGGGGTCACGCTCCCCTTGAAGGACTCGGTGCGCAGCTTGGGAGTACTCCTTGATTCGTCGCTTCATCTGACATCCCAGGTGGACGCGACGGTCAGGAGTGCTTGTTATCAGCTTCGGCTGATACGCCAGCTGCGCCCCTACCTGGGCCGTCGGGACCTTGAAACTGTTGTACATGCTTTGGTAACCTCTCGATTGGATTTCTGCAATGCGCTCTACATGGGGCAACCCTTGTACCAAACCCGGAAGCTTCAATTGGTGCAGAATATGGCAGCCAGACTGGTCGCTGGTAGTTCCAGGACAGACCACATAACACCTATTTTAAAAGATCTCCACTGGCTACCCATTCGCTTCCGAGCTCAATACAAGGTGTTGGTTTTGACCTATAAAGCCCTAAATGGCTTGGGCCCAGGGTACTTGGAGGACCGTCTCTCCCCATATAATCCGCCCCGCACACTCAGAACATCTGGGACCAATTTGTTAGAGGTCCCTAAATCCCATCTGGTGAAGACCTCACAGAGGGCTTTCACTATCGCTGCCCCCTCATTGTGGAATAAGCTCCCTGCAGAGCTCCGTTCCTCTGCATCTTTAGTTTCTTTTAAGAAACAATTAAAAACGTATCTATTCCAGCTGGCTTTTTCACTTTAGGTAATAATGTTTTTTCTCTGCTCCTTGTTCTCTGTTTTTCGACCCCGGATTAGTGCAATATATTGTCTTTTTCTTGCCCCTAGTGAATTGTGATTTGTATAGATTCCCGTTCCTACCCCTAGTAATGATGTTTTTAAACTTTTTATATTGTGATGCTTTTACCTGTATTTTATTGTTTCTTGTCTTGTAAGCCGCCTTGATCATGCAATTGGAAAGGCGGGATAAAAATAAAAATTATTATTATTATTATTATTATTATTATTATTTGCCCCGAAACAGACTCTGGAGGCACAGGAAAATTCTCTAAAAAGCCACTATTTTTTTCAACCAATTTATCGACCTAAAATTCAGATTTTTCAGGATAATTCGATTCAGATTCTAATCCCAATGGGAATGATATCAGAGCAATGCAGGTTGAATGCGCGCTCAAATGGAAACAATGCACCCATGATCCGCGTCCTGATCTGCGTTATAGGCCAGTGGGAATGAGGCCCATGAGGTGGCAGGTCTGAACAAGGAGCCTATCAAGCTTCCTGCTGGGCCAGTGAATGGTGTGTGATCAGAGAATCAAGTGTGATTGTTGTGTTTGGCTACTATGCAAATGATATGTAAACAGATTTGCTGTAAGTTTTCTGAACTTAGGGGCTGTGCACATCGACCTTAAAGGCTGGCCTGGGGGGTGGAGTTGGGGTGTGGCATCCACATGACGCACACCCCGACTCCATAATTGGGGTAGATCCACATGGCTTATGGTGTTATGGCTCTCCTCTGGCGCTGCGTCCAGCCATGGCACTGCAACTATCGCACCCTTTCTACTTTTTGTGGCTCCTTTTTGTGTCCTAGAAAGGCCAGATCAGGGCCGCAGCGTGCAGTTGCCACAGCCCCGATCTGGCGCAGCAGAAGGTGGCTGCAAGGCAATCTTACGGGTGGTCTGCACACCCCATTAGAGAACCAGCATGATGGAAAGGTCTTAATATTAGAGTAGGAGCATATCTTCACTTGCAAAAATTGCTCTGGGGTGCCCCCAGAGTACTCTGGTCTGGAATTTCTCCCCCTTACCGGCTTTTTTTGCTGCAGGTTTTTGGCTCTCACAGTGAATGATGGGTGCCCTCCATCCCTGTTTTTTGCCTGGCACTGCTGTTGAGGTCAGAATGAGGTGCCCAACCATATTATCAATACTGGGTATCTCATTCTGACCTCAGAGCAACTCATGCTCACAGCAGCATTGATGGGTGCCTTGCAAGAACTGTGAGGGAAGGCAACGACCGTTGTAGTTGCAAAAAGAGCCAAAGACCCAGAGCAAAAGGTGAGTTATTTAAATGCAGGTTAGAGGGAGGAAATCCCGAATTCTACCTGGATGTAGTGAAGACAGTCTGGACCTCATTCAGGGGTTTGACCTCTGTTTTGTAAACAGAATGCAGCAAGCCCGGGGCAGATTCAGGGTATTTTGTCCATGTAGACAAGCCCTAGGATATTGGGAGACCAGGGTCCCAATTAATCCTCTGGTGTCTCATTTTTCCAGCTGCTTAAAAATGTCCTGGTTTCCTCTTTCCTCCCACTTTCCCCGTTTATCCTCAGTTCGCTTCAGTTGCTGTCAACTAAGTTCAAGATCGGAAAAGTAGTTTGCACTCAGTTAACTCAGCAAAAAGGAGATTTGAGAGAAAGGTGCATGATTTTGCCCTTCCCAGTCAGCTCAGGCCAAAGCAAACTTCTGCAGCCTCATCTACCTTGTCTGTTCTTCCTCATCAATAACTTTTTCCTGGTTGTCATGTGTGAAATGTTGGGCAACAAACACATCAAAAAATGCAACAAAAGAATGACACACTGTATGGTAATAGCTGCAAGACTTCTATATACATAAAACTGGAAAACAGCAAATATCCCATATTTGTTTCAAAATTGGCTTATCAAATTATTGGACTTAGCTGAAGTAAACAAGTGGGCTTGATTTTTTAAATACAAAACACAGTAATTAGCTTCATTAAAGACTGGGAACCATTCATCGATTATATGATTCAAAGATGGGGAAATATGTATATACTTATGGGTTCAATTATTACTAATCATTTCACTTATTCCATTCTATTCATGTTTTATTGTGAATTTTGAAAGTAAACAACCATATAAGTATCAAGTTACATAAAAATATTGTTAAGTGAAATGTATAAATGTTTATGAGTAGTATTATATAACAAATTACTGAACTGGCAACTAATAGCAACGTTTAGGTACTTTTATTATTTGAACAAAAATTATTATTGTAGAGGTATAGCATGACAGTTAGGAAAGTCAACAAACAGGTAAAGGCCAGAAAAAGACGATAGAAAGGAAAGCCCAATGGAATGATTTAGCACCAACTCTATGAAGGTAGGAAGTCCTTGATGTAATGATGTTGTTCATATGTTGGTAGTTTCAGCCAGCATGGGATGTGAGGGATTTTGCAGAAAGTGATGGGAATTTGAGCTGGATTTGTGGAGTTTAATGGGGTACCTGTCCTTTCTGAGAGCCAGCATGATGTAGTGGTTTGAGAATTGGACAATGACTTTGGAGACTAGGGTTCGATTCCCAGCTTGGCCATGAAATCCACTGGATGATCTTAGGCAAGTCACATGCAAATCTCCTCTGAACACATCTTGCCAAGAAAACCCATGATGGGTTTACCTTAGGATTGCCATGAGTTGGAGACAACTTGGCACCCAACAAGAACAACCTGTGCTTCCCACACATCTCTGGGAAACGGCGTAGAAGTGTGCATATCTGCTTCAAGCATTATGTGCCTGGATGTTACTCTGAAGAGCAAGAGGAAAAATGACAACTGATAACAGTTTTGGACTGTCGATGATGTGCTGATATATATAAAAAATACTGCAGTGTCCTTGAAGTGTAATTAAAGAACCTTTTCTCTCTGAGTGTTTTGCAAAGAAAGCTTTCCAGCTGAACGCAAGGGTGTTTTAGGGTGGGAAGTATCCTTAATGCATGGGGATTTTCCCCCTAAAGGAGGGACTGCTTTTCTCAATTCTCGTTGTTATGTCAACCGCAGCACCCTTGTGTTAAGAGAGAAAGGAAGGAAGGGGGAGAAGGGGACTGAAAGGCTCTTTATTCCCACTTTTGAAACACATCCATGCTGGGGATCCATCTCAGATCACTGAGGGTCTTTGTTGTGTTAAGGAAATGCCCCCTCCTTTCACTGGATGTGCAGCTTTCATGGAAATCCAGCAATTCTGAGCATCCAGGTGATGCCAAGAAGCTTGTAGGAATACTCAGAGGAAACTGCAGTAGTTTTAAGCATAGATTTTTGTTGGCTTTTTGGATTGTGTGGCCATGTTCTAGAAGAGTTTATTCCTGACGTTTCACCAGCATCTGTTTTAAGCATATTGATAACATTTCTGAGCATGGGTAGACTGAGGTGGGGTGGGATTGGGGGGATCACGTGGCTCTAAGAACTTCAACAATTTAGCAGATCCTGCAGCACTGGCCAGAGAAATACTCTGGAAATTTAGTTTAAAACTGGTTTATAACTTTGTACATTTTAATTATATGTATGTGTCACTTCGCTTTATACTGTATCTGCTGGGATTTTGTTCCTAGATCCCCTGTGGATAACAAAATCCGTGGATGCTCAAGTCCCATTATATACCATGGCATAGTAAAATCGTGTCCCTTCTATAAGATGGCGATATCAAGGTTTGCTTTAATATATATACTGTTTAATATATATACTGTTTTGGTCTGTATTTCTGTTGGGATGATTTGTTTTACAATTGTGTTGTATCATTCTATATTTGTATTACTCTTTTCTTCCTTTGTGTGTGTATGTATTAGACCAGGGGTAGGCAACCTGCGGCCCGCGGGCCGGATGCGGCCCGGCGAGGCCTTGGGACCGGCTCCAACCTGGTCCTGCCGCCGATTGCTGCCGGGGCCTTTGGCGTCTTGCGCGAGGGGCATGGTGGGGCAATTGTCTATAGAAGCCTCAGAAACATGCATTTATCTTAACATTTTTAAAAAAATCAGCAAATTTTTTCACATGTCCTCCATTTTTTATTTAAAAAGTGCCCTCCATTTGAAAAATTTTTCATACATTTGTCCCGGTTTATTTATTTATTTAATTTTTAAAAATGATTTAATTATTTATTTTTTTGGCTTCGGCCCCCCAGTTGTCTGAGGGACAGCAACCCGGCCCCCGGTTCAAAAGGGTTGCCTACCCCTGTATTAGACTATATTGGACTATATTGGCAAGGCTGGCCCTTTGCTGATGTTGTTTTATTTGTAAAAGGCACTGTACACTGATGTGCTGTACAAAATGATGATGATGATGACAGTGATGATGACTTGGAGATTGCATCTTAATTGGCTCACTTGTAGACCGTATCTTAATTTTATTGTCTCCTCCCATTCCATTATACTTGCATTGCATGTCTGCAACATCAAATACAAGCTGAGTCTTCTAGTCCCAAGTATTATCTGAAATACTGGGACTAGAAGTGTTTTACAGAGCCAGTGCGGTATAGTGGTTTGGGTGTTGCACTACAACTCTGGAGAACAGGGTTTGAATTCCCATTTGGCCATGGAAACCAACTGGGTGACTTTAGACTAACCATACTCTCTCAACCTTAGAGGGAGGCATTTAGCCTTCTCTGTCAGAGAGCTCTGGTGCCATAACAAACCATAGTTCCCAGAATCCCATAGCATTAGCCATGGCAGTTAAAGTGGTGTCAAACTGGATTATCTTGGCAGTGTGGATGCAGCTCTAGACTTCAGCCAGTTCCTCAGATGCATAGGTTGGAAAGGGTGAGTTAGAACAATGTGGGGTGGGTGGACTTCTCATTTTCTCTACCTATGAAAGTTCATGCTACCAACTTCTCTCTTTTAGTTTTAGTCTCAGAGGTGCTGTAAGATCCCTTTTCATACTGATTTCTCAGACCAGCACAGCTAGGTCTTTGAATTTCCTCCATGCTGTTCTGCTTCGGATTTCTTTTATGGCTTTCCTCCTGCTTTAGGAGACAGTAATCATTTAATGTGATACGGAGACTGATGTTGGCTTGTTTTTTGCCTGAGCATGAAGCAACAGATGCTTCAAGAATCAGGGGAAGGTGCATGTTTTTTAACCTTTGTCCAGAAAGAACTGCCAGGTTGATGGGCACAATTGCAAGAAAGACTGACAGGCATGCTCTGGGGATGCTGCTTCTGTGTCAGGTCCCTCCATCAGAGGCCACTGAAGTGGAGGCAATTATTGTCTGAAAGACACAGCTGCTTGTATCGAAATAAGTACAAGGAGTCATACAGTGAAAGCCAGAGAAGCTGTTACTTGGCTTATCTGCGCCTCCTGCAGTTGAGATGCAATTTTAGAGCATTACATCCTTGCAGGAGGGTATGAAAGAACATTTGAAACAATTTGGAGGAGGAAAAAAACATGTGTTTTTCAGTGTCTGGAAGTTCCTGACAAGGTGAAACCTAGACTGACGAGAAGCTTCACTGTTTGAGATTAACCTGTGCAAAATTTGCTCCTGGTTTTTCTGCACAGAAAACAACACAAAATAAAAATAAAAATGATATTTATTTTTAAAAAATAGATAAGAAACTATTTTCTGCTCAAAAATGAATGAGTGACATCCTGTTAGTCACAATGCCTTACGATAGCTTGTTGTTGTTGCGTGCCTTCAAGTCATTTCCAGTTTATGGCAACCCTAAGGTGACACCATGATTGAATTTTCTTGGCAATTTTCTTAAGAGGGAGGTTGCCATTGCCTTCCCCTTAGGTTGAGAGAGTGGGACTTGTCCAGTGGGTTTACATGGCAACCGGGATTTGAACCCTGGTCTGCAGAGTCCTAATCCAATGCTCAGACAATTACACCATGCTGGCTGTAATACCTTACAACTTTAGAATTGAAAGACATAGCTGTGTTGGAAAATCAGTATGCAAAGGGATCTTGTAGCACTTTTGAGACTAACTAAAAGGAAGAAGCTGGTAGCATGAGCTTTTGTAGATCTGAGTCTACTTGCTCAGATGCTGTTCTTTCAGTTAGTCTCAAAGGTGCTACAAGATCCCTTTGACCTTGTAACTATTTTTTATCCATTTTTTATCCATTTACAATTGTGGTACCCTTGCCATGATTGTAAATGTAAATGCTGAGCTATGACTGGAGATCTGGGTTCAAGTCCTGCTCAGCCATGGAAATCCATTGCGTAACGCTCTAGGCCTTTCATCTGTTTGTTCATGGCCATTGCTTCAGCTTTGATGCTGAATTATAGTCAGCCCTCCACGTTTGTGGTTGGGTTTTTTTTTTTTGGATTTGATTATTCATGGATTTGTTCAATATGTTCTGTCTGGGAGTCGCTAGTTCCTCCAGTGGAACTCTGTGGTCAACATCTGCCAGAAGTTGCATTGGAGGACCTATAGATTCCTAGAGGGAAGACATTTGTAGGTCCTCCAGTACAGTTTTATGGTTAACATCTGGTAGATGTTGACCCCAAAGTTGTGCTGGAAGACCCTGAGATTACTAGAGAGGTGTTCTTTCAGGTAAAAAAAAAATGGGGTTTTTATTTGCGGTTTTTCCACTTTCATGAGGGTTCTGGACCCTTAACCCCAGTGAATGTGGACGGCCCATTGTAATAGTTTGAAAATTCATGGTATCATATCATCTTTACATTAGAGAGTGCATAAGGAGAACCAATAATCAGATCTGAGTCAGAGGTTAATTTCAGTTTGGGTTACTAAGCATTAGTTGTGGTATGTCTTGCAGGGTTCTCTGGAAGCTAAGGGGGCAGAGGTCAGTATTTGCCTATTAGCATTTCAGACTAGCAGCTTGAATTTGAGAGAGCCTGCTGGGGAGATTTTCCACTTGTCTTGTTGCATGCATGCTCTATAGCACAAGGGCAGAGAGAAAACAAAGGCTTGGGGAGAAAAAAAGGCAATAGTCCAGATCATAATGTGTGCTTGTGCGACAGATAAATCTACACTCACTGGGGGTGCATCTGCACTGTAGAAATAGTGCGGTCTGACACTGCTTTAACTGCCATGGCTCCATCCTACAGGATCCTGGGATGTGTGCAAGGCACTAAAACTCTTTGGCAGAGAAGGCTAAAGACCTTGTGAAACTGCAAATCCCCTGATTCCCTAGGATGTAAATATGGATAAGCACTTAAAGTGGTGTCAAACTGCTTTATTTCTATAGTGTAGATGCACCCTTAGTTACACCATGGTTGTGCTACACCACCGTTCCGCTGACTGTATACCTCCAACTTTCCCAATTTGTTAGGGACAATCCTTATTAATCCTCTGTCGCCCCCCCCCCTTTCAGCTGCTTTTAAAATGCCCCAGTTTCTCTCTCCTCCTCCCACTTTCCCCCTTTTGTCCTCCATTGCTGCAAATTGAGTTCAAATTGCAATGGTCTCAATTAATTCAGTGGAGAAGATGATGAGAGAAAAGGGCAGCACCTTGCCTTTCCCAGTAGATTCAGGAAAAAGCAAACTGCTGCAGCCTCTCCTAGCTTGTGCCATCATTTGGATGCTTCTTGACACACGTGTCCCATTTTCATCTGGGAACAGTTGGAAGGTATGGGAACAGCTGTGTTGTGCAACCAGTTGAATAACTTCCAGTTGTGTCCTTAATGCCATATAGAATACACCACTGCTTCTTCTACAAGGCCAGTGAATAAAACATTTCACTGAGAGGAGTGACAAATAAGGGCATATCTACACGGGCCAAATAAAATGGTCTCACCTAGTTTTCACGGCAAGCTTTCCAAATGACATAGGCTGCATCCGCACTGCAGATAGAATCCAGCTTGATACCACTTTAATTGCCATGGCTCAATGCTGTGATATTCTGGGAATGGTCGTTTGTAGCGTATCCAGAGCTTCCTGATAGAGAAGGCTAAATGTCTCACAAAACTGCAATTCTTAGGATTTTATAGCATTGAGCCATGGCTGTTAAAGTAGTGTCAATCTGAATTATTTTATTTCTGTAGTGTGAATGCAGATTTATGGGACAATTGGGGCTGGATCTGGGTTTTAATTTGGATGAAAAATGTGGGGATTTATCCCAGTTATGGGTGGAAAATCTGGATATCTGTGCATGTGTGTGCCTCACACTCCAAAGTGATCATGGTGTGAGGCTGAGCAGAAAGGAGGAGGTCAGAAATATGTACATTGCAGGCATGGGGGGCAAGGGGAGAAATCCTGAATCACCCACAACTGTGCAGATTATCAGACAAGGGTGTAAACTGTGTGGCTGCATCTCCTGAACTCGACTCCTTATGCACAGATAAGCCCGTGGTTGCTGCATATCAGTCTAAGGCAAACGTAAATTGGATTTGCCCATCAGTGTAGATGTGCCCTAAGATATACAATACCCAAGAATTCACAACTACATGTGAAATGGTTACCCATATGGAACCTTGCTTACATAGCCATGCGTTGAATATATCTGTTGTACAACAGCCAACAACAGCAACAATAAAAAGGACAACCACATGAGTAAGGAAACTTACACCGGTTTATGACAAGAACAGATATCGAGCCAAAGCATTTACAAGGTAGCATAATATTTAGCAGAAGGAAGACCTAACTTGGTGCTGAGCTTCCAATAAATGAATTGCTCAACGTGTTTGCTCACAAAACACTTGAAGAGGTGGTCAACAAAACATGGAAACATTACTTTTCTGGAACCCCATTTTCCAGAATGCCCCATCCTCTATGGCCATAGCCAAAACCCTCACATTGCTGAACATTCCTCTGGACAAGGAAGGAAGAAAGGAAGCTAGAAAGAAAAAAAAGAAAGAAAAAGAAAAGAAAAGAAAGCAGCCAGCCAGGCAGCCAGCTATGGCATAGCATAGCATTAGAATTAGAATTAAGAATATTTGCAATTTTTCTTATCCTCAGCAAGAATCAGACATATCAAGGCATCTCAGATTTCCCCCCACACTTTCCAGCATGGTGTAGTTTGCCCCTTGGATTATGACTCTGAAGAGCAGGATTCAAATCCCAGATCAGCCATGTAAAGCCACTAGGTGACCCTAGGCAAATCACACTCTCTCAGCCGCAGGAGAAGGCAATGGCAACCCCCTTCTGAGCGAAATGTGCCAAGAAAAGCCTATGATAGGGACGCCATAAGTCGGAAATGACTTGAAGGCACACAACAACAACCAACCAACCAACCAACCAACCCAGTTTTAGTGATGTAATTCTATAACTCCCATGGTAACATTGTATAGAGTCCTGGGATCTGCAGTGCAGGGAGGGATGTTTAGAGTAATCAGCCCAGGCGCTCTATAGCCTCAGCAAACTGCAGATCCTTGGATTCCATATGATATTGCCACAGCAGTCAAAGTGGAATTATATTGCTATAAATTGTGTAGTGTGAATGGGCCATGCCTCAAAAAGCAACCACTACAGATTTACTTGCTCTCTAGATTCCTTTTCCAGAGAGGCAAGAAGAGCACCCTCCTTCCTATCTTTTGCAGACATGGGAAGATCTTTTTATTCAAGCAGATCTTTCAGAACTACGTCTCCCCTCAAGGGAAATAGACTTGCTTTTATTTGCTATCGTTGTGTAATGGTTTATTATTTTAATTGGTTTTAATTAATTGCTTTTTAACTTTTGTATGTTGGGAATTTTTTAAATTAAGTTTGTTTTAACTACAATACTATTTCCCCCAAACTGGGGAAAATGGTGTGACATTAATACAGTGGCCCCATTCCCACTTACAGATAAATTGGTCTGTGATCCAAATCGATGGATCAATTCAACAGCGGAGCATGGTTCCCACTACATTTGCCCCGATCACATTTTTCCCCTCCAAAACAATCCACTTCTGGTTCTCATTCACAAATGCATCAATTTAAAATACTTCAGCTCCAGATGGCTGAAGGGGAAATTTGAATCGATTCCGATCCGCATGTGGTTCACAGTTGCGCAGATTCGATCCATCGAAAAACCAGCATCAAAAAGGCATGGGTTAAATGGGTCTAGCGCATGGCCCCCCTCTCAGAATCACTTCAGCCATTTGGATTAAGTGGGAACCAGGATTGTTTGAACCAGTTCAAACCGATTCACTATCCGGTTTAAAGGTTAGTGGGAATGAGGCCAGTATTTCACATTTGGAGATCAGAGTTTGATTCCCCACTCAGCCATGGAAAGCCACTGGATGAGTCACACACTCTCAGCCTCAGGAAAACCCCATGATAGGATCATCTTAGGGTCTCTGTAAATCAGAAATAGCTTTAAAGGCACACAACAGCATCTTCACATTTTGCATCTTTGGGCAAAATAAAAATTGTTAGTTTTTTTTGCACAAAAATATTGACTATTGATTAGTCCCAATGAAAGTAGACCCACTGACCTAACAGTTGAATGGTGAGTCAACATGTAGACCTACCCAATTGATCCAACTGTTCTACTCTAGTCAGGAATAACAAGAGGATTTAGACCAGTCATTCCCAAAACTGGTGTTTTGGACTACAAGTCCCAGAAGCCCCAGCCAGCTTGGCAAACAGTCAGGAATTCTGGGAGCTGAAGTTCAAAATATTTGGAGGATCCAAGTTTGGGAATCTCTGATCTAGGCCCAAGTCTTCTTTGGACCAAAATAGGAATAATTTTGCATAAAGATGTTTTTTCACAATAAATCTAAAATGTTAGAGAAAAATCATTTGCCGAAAAATGCAGAAAACCCCCTGGGATTTTGCATGGGGGGGGGGGGTGCTAAATCTTTGGAAATTATTCGTTCATGTACAGAAGAATGTAATAAATGCTGGTTTATGTTCTGAGGCACAGAGCCTAGTGAGCCAGGGAAGAAATCTTTGCCTTGACTGATAGATTTTTTGTTTTTTAAAGAAATGGAGGCAATTTTCCAATCATCAGAGGCTGGGGAAGCAAATGTCATATTTTTTAGAAGATGGGGTGAAAAGAAGGGGAAAAGGAGAGCGACTGGAGAGAAAATGCACTCTGAGGGTTTTCTGAATCATTTCCCCATCTTCATTCAGTCTGGAGATGAGTAATATGGCAATTTTTCATCTTCGTCAATACAAGTCATTTGGGTTCCTCAGCGGAGATGTTTTGCCAAAAAGCTCCAGCCAAGATGAGGAAAGAAGGAATATTGAAGAACAATGGAGCACAGCAGTTGTTTCTGCTACACTTTTATTTATTCCCTGTTATCTTTATTATTATCTCACTGTTTTCTCACCAATATTTGTCTATGAATCTTGGTTCTGCTTTATCTTCAGGGATTGGACCATGATATCATGGAAACGCAGATGCAAGGGTTAAAAGGAAATCAGCCTCAGAACACATCAGCTGCATCCACACTGCAGAAATAATCCGGTTTGACACCTCTTTAACTGCCATGGCTCAGTGCTATGGAATGCTGGGATTTGTAGTTTACTGTGGCACCAGAACTCTCTAACAGAGAAGGCTAGATGTCTCACAAAATGATCGTTCCCAGAATTCTATAGCACTGAGTCAAGGCAGTTAAAGTGGTGTCAAACTGGATTATTTCTGCAGTGTGGATGCATCCATAATGATGGCCATAAGATGTGAAGGCCCAAGCAAGCATGATATTTTCACATGAAAATCACCCTTAATTCTCCCCAAATGTTCAAAAATAGCCCCAACTCTGCATAGAATCCCATAGGCACCCTCCAATACCTTTATTTTTGTCAGAGTCCTTTTCAAAATGGCAAGAGAAAGGGACCCAACATAACTTCTGGCCATCATTTTGGGAAGGACTGCAACAAAGGCTGTACCTGCACTGCAGAAATAATGCAGTTTGACACCACTTTAACTGCTATGGCTCCATGCTGTGAAATCCTGGGGTTTGTGGCACCAGAGCTCTCTGACAGAGAAGGCTAAATATCTCATGAAGCTACAAATCCCAGAGGTCCATAGCATGGAACCATGCCATTTAAAGTGGTTTCAAACTGCGTTATTTCTTCAGTGCAGATGGCAGCCAAAAATAGATGTATTTCCAAGCACTGTTGGGGGAGTATTGTTGCAGGGGGACAGAAACTATCAGCCTCAACAGACTGCCGATAAACGCCAGCCTCAGGGCAGAGTAGGGGCATGGCGTCAACACAACGCATGCTCTGATGCTGCCCTGACTCTGCCATCACACCATGAAACCAATCGCTCAGCTGGTTGTATCATGGCACTCCTATGGTGCTACGTCCAGATGATGCAGCAGCAAAGGAGTACTGAAAAGCTGTGGCTCTGGTGGCTATGACTCCCTTTCCATAGATAGTTTCAAGATGTGGGGGGCAATTCTTTTCCGATTTCAGGTTGTGGGACAAGTTCAGTTGCAGCTGGTGACAATACATTTTCAAACATGGGGTAACTTCTGGGAACTATTACTAGCCCTATATCTTCTCCTCCTCTTCCTCCCCACTTTTTTACCTTTATAACCAAAAAAGCAAAATATTTACTAGCATTTCTTTTTTTTTTTTTGTACTTCCTACAAAGAACACACCACTTCCCCACCATATTCTCCAGACTCTAGATGGGATTTTCCATTTAGATAGGAGGTACAGACATTTTTTAAAAAAATATCCCAAGTTGTACTGTTTAGCAGCATTATGTTACTTACACTTTTTGATGCCACTTTACTTGGACCTGTTTTCTCACTCGCCTCCTTTACGCATTTTTTTCTTTCTGCTTTCACAGAGACTTGAAGAGTCTAGAATAGAGATTTTGAGCATCTGGAGCACCACTGGAAAAGTTTTAATCCGCTTGCCGAACACGACCCCTTTGATTGTTTGTCAAGATGGCCTTCATCTGGAAGACTTGCATCTTTGTAATAATACTTCTCCCTGTGGTAAGAAACCCTCAAAAAGTTACACGTGTGCAATATTATAACTATACAGCATATATTCTGCAAGAGGAGAGAATGTAGCTATAACAGCAATTCACAACCTAAAAATTGTTCAAGTGTATAGGGTGAAAAGCTGAGATCAATTCCTAAGTGCAACACCAGCAGTTCTTTAAAACGTAAGCAAGAATGTCTGGAATTAGGGAACTGAACATGGAAAAGGTTACCTTTTTTTGGATAAGAACACTATAGGTCCCATGCTCAGTTCGGCCACAAAGTATTTTGGGAGTTAGAAAATATAGGTAATTGCCTTCTGCTTAGCCAGACCACAGGTACCTCTGGCCCAGTGTTGTCAACTCAGGCTGGTAACAGGAGTCCTGGCGGTACAGTGGTTCCGAGTTTGATTCCAGGGCTCCAAGATTGACTCAGCTTTCCATCCTTTCATAGGTTAGTAAAATGAGTGCCCAGCAATTGGTTTGCAGATCGTTAACTACTTAGAGAGTGCTGAGTTCACTATGAAGTGGTATAGAAATGTAAATGCTATTGCTAAATCATTGCTCTCCAGGGTTCCAGGAAAGATTCTTTACTAGCCCTCCCTGGAGATCACTAGTATGATGGTCTTTCATCCAACTAGTATCCTAGCCTGACTCTATTTCACTTCCAAAATCGGATGAGGTTGAGTATGTTCTGAATTTGTCTTGGGTCTTTTATTGGTCCCAAATGCGGAACAAATTACTTTCACCACCTTTTACCATCCATTCATGTTTATATATGAAGATACTTGCAAGCACAATGTATTCTTAAAAGTCCTCTCCATGTAGTCAGTCAAACTTACTCCCAAGTAAGTGTGCAGGCATCCTTTAATTATTCCCAGGAGGGTTAATTATCTATCGCCGTCTTAATATTTCTTAGTGCTTGATCTTTTAGTACATTTATGATTGATAATGCCTGGGGAGGCTATTCCGTACAGAAGCCTTGGTGGTCCAATTATGGCACATCATTTTAGGACACTCAGCCACCTGCCCTCCAGCCTATTCTTGGGGGGCTCAAGCCTCCCTTCTACCCGCCATTCTGGGGTCTGTAACAGGGAGCAGAGGCATTTTCTTTGCTTGGTGCATACTGCAGCTTCACACAAGAGAAGGTAAGAAAGATAAATTTTTGGCTGTGAAGTAGGCTGCTTCAATAGACGTATAGTGTCTAGAAGATGGAGGGAAATAATAGTGCCACATTATTCTGCTTTGGTCAAGCCTCACCTGGAATACTGTGTCCAGTTCTGGGCACCACAATCCATAAAAGTTCTGGAGAAAATAGAGAGTGTTCAAAGGAGGGCCACCAAAATGGTGAAACCATGCCTTATGAGGAGCAACTTAGGGAGCTGGGTATGTTTAGCCTGGAGAAGAGAAGGCTGAGAGGTTCTCTGCAAATTGTTGTCTTCAAATTTTACCCATGGTTGATTTAGATTGGGATTTTCTTTGCAGGAAGCATTTTCTTCCTTGGAAAAAGCATTTCTTTGTAAATAATATTTTATGTACACAATGTCATTTCTTTTATGTGACACCCCTTCTCACCATTCCTCAGTTTTGCATAGAATCAGTCTTGAACTAGCTTTGAAAACTGTTTTTTAAAGACTCTTCCAGAAAATAGAAAAATATTAAAATTACTTCCTGTTTCCTTTAAGAAGAAACTTAAGCTGCATCTGCACTGCAGAATTGCCATGACTCTATCCTGCAGAATTCTGAGATTGGTACTTCATTGATGTATTCTAGTTTGTTGAGAGCCAGCGTGGCATAATGCTTTGAGTGTTGGACTGTGACTCTGGAGACCAGGATTCGATTTCCAGCTCAGCCACGAAATCTACCTTGGGCAAGTCACACTCTCTCAGCCACAGGGCAAAGCAATAGGAAACCAACTCTGAACATACTTTGCCAAGAAAACCTCATGATAGGTTCACCTTAGGGTCACCTAATGACTTGAAGGCACACAATAACAGTAAAAAACAGAAGTATTTTCAATCTGGTCTGCCAGAGAATTCTCGTATCACAACAAACTACAGACCTCAGGATCCCATAGGATAGAGCTATGGCAATTAAAGCAGTTTCAAGCTGCATTACTTTTGCAGCGTGGCAGCAGCTTTAATAAGGAAATGCATTCCTACAGAAACGTTTTTCTTCCCAGGGGAAGTCCACATGTGTTTATTATTATTTTGCATCCCCAAGCAATATTGAGAAAACAAAAATAAACCAAAATCTTCTTTTTGTGTCTAAGGGTTCTTGGTGAAAGTCTGGCAGAGCCCAGGAGGGTTTCCCCATTCCTCAAATGATCTATTCATTCTGTTGCAGTTAAAAAACCCAAGAGATGACATTCTCACAGCTGATTCAGCTGTCTCCGCAGCAGCTTCAGCCATGTTCCATCGAACGGTGCTTAATGTGGCTGCTGTCGAGGTGTTTTTGCCAGAAAAGCTAAGTGAAGTCACCCTATTACCGGGGAAATGAAGGGTAAAACCTTCAGTGCTCCTGTCCTCTTTTAAACTGGTTACCCAAGGCACCCGGGAAACAATTGGATTTGTGAGTCACGGAGTTTGCCTTTGGGGAAGAAGGGGGGATTGGAACTGAATGTTAAAGCCAACTGCAATGCAGGTGTTTTTAAGTGCCAGTAGTAATTCAATCAGGTGGGATCGGGAGCTCTAAGGATGGAGGCTTCTCGCAGATGCCTTGCCTCGCATTTCAAGGTTGGAATGTGCAGATAATAAATGGTTCCCCGTGATTAGTATGATAACTCTGTCATCAAAAGAAGGTGTGAGCCACACTCTCATGCACAAATAGCATGGTGCGATGAAACACTGTGAGATCAATACCAGCCAGGGAGAACATAGAGGAGCAGATGGGGAGCGCATGGAGCTCAGTAGAAGAGATCTGGTTTAACCATGTTTAAGGTAACATGGTTGGAGCATTGGACTATGACTCTGGAGACCAGGGTTCAATTTCCTGCTTGACCATGAAACCCTTTGGATGATCTTGGACAAATCACATGCTCTCAGCTGCAGGGAAAGGCAGTGACAAACCTCCTCTGAACAATTCTTGCCAGGAAAACCCCATGATAGGTTTGGCTTCGGGTTCATGTCAATTGGAAACGATGTATAGCATTGCTGCTCAGCCATGGAAATTCACTGGGTGGCCTTGGGCAAGTCGCGCACTCTCAGCCTCAGGGGAAGGCAATGGCAAACCTCCTCTGAACAAATATTTCCAAGAAAACTCCATATTAGGTTCGGTTTAGGGTCACCATAAGTGCTTTATAGACTATAGCAAAGCCTTTGACTGCATAGATCATGACAGGCTATGGAATGCCCTTAAAAACATGGAAGTTCCAACACATCTAATAATCCTGATGAGGAATCTATACTCGGGACAAAAGGCAATGGTTAAAACATAAGACAGAGAAACGGAATGGTTCCCAGTTGGCAAAGGGGTCAGACAAGGATGCATCCTGTTACACTATCTTTTCAACATGAATACAGAAGAAGGAGGAGGTGTGAAAATAGGAAGAAGGGACATCAGCAGTCTAAGATATGCAGAAGACAACATACTAATAGCAGAAAACATTTAAGACCTCGCGCAACTACTGAGGAAGGCCAAGGAAGAAAGTGCAATGGCAGGCTTACTGTTGAACATAAAGAAAACAAAAATAAGGACCACGGAGGATCTTCATAAGTTCAGTGTAGACAATGAGGAATTAGAAATAGTAAAAGAGTTCCTATACCTTGGATCAAACATAGATCAGAACAGGGACTGCAGTCAAGAAATCAGAAGAAGACTAAGAATGGGAGGGCAGCTAGGAAAGACCTAGAAAAGGTCCTAAAGAGCAAAGGCAAACGACTAAGTTTGAAAGTCAGAATTGTACAAGCAATTGTATTCCTCATTCCCATGTGAGGAAGAGAGAGCTAGACAAGTAAGAAATTGGACAAAAAGAGAATAAATTCATTTGAGATGTGGTGCTGGAGAAGAGTGCTGAGGATACCATGGACAGCCAAAAGAACAAACAAATGGGTCCTAGAGCAGATCAAGCATGAAATTTCCCTGGAGGCAAATATGACTAAATTGAGGCTGTCATACTTTGGCCACATTATGAGAAGACAGGACACAGTAGAAAAGACAATAATGTTGGGGAAAGGAAGGAATTAGGAAGACCACATGTTAAATGGATGGACTCAAATAAGGAGGTCATGGTAATGAATCTGCAGAAACTGGGAAGGGTAGTGGAGGATAGGGGGGTCTTGGAGATGTCTCATCCACAGGGTTGCCATGAGTCGGGATCAGCTTGAGGGTGGTTAACAACAATAACAACAACACCATAAGTCATTAAGAACTTATGGCATTTCTGCTCAGCCATGAAAATCCATTTGGTGATCTTGGGCAAGTCCCACTCTCTCAACCTCAGAGGAAGGCAAAGGCAAACTCTCTGAGCAAATCTTGCTAAGAAAACACTATGATTGCCATAAGTCGGAAATGATTTGAAGGCACACAACAGCAACAACAAAGTAATGAAGGCTCAGATCTATTCACGCTACACAATTACAGAACTATTATCTTTTACTTTTTTTTTAAAAAAAGGGGGGGGGGGGGAGTTTTATTATTTATTTATTTATTCATCCTACTTTAACTGCCATGGCTCCATGGCATGGTATTTAGACTTCTCAGTCTGAGAGCTCTAGTGCCCAGCTGAACTACAAATTCCAGGATTTCTTTTTTAACTGGTTTTAATTTTTTTGTGATGGATTAAGCACTTTGAAACTTTTGCATTTTTCCATTTTTAACTCTTTTTTTGCATCTGCTGGAAACCAGCTTGAGTCCTGAGCTGATAAAAAAAATGGGATATAAATACAGTACATACAACAACAGCAAGAGAAGAAATGTTTTATCGCAGTGGTGGGAAATCTTGGACATGCCTGGTGTTTTCAACTTCAATTGGTGTTTAAATCCTCAATTGAATTTTTAACAATTTTTTTAATCATTGCAAGCCGCTTGAAATCCCAATTTGGAGAAAAGGTGGGATAGAAATATATACAACAACAACAACAACAACAACAACAGTCAACAAATCCCAAGAGCCCCAGACAGTGTGGTAAGGGAACAGTAGTCCAAAATACCTGGAAGAGCAAAGGTGCTTTATCCTATCTCACCAATTCCAAAAAAAGCTTACAAGATACTGGATGGGCTGTCCTCTTTCTACAGCTCTTACATACCGAAATGGTTCATCATGTGCTCACCTAAAGACATGTTTCCCTCCCACTAAGGAAAGACCATAAACACACTGACAGTATAATAAACTACTTCATGGCTGGATGAGCCTCCTTCATTGTACGTTTTTCAAAAGAGAGTGAGCATTCTGTTGGTGATTTGCACATTTGTAATTTCCCTTACCACGTTCAGTTGTTGTTGTTTTTTTGACATGGTGTAATGTTTGCAGTCAATTCACAGTTGTGTCAGCAGAGTTCTACAAGTTTAACTGTTGCATATGCATAAAAAGGAAAGGGGGGATCTAACAGCATCTTTAAGACCAAATGATTTATCAAGGCAAGTGATAATGCCACTCTATTCTGCTTTGGTCAGGCTTTATCTGGAATATTGTGGCCAGGAATAAAACTCAAAACAGATTCATGACTCTGACATGTAAGGCAACATTTGGATCTGGTACCCAGCCACTCCAACTTGCTCCATCAGCCATTCCAGCAAACAGGGCAGGATTTGAAATTATTCTTCTGGACAGTTGAGGTGATACCTTTGCTGCTATTGAAAAGACGGGGGGAAAAACTGGGGGAAAATAGAGTGTAAGCTTTGGTGAGAAAAGAAAACAGACTGCCTGCAGATATTTCAGAGTCGGCTATTAATAACAAGTATCAGGGGGAGACTTTTCGAGGCAATAATAAGCCTGTTCCTGAATTCTGAGTGCTGAATCAGCAGCCAGCTTAACAGTCCTGTTGGCTCATTTAGACGCTGCTGGCGAAGACTGAGGGAAGAGGGTCTGATCAAGTTGGTCGGGAAATGGAGAATAAAGAAATAGGAATATTTATAAAACCTGGACAAACAACACTGATTTGCTCCTCTCTGAAACACTTATTTGCCCATTTTATGGATGGGTATCACTCATCTATTCACTGCCTAGGTGGACGTCTCTTGGCGGATACTGTTTTGATAATGGTTGTTGGGGAACAAAGGCAGGAGAAAGAATGTTGCATAAACCCAAGGAGAATAAGTAATCTTGGGGATGTTCACACAGGCCAAAAAAGCTCAGATTCCCCCTGGCATTGCATTGTCTAAATCAGATGATGCAAGTCAAAAACCTCGAGGGGGGGGGGATTGGGCTCAATCCTGCATGATAATATGTGGATCCAAAGGAGCCTTTACTCTGTGCTGAAATAGCCCTGGTTTTGTGCATAGTTTCTGAGAAACTCCATAGAAAAACCTGGGTGTTTGCACCACCACCCCATGCTCCGTACCTTACTGGCCATTGCTTTGCCTCAGGAGCCCCTTGTCTGATGTAGAAATGGGATGGCTGGCCACATGGGGGCAGCCAGACACCCGGTTTCGACACTAAATGCACCAACGGGAGGTGGGGAGGAGTTTCCCAGACAGGGCGACACAGGGCAAGGTAAGGAGCACACACCTGTCCTGGTCCTGGGTCAGTGCAGAGATGGGTGTGTGAACATGCCTCCATTCACACGCTGACCCAGGACTAACCCAGGTAAGCACTGGGGCCAGGATAGCATGGGATCACTCTGTGCTATCATGGCCCATCTGCTCAGGCCCTATATGAATGGGTACTGGAATGCAGAGAGGGGTATGTGTTGAAGTTGTCATGAGGATGCGGGTTAGAGAGTGTTGAAGTGTGTGTAGTGTGCCAAGAAACCATCATCTCTGTTCAACCCATTGCTGATGGACTGTAGTCTGTGAATACATTCAGGTAGAGGACATTCAGGTAGGGATGTAAAAGTTTACTTGTCTCATTCTCACATGGGAGAATAAGAAAGTGTTTTTCTTATTTTCCTTCTCATCTCTGAGAGGTGTCCTCTGTTGTTCTTTGGAGAATGTTCACATTTGTGAGAACAGTGAGCCTCTCCAAGAGCCTTTGTAGCTGAAGAGTGGGGTATAAGTGTTCCAAATAAATAAATTAGCAAACAATTTTTGCATTAGTTTCCCTAGTAGGTCCATTGCAATAGCTGTTGTCCTTCCACTTGGACTGTTAAAAAGGGGATGATGCTCTTATTGTTGACTTTAAATGAGCTGTCCAAGATACTGAACATGTCTCTTGACCCTCAAATAGCAGTGGCTGAGAAGGAATTCAGCAGGACATAATTAGACCATAATGCCATTATCCCTTGGGGCTCATTTTCCAGTAGATCCTACCTTTCCTAGCAGTCTGTGAAGACCATCTTGCTTGGCTTGATGATGTCACCTGCTGATGTCATCACACCCACACATGCAGGTGTGTGATTCACAAGTGTGGGAGGATGTGACGGCTCTGAGTCGTGAGTTTCTTGACAGCTTGCTTTCTCTGAAACATGTATTTGGACCCACATTGCCTCTGTGAGTGCACTGAATGTTTCTGAGTATATTTGATACAAGCTTGGAGTGGTGGCAGCATTGATCAACATGTGCTTCAAGTGCATTGATGCAATCTAAAGTAGAGCACATGTGTTGCATGGGGTTCCGTTTCTGCTTGTGGTATCTCCAGCTAAAAGCTTTCAACAGAAGGAAGGGGAAAAGACACTTCTTGAGATACCTTGGAGAATAATAATTAGTATTATTAACACTAATAATTTAGCTGGATCTACCAGGTGGCTTCATATACCTCACTTATTCCATGAAGTGTGGAAGAGAGCATGTGGAATTGGATGCATTTTTTCAAAATGACCTAACCAGAATGGTGAAATATACAATCCATTCAAAATTCATACAGCAGCACTGCCTGAAGGAGACAGGCTTGATGCTGATAAATATAGGTTGAGTCTCCCTTATCTGGAATTCTGAAATCCAAATCGCTCCAAAAATCCAATTTTTTTTTAAATGGGAAGCTATGATAGTGAAACCTTTGCTTTCTGATGGTTCACTGCACACACAGATTTCATGTGCAAAAGTATTAAAAATGCTGTGTAAAAAAATACCATCAGGTTATGTGTGTGTATATGAAACATAAATGAATTTTGTGTTTATGTATATGCAAATATTCCAAAATACTTCTGATCTCAGGCATTTTGGATAAGGGAAACGCCACCTGCAAAGCTAAACATTTTTCATAGTATGAACTTTCCAATTAATTCCACAGTAAACCACAATTGTATTTATGACTCCACCAGAACTATGGCCCTATCCACTTGAATTCCAGTTTTGGGGTGCATTTCGATATGCTTTGGATATTTTGACAAGCTGATTTTATTGGGAGAGGGAGGAAAAATTGGGAAGATAATGGCAGAGAAAGAGTTGAGTCATGTTGATCAATCCTACTTCAGTCGATATTTCCCATCTCCTGCCTTAGCGTCCCACATTTTCCTAAAGCTTTGCATATGTTAGGCCATGAAGAAATGCAAAATTCTCTCCAGTGCTTTGCATACGTTTTATGCAACTCCTTTCTGTTAGCTTCTCTAAATTCCTGAATTAACACTCATGGAATCCATAGCATTTGTTGCAGCCTGACTCATCATTTAACAATGTAATTAATGCATCTAATTGAAGCTAACCAAGAGAGTCATGAATATGGGACAGTTTGTATTTAAGATGGCTGCTTAGTCACAAGTGTGACCTTTTGGCATGATCGTAACTCACCACCAACTGTCTTTACTGGATATCAGCTGCATGAAGAGAAGGAGGTCAATTCTGCTGGAAATGAGACATGGATGAATGATATTTCCTTCAGGTTTGTGGGGTGGAGGTCAGACCAAGAGAAGATGCTTAGTTAAGTACACTTCTCTAAGTAGCTGATACAGATTTGCAGCCATGTTAAATAGCCTTTTTGCACAAGAAAGTACCCACTATATCTCACTGAATTTCACTTTGTGTGCCAAATATAAGTCCTTGATCCTACTTGGGGCTGCAGCTACACTACAGAATTAATGTAGTTTGACACTGCTTTAATTGCCGTGACTCAATGCTGGGGAATTCCACAATTTGTATTTGTAGTTTTGTGAGATATTTAGCCTTCTCTGTTAGGGAGCTCTGGTGCCACAGCCAACTACAGATCCCAGGATCCCATAGGATGAAGCCATGGCTAATAAAGCAGTGTCAATTAATTGCATTAATTCTGCAATGTGGCAGCAGCCTTGGTGTATGTTTGTGTGTGCATACCCCCATTATTTCTGCTATTTAAATCCAGCAAGGTGTAGCTGTGCAAGGGAAAGAGGGCATTGTCTTCCCAAATAAGAATTCTGACTTCCAAATAAGTTTTTCCTTCAATCCTTAAATTTCTGAGCATTGGAGAGAATAAGACCTTGCAAATCATTTGCACCTAGAACACTTCTATATTCCATGTTCACATTCTCCTGGTTACTTTGTCTGCCCTTTCTCTGTGGGTGCCTATTGAGAATGCCCAAGCGATATTTTAGTTACCACAGTGATACAAATTTTTAACGGAAGGAAATTTTCCTTAGAGGCACATAATTCTTAGTGGAAGAGAATAGTGTCCTCAGTTTCTCCCATCCCCGTAGTTACACGCCTGAAATTCAACAGCCTTTACTGATCTGGGGTTGAAAGGCCACACACGTTTTGTCAGCCTATTCAGTGCAATGCTTCAAAAGAACTGAGGCTTTGGGTTAGATGCATCTACACTGTAGGAATAGTGCAGCTTGACACCACTTTAACTGCCATGGCTCCATACTACAGAATCCTGGGATTGGTAACTTGGTGAGGTACCAGCACACTTTGGCATAGAAAATTAAAGACCTTGTAAAACTACAAATCCTTGTATTCCATAGGATGGAACTTCAGTGGTTTCAGATGACATTATTTTTACAGTGAAGGTGCACCCTTAGTTTACCCGCCTGGCAGAATGAGATGTGAGCATCTTCCAGACATGAAAAGGACTTCGGCAGATCAAAAAGCTAATCTAGAATTGCATTTTAAACAATGCATATATGTGTTAATAGGTTAGTTTTTCAATTTCAGGGGTGTGTGTGTGTGTATTTTAAAAAATCTCTTAAAATTGAAAACTAAACCAGCTGGACTAGAACTCGTCTCTTTGTTTTGCTGCTCTTCTAATCTCAGGGAGCGTATTTTTATTTTTACACCAGGGGATGGACATTCAAATCTGGAATCTCTCCTCTTTTTGCAATACACCCTGATAGCGTCTTCTTTCCTCAGGATTTTGCGAGGGGTTGTTTGGGTTGCTTAGGTCTTTTGATCAAAGAAAACTAGCAGGACAGTTGTATTGTTCTGACTTAGCCAGAGCTAATCTGATCTGATCTGGAGAATGCTGAGGATTTGTTTTAGATGCTAAAAGCATAGTGTGCGCTCATTCCCGGCTAGTACACAGAGGCAGGCCTTGTTCATGATGCTGTGCCGCATCGACCGCCCAGTGCCATGGCAGGAACCGCCAAGGTTAAATATAGAGGCAGGATTTTGGCTGGCAGCTGCCAAAATTTTGAATACATTACTAACTGCAAGAAGCATAGTCTGCAGCTGGGCATCCGTGAACGCATTAAAAAGCAGTTGAGTGACGAGTAATAAAATAATTTTTGAAAAACGTATAGTCAGAGCTTTTCAGAGATATTTGTTCCCAAAATGGCCAACCACATGTTTACAGGAAACCCACAAGAGCAGCATTAGATCCTGCTGCTCATGTTCCCCAGAGTACTTTATTATTGTTGTTACTGTTTATTTGTATTGCTTTATTGATGTACAATCCTGTCTGATTTAAGCTAAGTCTTAGATAGTGCTTTGATGGGATATTTCAGAGGGAGGAAGTGGCAAAACCACCATGTCCAAGAAAGCCCTGTGAAATTCATCAGTTGACACATGACTTGAAAGCACACACAGACACACACACACACACATGCACACACATCAATGTACATGGTGCTTTACAAGTAAAGCAATGACAAAAACCTGCCAGCCCTGCCAAATGCATGCAGTCTAAAATATACATATATGCACACACAGGGGATGGAGAGAACTAGTGCGGCATAGTGGTTTGAGTGCTGGACCATGATGCTAGGGACCAGGGTTCGAATCCCTGCTCAGCCCTAGGAACGTACTGGTAAGTTTGGACTTTGACTGGAGAACAGGGTTCGAATCCCTGCTCAGCCATGGAAACCCACTGAGTAACCTTGGGCAAGTCACACACTCTCAGCCTCAGAGGATGGCAGTGGCAAGCCTGCTTTGAAGAAACAGTCACCCTCAGTTGGTGTGTGATTGACTTTCTCTTACACACATAGTCATGCTCTTTTCCTGACTCTCTCTCCCTCAAATATTTGCATTCATACACAATCTCTCACACTTGTCACACTTATATGTCCAGTCACTTTCTTCATTTCTATTTGACGTACTTGTACAAGTGCTTGTGTATATATGCAGGAGAATGAATGTTTCTGCATGACTGTGAGAGAGTAAATGGGTATTGTGTGCAAGTCTTCTAAAATATGAAAGAGCACGACAGAGTGTGTGCATACCTGTGAGCATTGTGGTATGCGCCTGTGATTGTGTGAGAGACACCATGTGTGGAATTCACAAATATGTTAAGTTTTGAACTTATTTAATTAATTTCTAATTAAACGATGTTCTTTGCATATAGAATGTTAAAATATTAATTTTGCAAGGGCAGAGGGATATTTTTTTTGGTTTCCTTCCTACTGCAAGAAAACCTTTGAAAACTGTGTGGTTTTGGAAGACGTCCTCACAGGGGTACAGAGATCATGTAGCACCTTTGAGACTATCTGAAAGAAAAAACTTGGCAGCGTGAGCATTTGTAGACTTCTGTCTACTTCCTCAGATGCATTTGGTGGAGTGGAACTGAGAAATGCATCTGAGGAAGTAGACTGAAGTCTTTGAAAGCTCATGCTGCCAATTTCTTTCTTTTAGTTAGTCTCAAAGGTGCTGCAAGATCTCTCTACATACTGATTCAACAGATTAACATGGCTATATCCTTGAATTCTCACAGGAGGAGAAGGTCGCCTTCCATAGATTCCCCTTTTTTGCTGCTCCCCCCAAAAAAGATGGCCATGTAATGAAAGGGGGTCATGATGGACAGTGGGGGTCAATTGAGGATCACCGCTGGCCGTTTTCTGATAGCAGCTGCATGGTGGTTATGTTATCTTCTGGGATTTCTAGGGAGCCCTTGGAAGGTCTTGGAAGATGCCTGTATCATTGTGAGCCATCGATCATAACATCCTGAGCAATGATCTTCAGATGTCCTCTATCTGGCTGCTACATGGTCAAAGCTGCAATGGTGACAGTAGCCTTTGGGGTCTATTTCAAGACTTGGTTGGGGGAACTGCAAGAGTGTCTTCCGGACGATTCTCCTTGTTGGGGTTTCCTGACACTTGAGAAGCCCTTTTTTGCTTTTTCCATCCCGAATCATCAAATATTCCCTCCATCCCTAGCACATGAAGAAGTCCCCATGGGTAACCATTATGCAAATAATTGTGCTTCCCAGACTGTGATGGAAAGAGTAGCACCCTGATGATCCATAAACAGAATGGAAGAATATGTTTCAAAAATGGGTTTCCTGAGTGTTGGAAAATCCAGAAGATGAGAAATCTAGATGATTCACAGTTTGAGACTTATTCTGCACAAAAATGCAGGTGGGTTTCATGTTTGCACAGAAAACACCATTTTCTGCCCATAAAATGAGTTTTCCGAGAGGAAAACAGTATTTTCTGTGTCAAAAATGACACTTTTTAGCATGTTTAAATTGCTGAAAACAAGATTCTTGCATAAAATGCTATTTTATTTTTTACAGAAAGCCAGTTTTCAGTTCAGAAATTTTGTTTTTGACACAGAAAATGCTGCCTGTTACAGAATTACGATGGTGTAAGTCAGACTTACAAGGTCACAGCTCTCTTTTCTGTAAGTGTTTTGTGTAAGTCAGAATTCTGTCCCAACCACCAAATGATCAAATGTGGCCAGATCCAATTTCTGTGTACTTCTTAATCGAAGCCTTGACGTATCAAACCTGGCCTTTTAAAACTCATGTGAAGTCAGATACATTTCTTTGCGATACATTTCTTTGTGTCTTTCTAGGATTTTTTGATTAATGTAATTATCATTAACTTTCTTCTTAAAGGAAATAATGGGTTGTTTTAGCAATTTTGTTTCTGTGCAAAATTCTCATGTGGCTGTTTCACCCAGAAAAATATTATTTTCAACACTGAAAATGCTATTTTCTGTACAAAACACTCATGTACAGTTTTTGTGCAACTAAGTCCCAAATTGCAAGGATTCTTATCAGTGCAGCATTCTTCTCATCGGGATTTCTTGGCCTTCAAAAAAGATATTTTTCTACCATTGAATATATATATATATATATTCAAATATTATTTCCACCCTTTTCTAGAATAGTTCAATGTGATACCATTCTTTTCATATTGAAAGTCTCCGTAGATTTCCCCCCTAAGTTTAAGAATGCCAAAATAATCTTGTGAACAAAAATGAATGCTTGTCCAGGAACAAAGGTGCACACAGGAAAGAGAACCCAAGGTGCATCTACGCTGTAGAAATGATACAGTTATACATCACTTTAAGTGCTGTAACTCGATCCTATGGAATCCTGGGAATTGTAGTTTTATAAGGTCCTTAGCTTTCTTTGCCAAAGAGTGCTGGTGCTTCAGATCCCAAGGCTATAAATCCCAAGATTCTGTAGGATGGAACCATGGCAGTTAAAATGGTGTCATTACTGTGACTCAAAGCACACTGCAGAAATAATCCAAGACCTCTTTTCTATGGTCCAAAACACATTGCAGAAATAATCCAATTTGATTATTTCTTCAGCTTGCCTGGCACAGTGCTAGGGAATCCTGGGAATTGTAGTTTATTATGGCACCAAAGCTCTTTAACAGAGAAGGCTAAATATATCACAAAACTATAGTTCCCAGAATTCCCTAGCATTGAGCCAGGTTAGTTAAACCAGTCTCAAACTGGATTATTTCTGCCGTGTGTTTTGGACCTGCATTATTTCAAACTGTATTATTTCAACAGTGCAGATGCACCCCCAATCAACAAAGGTTTAGAGCCTTCATTTTTGGGAAAACATACAAATAAAGGATGACTTTGATAACCATCTCTTTCTCCTGTATTTCCCTCTGTAGTCCTTCCATTAGTCTTCCCCTTGATGTACATTCTCCGTCATTTTTGCCCCAAGCGAGATATTTTCCTTTGAGTTTAATTTGTTGAACTGGAATGTCCCGTACATTTTGTCTTGTTGCTTCCAACTTCAGTCTGTTCTGAATTGGTGTGCTTTTATGCCATCCCCTGTTGCAACAGAGACAAAAATGTATTAAGAAGATTAGCGTTCTGTCTGCTTTGAAATCTGGGCATCATCCTTTGGAATAATTATTCTAATGAAGAGATTTGAGCTTTGCCATCTTGGACAAAACCCATCACCATTCCCATCTCAAAGCTCTTTTTTTATTTTCTTCTTTTAAAGGAACGGCACCAATGAAAAGTTGATTGTTTCTGAAATCCCAGTTGCCAACTCTACTCCTAGTTCTCCCCTCTCCAATTGCTAATTCTGATAACAACGAGAACAAAAATCCCTCCCTTTTCAGAAAACCTCTGGGGAGGCAATTAGAAGAGGGATCTTCTCAGGACACCGTGCTAGTGCCAAAATGGATGAGTTTAAAAGCCAAAGGCACGATAGCTTTAATTTAATTACCAAACCAATTAAAGCTTTCTCGTCAGGCTTCGGCAATGCTCCTTCATCATCTCCACGTCGGAAAGTGACCAAGAAACATTTCAACGTTTCTTTTTTAAAAAATGGATCCTCTCCAAAAAAAAAATGCCTCTTGAACAGGAGAGCTGGAGGTCTGAGTACCCCAGAATCTGTGCTACCTTCAAATAACTACTTTTCCTTGGCAGCTCTTCTCAAAATGGTGATGGGAAGTTTTGAGAAGGACCATGAAGGGCCATTTTGAGAAAGACCCCAGTGGAAAATGAAAGTATTTGGGCTTGCTGCAGTGAGGGGGGTGTCTTACAAAGGGCTGGGGGAAAATCAGTTGGATTTACATCAGGGTAAGAGAACAAAAGATGTTGTTGGACTGCAGGTCCAATGAGCCCTAGCCTGTACAGTCAAGGAAAGCTGGGAGCTGCAGGTCAACCACATGTGGAGGCCCACATGACATTTACACATGATTTAGCTCTCTATATCTTTTTTCTTAGCTCACCTGCATATTTGCATCTTCAGGGTGCCGGTCTTTTGTCCTTTCCACCAGACGTATCACACTATATCCTCTTTGCCCCTTTGGCTCCACAATGGTGGTATCTTGAAAAAGTTCTAATTCCTTTTTGTTGATACACATTGCCTGAAGACTTTGCAAGTGGTAATAATTTACTTTCCCATCAAGACAGTTAACAAAAGCACAATCAAGCAGCCTTTGTGGCAGAAAAATCAAGCTGCCAGCTGCCTTTGTGAGGAGTGCAGATGGCATGTATTAGTTACTTCAAACCCAGTCTATCTGTTCTTTTAGAGATGGTTTTAGCAGACATTTGTGAGTGTGGACACCTAATACAAACACAGTCATCTGGTACCTCCTATTGATATAGAGCAATAGCAATAGCATTTACATTTCTATGCCGCTTCATAATGAACTAAGCACTCTCTAAGCAGTTTATGTAAGCCAATTGCCCCCAAACGATGGGTATTAATTTTAGCAACCTACAGAAGGATGGAAGGCTGAGTCAACCTGGAGTCCTCTGGGATCGAACTCACAACGTTGTGGTTGCAGTACCAGCATTTAACTACTGCGCCACCAGGGCTCTTATATAGATATAGATCAGTGTTTCCCCAGCTTTTGGTCTTCTAGATGTTTTGAACTTCAGCTCTCAGAATTCTTGATTATTGACCAAATTGGCTGGTAACTCCAAAACACCTGGAGGAACAAGTTTGGGAAACACTAACCACTCCAGTAATTGCCATGGGTAGATGTCACTAGATAGTGATACATGTAGGGTTGTTGTTGTTGTTTTTGAAAGGCAGCGTGTGAAGCAGGTCCAATTTGCCTTATCCCCAAACTTAGAAAAGGACCTCTCATGACATCTATTATCGTAATCTTCCCAACCCTATCTTCCACTTTTCCCTGGTAGGTAGGGGTTTGATTGCCTTGCCTAGCTTTTTTTATCTGTTTAAGCTTTAGATGGCTTGTTTTTGCAAGCCAACCATCTAATTTCAACAGAATGTTGAATGCCTTGGCATGCAACATCCTCTTTTTGATGAATTCATCTTCCACCATTGTGGTTTCTCTCCAATCAAATCTGTTACTATCACCACAGCAAGGACGCTGCCAGTCAAACGTTTTTCTGGGCTCCCTGGGAGATTTGGGTACTTTGATTTTGAACATTTGTTTGACTTTCATCCTCATTCCACCTGTCTTTCCCTGTCCCGTATTATCCATCTCACGGTGTTGCATTCTGCACAGATCTTTGGCGTTCTGCCCCGGGGAAATGGAAACTCATTTATCTCAATTGAAGGCAGAAAGCTGTAAACATCCTTGAGGCGAAAGAAGTAAAATCAAGAGGCTGAGACCAAAGAAACCTGCACTTGCAGGATCATTTTTCGCGACATGGTGCTAAGCAATTGTACTTGGAACATTAAAAGAAGCACATTGCTCTGCATGAGTGGTGGGCAGAGGAAACGAAGACTGGAGCAAGGAGAGAGCTTTTAAGAAACTTTCCAATTATTATAATTATGCAAATTTGTTTAGTGGTTTTGAATGGCATTCAAAGAGACATGGAGGGTAAAAGAAATGAGAAGCCTGCAAAATAAAATCGAGACTAACAATGCAACCAGAGCCATTTGAAAGTGAAACAGCAGGAAGACCAAAATGTAGGTGGCAACAGACCAATGTTTAATCAATTGCATAATGGGATAAATATAAATCTAGGCGAAGTGAAAGAAATCTGTAATTGCTTATCTGAAAATGGCAGCCACACGTCTAATGATGCCTTTTCACCTCTCATATTCAAGAACAGTGGTTCCCAAAATTTGGTCCTCCAGATGTTTTGGACTTCAGCTCCCAGAATTCCTTATTGCTGGCCATAATGGCTAGGGCTTCTGGGAGCTGAAGCTCAAAACACCTAGATGACCAACGTTTGGGGATCACTGTTCTAGAACCTCTTTCTTCTCCCCTCTTTCTCATTTTGCACATCACAGTGCTCTTAATGCACCACTGCCATCACCAGCCAATGGTCTGTTGAATAAGTGGGAAACAGCAGAATGTATGCAAAATAATGGAAAAGTACAGAATATCAAAATTGGAAGAATGGAAATTAAAATTACATGATTATTATGAGGTGGATAAATTAACACGTTTAGTGAATAAGAAATCTTTAGACAAATTTAAAACAGATTGGAAAGCAGGGATTACGTCTTACACTGAAGAAGAAGAAGGCAAAAGTGTGTATGTTGCGTTAGAATAAAGATAATATACGTAGATAGATAAAATGTTAATTTATGGGAGGATGATACATTAATTAATAATAAGAGAAAATGGTATGATTTAAGAGTTTTACTTTCTAGGATATAGAAGTCTTTCATTTTGGTCATGGAGTAGTAAGCAAAGCAGATAAAGAAAGTACATAGTTAAAAATAAAAAAGATATAGAATTATTAAGAAGTTACGAAGTACAGTTGTTATGTTAGTGTGTTATGTTAGTGAGTTAGTATTGTGATTGATGTATGTTTGAACTGATGTATGTGTTAAGTGTTTGTGATTGTTTTCTTTTATGCTTCTTTGTTTTGATTTTAATACAATAAAAAATTAAAGAAAGAAAGAAAGAAAGAAAGAAAGAAAGAAAACAGCAGATTATCATGACATAATTGTGCTGGAAAAATATGTTCTTGCCATAAAATGGGTCTAAAATGCAAACAGTTTGAGAGATCCTGTTGAACCGGTGAGCTCTGAGGTCTACTGGGGAGAAGGGATCCCCAGTAACTGGACAGAGGCACCTGCACTGGTCTGTGGAAAGGAGATCCTGGATCCAATCCATCAGCCCTTTTCTTTATTTTGCAGGCTACTTCAATGCATCCAGACTGTTTAATGAGGAAGGAACAAGAGGCCTGCTTAGAGACCATCCAGAAATTGACTGCCTTAATCCCACTAAATGAATCATCTCCAGGTATGTCCTCAGATGCAATCCAAACTCTAATCTCTTCCATTCAAATCTCCCTGTATCAGAATCTGCTAAGAAAGGTGTGATGGGGAAACATGGGGATGTCACTAGGGGGGTGCTTGTTAATGGCCCAATCTTAATGAATTACACTTCAGAGATGTGCAAAGATCAGAGTTAAAATGATAATGCCAAAAACAGAGGAGGATGTCTCATCATCAGAGTACCTGTTGAAGAGCGACTACAGAGGCAGAATATCCTCTCTGTCAGTTGGCATACATTGTAGGGTTTGTAACCCACCAGATTCTGGAAACATGAACATTTATGCTAATGCACTGGCATGACATCATTTAATAAAGACAGTTTATTAATGTTAAAACATTAAGATGACAACCCTTCATGACACTTTTGGAACGTAGTGCTCCACACCCGTCCTTACACAGGGCCCCTTTCCCTATCACCCACCAGCATCTTCTCAACATCTGGCCATTTCATGGTGGGTGAAGTGCCACTAAACATCTTGCTGCAATGCTAGGCTTCCCACATCTCCCCTGGACACTAAATGGCCATGGGGCTGTGTGCTACCTCTGTGAAGCTGCTGTGCCTGTGAAAAGAAGGAACTGCACAAAAACGTACTGAATACCTCCCTCCTTGATAAATTTAAAAGCATATAACCATAGGCTACACCAGTCTTTACCATTAACAGGAATCTAGTCCAAGAATGAACTGCAAAATGTATTTGTTATGTTATTAATACATTACTATTAAAGTTTAGAGAGGCAGCATTGGGCAGTTGTTTGGGCATTGGACTACAACTCTGGAATCCAGTTTTTGAATCCCTGCTCAGCAGGGATTTAAAAAAAAAAAAGACACTGGGGAAATGATCTAGTTTGCCACTGCTTTAACTGCCATGGCTCCATGCTATGGAATTCTGGGAACTGTAGTTGGTTGTGGCACCAGAGCAAACCAGATTATTTCCCCAGTGCAGATGCAGCCAGCCACAACATTTTGCTCCTTGATGGCCAAAGATTTTCTGGTACTATCGGTGAGAATTCTTGCAAGTGTAAGAATGATTCTTGCACAGATTGTGCATAACTACACAGTGTGCTGTGTGGATGTTTACAAATTCGAAGCACTGGGTGGGTTTGCACACACCTTTTTGAATAACTAGCCAGTCTTGCTGGGCTCCTGTGGGCTGTGTGTGCTTCCCTACTGCTTCCCCCATGAAATAAGGAAAAGGAAAGCAGCATTGACCTCTCTGTTGCTTTAATGAGAAGGAGGCTAAACCTTTGATTTCTTCAGCAGGAGGGGCTGCTACTGCTCTTTGAAGGGCAAAGCAAGGGACTTTCCACAGCTACAAGGCAAAGAACGTGGTTTTGTTTTTTTCCTCACCTTCATCCCAGTATGAAATTATACAGAAGCACATATATACCAATTCCACCTGCGATCAGAGATGAATTGGGGGCTGATCCCCAGCTACTGGGGGCGCTGATCCACAGCATCTTCTGGAGTGAATTCAAGCCCCTCTTCTCCTTGTTGTAAGTCAGAGGTGGGGAAAGTCTAGCCTAGAGACTGCGTGGAGCTCCTGAATTTTCTCCCCTTGCCCTGAGATTCCTGAAGCCCCTAAAATCTTCTGCAAAATGGGGGGAAATCTCAGCTGATTTTTTTCGTGACCAAAAATTGTCCTCAGATGACTCAAACTAACACATTTTGTGGCTGTTTGGGTTGTTCATGGAGATTCAGTAGAAAAATCAGTTGATTTCCCACCAGATTTTGGTTTCTCCCCAGCCCCACACTTTCCCCATAAGCTTCCCCATAAAAACCCATGGTACTTAGGCTGAGTGGCGTTGTGGTTTGAGTGTTGGACTAAGACTCTGGAGACCAGGTTTTGATCCCCAGCTCAGCAAGAACATAGCAAAGACATTGTCCAGTTGAGTTATTTTACTTTTAAGGCAGCTGAGAAGTTATAGGTCAGACAGGGAGGATACAACAAACAGCATTAGGCCCAAAGAAATGTCCTGCTCAGGATTCAGTAGGATAGAGTCATGGCAGTTAAAATGCTGTCAAACTGCTTTTGTTATGCAGTGTGGACACCCCCTACACAAATCAGAAGTCAGCTTCCAGTTCATTTGCTGGTTGAAGAAACGCCTCCCCAGCCAGGCATGGGGACATTTTTATTTGAAAGAATAATATTGATGGGAGGAGGAACACATTCCTCACCCCTGTTTGCTGCTGCCTTAGATAGTTTTATGGACTGGGAAGAGGAGGTGGTGTGGGAGCTCTGAATGGCTTGGCCATTTTGAATAACAAGAGGATTGGACTTGCTCATGTTGTACCCATCTGCAAGAGCAGAAACACACGCTGGACAAAATAATTCCACCTCTAGCTCTCAGCGGGGCCAGGGGAAATAAGAACAGCTTGCTGAAAGCCTTCGAAAGGGACAAGAGATTGATGAGGCCGCACTAGGAAAGGGCCAAGCCAGCATTTTCCCCATCGCTGCCATGCAGCACCATCTTGCCATTGAGCCTGGAAGGTTTTCCAAAAAGCACATCTGCAAAATCGTCTCTCCCACGGCAATTGGCAAAGCAAAACTGAATTGCCAGTTGCTGTTTCTCCACTTATATATACACACATGCACCAAATCCTGCTGTCTTTTGCTGGTTTTGTTCTTTGCTTTCAGGTCAGCAGGAACACAAAGCTCCTCGGGTTTGATTGGCCTCCGGAGAAGCATCTCCTCTTGTTTTGCTGATACCTAGGCATTTATTTTGTTTGAAATGCAACTGGCAGTGGGCTTACTGAAGAGGCAGAAGAAAAATGATTAAACTGTGTGTTGTGGAGGAACGAAGAAGAGATGGGTATCAGAGCTGGGCGGAAATGTTGGACTACAGTTCCCAGAACCCTTTTGCCAGCAGGGGAGTTCTGGGAGCTGTAATGCAAACATAAGTTTTGGAGCATTCAGAAACTTAGAAACTTTAAAAAAATGTATAAAATATATATTACAGTTGGCCTTCTATGTACACAAATTCTGCATCCACAGATTCCACCTCTCACGGTTTGAAAATATTTCCTCGTCCCCCCCCCCCCCCCCAAAAAAAATTCCAAAAAGAAAATCTTGTTTTTGCCATTTTATATAAGGTATATTGAGAGCCAGTGGGATGTCATGGTTTGAGTGTTGGACTAAGACTCTGGAGACCAGGGTTCAGTTCCCCACTTAGACATGAAACCCACTGGGTGACCTTGGGCAAGTCACACACTCTCAGCCTCAGAGGATGGCAATGGCAAACCTCCTCTGAACAAATTTTGCCAAGAAAACACCACATTAGGGTTGCCTTAGAGTCGCCATAAGTCAGAAATGACTTGAAGGTGCACAAGAACAACATAAGGGACACCATTTTACTACCCCACTATATTCAATATGTTTATTTATATAGCAGTCTCTGTGTGAGAATATCCATAGAAATACGAAACTTGTGGGGATGGTGATGAGGTGATAAATGCAGTTTAACGTTGATCATTCTGGGACAAAGGCATGGTACACATAACAGTAGCTAACCCCGTAACTTCGTGAGGACTCTCTTTGCCAGTTCATTACATCTCGTTTCTGGTTCCCACACCACATTCCAATATTTCCACCATCGTTCATATGGTTAGCTACTCACCATGGTTTTAGGAAACATCCTTACTCCAGATTTTGTCCCCCATTAACTGTTGTCAAAACTGACCATGTCACTTTATCACCATACCCACAAGCTTTGCATTTCTTATGCACACATGGATTAGCACATTCAGAGTTATAAAGGTCTGCTCCAGCCCATGCATCTGAGGAAATAGACTTAAATCTATGAAAGCTTATGGTACCAACTTCTTTCTCTGAGGTAGTTTTAAGGGTGCTACAAGTTCCTGCTTAATGTTTATCTTCTCTAGGGATCAACTCCATTCTGGCAGGTTTCTTTTGGTTTTCACTTCGAAGTCTGTTCCTTGCCAGGTCTGTGAAGGACTTTTTAAAAAAAGATGCAGAGTTCCAATCCTGTGCTCTTTGCTGAAACAAATGGATTAATGCTGGGCACATTAATGGTTGCATGGGCCCACTGACTAAAGCATATACATGTGTGCACATTAAAGAGTGAGGTATAGTAAGCATTTTCCAAACACATTCTTGTAGTTGGGTGCATTTTTCTTCTTTCCAAACTGAAGGCCTAGCAAGGTACAGACGTCTGACTGCAAATTCGGTCTCCTGTGTTCAGTCTGAGAATCAGCTAAATTCAATTGTAAAGACAATCCTCAATGGAGCAAAATCCTCGTATGCTCTTATTCCCAGGATGTCTGCTTTATTTATGCATGTGTAATAAAACTGGAAGTGTTTAAAACTCAGCTCACCCTCAGTTAAAGGAATCTAATTGTATGTGTTTAAACTTGATTAATCAATCAATTACATATCCTGTGACTTTCATTTTGTAAAAATTCAATTAATGGTCTGAATTCTATTAGCTAGCCCCAATTAGAGCAGACTCACTGAATCTATTGTTTAATGGTGAGTCAACATTTATGTAAATTCCATTACTTCAGTGGGTCTAGCTCTAGTTGGGGGACTAACAAACAAGTGCAAGCTAGTGCACGAATGTGCTACACAAGTCTTAAGTTAGAAGGGAATGAGAGAGGAGAAGGGGGAATAACTTTTCTACAATGATGCCTGCCCCCACATGTGTTTTTAGGAGGGAAGGAAAGAGTAAATTAAAATAATAATTAAAAACTGCTATCTGATAAACCGAGAAGGATAGAGAGAGAAGATTATTTCAATCAGCCGATAAGCTTGGAGTTGAACTGAACTGATTGCAATTCAGTTGCATGCACCGAGTCTAAGATAGGACATGTGTATCTTTGGTGAAGTCTCTTGTAACCCTTGGCCCCGGAGCCTCCTCTGAGCCTCCCAACCGTAACTCCCCATCCCCGATTTATGGAAAAAAACTTTCAGCTGAAAAGAAATGTTTGCCTTAACACTGGCTTCCAAAAAGCCCCTGATTTATAACAAGCAAACAAAAATACAGTGAGAATTAAATCTAAATTTCTAATGATGCATGACATAATAGTCAAGCTTCCAGGTATGGGGAGAGATTATAGCACAGGGCCCTAAATACTAAAAACCAAAAAGTATGAAATGAACCCTGGCAGCTCAAGTCATTTCCAACTTATGGTGACCCTAAGTCAAACCTAATCATGGGATTTTCTTGGCAAGATTTTCTCATGGAAGGTTTGCCATTACCTTCCTCTGAGGCAGAGAGCATGTAACTTGCCCAAGGACACCCAGTGGATTTCATGTTTGAGCTGGGAATCAAACCCTGGTCTCCAGAGCCATAGTCCAGCACTCAAACCACTATGCCATGCTGGCTCTAGTTATTCATTTACACACACACAAAGTAAAGGGGTAGAATTGAGATATGGCCATGTTAGTCTGGAATATCAGTATGCAAAGGGATTTTGTATTACCTTTGCATTGCATCTGAGGAAGTAGACCAAGTATACTTGTGGCTCATATCACAACATCTTTCAATCACTTAGGAGCAATCACACCACCCCTTTCCTTACCAGATTGGGGCTGCGGCAATCGCACGCTGCAACCAATCTGGTGCTTCGCCGGCACTAAAAAGAATGGCAAAATGTTGCCTGGGAGGCTGACGCAAATAACCACATGAAACTGAGCTGGATGAAAGGCCACAACTTTATTAAACAAACTCAAACAATTGGTAGGGTTGGCAAAAAGCATAAGGTCAGGATCTGCGAGATCAAACAACCCCATGTTTGTCTGATCAGCAATAAGCCTGGTAACCGCCAGGCATTGGGATGACCAAGGGGCTAAGGAACGCCCCTCTGTGGAGGGGGCGCATTCTTTGTCTCCTGCTTATCACTTGTCTGGGATGTGAGTCATATCTGCTCTCTTTGGATCTTGTGTTCCTTCAAATGGATCTTGCATTAATCTCTGCAGCAGTTGCACATTTCCTTCACTTACCTTCCTTAAATATAATCTACAATTTCCCCTCCCTTCCTCTCTGGTGCATCTGCACTGTAGAATGAATGCAGTTTGGTCAGAGTGTGCCTTGGCCAAGGTCATCTAACGGGTTTCCATGGCTGAGCAGGGATTTGAACCCTGGTCTCCAGAATCATAGTCCAGTGCTCAAAACACTACACCACATTGTACCAAACAATTTGGGTTACAGGAACATAGACAGACTCCTCTCCTATTCCCATTCCATTCTCCACTGGTGAGGGAATGACTTCAGAACAAACTACAGCAGTTCAAGGAGGTACTGAATGGCAGTTGTAGTATAGTTCTGTATGCACAAACATAACGCTGGCTGTGCCATCCAGTGTTCCAGCCATGGACAGAGAGGTACTGATGAAAAAGGATGGAAATCAAATTGGCCTCCTGAGAACTTCACTCCAAGTGTTAATAATGGATTTCCCTAGTTTTGCTGTTTCCTTTTTGAGCTTTCCACCATGAATCCCTATTTCCAGCATATTAGAAAACCGTGAAAACATGCACATTATTTTCTTCACCAAATGATTTCGTTAGATGAGGGAGTTGAAGAGGGAGATGACAAAGAAAGTGCATCTCCAAGCATAAACTCAGAATAGCCATCCAATGGCCAGGGAGAATGTAAGTAACTCGGAGAGAATTGAAAAGTTCATGTTTCCCTAGTTCCAGATAAGAGATTCCAGCCTTTCCAAAACCCATTTCCCCAAGTGTGAAATATTTTCTTATGTAAATAGCTTGGCACTGGCCTTACCTTCTTAGACGCTATTGAAGGGACTTGAAAGGAGAGCTTTTTTCACACTAGTGAGAGATGAGTTGGCTTTATGAATAAAAGGCTCAGAGAAGAAAGTGCTGTTCCTGGCAGACTTGGGGAATATGATTCCAACACAGAAGGCTGGTTTTCTTTTCCTTTCTCCATTTATTCAAATACAGCATTAACTCTCCAGGTTTGCAGGCCAAACAATGGTGGTTGGTGGTTCCCACATCAGCGAGGTGGTGAATCCATCCTGAGTTATAATCTAAATTTTAGAGGGGCTATCCAAGTTTTTGGCTCTATTTAGTGGACAGAGTTCAGCTCCTTGTGGAGTCTGGGCTAAAATCTGAGATGAATTCACACACAGTTGAAGTGTGCCAAGGCAAGAAAGCTGCAAAGTTCTAGACATATTAAGGCCTTCACAAAACACAAGGAAAGGGGGGAATTGACTCCCCATTGACATAACCTGATGTACCTAACCTTCTGAAATAGTTGAAATAATTTGTCTCTTTTCCAAGCGCTCCATTTTTTCCTACTGAATATTGGCAGCTTTGATGTACTCACAAGAGGCAATTTCATCAAATGCTGAAGTAACTGCATCTGCAAATTTCCTTTTCTGATGGCTAGTTGTATTGGAATATTTCATCCAATAGGAACAAAGAGAATTATACTTTAAATTATTTTTAAATTAATCTGGGGTGGTAGTCCATGGGAGGCATGAATTTTCAGATTCATAGGAATGTAGTATCTAGATTGAAGGAAATAATAATGCCACTCTATTCTACTTTGGTCAGACTTCACCTGGAATACTGTGTCCAGTTGTTGGCATCACAATTCAAAAGGGATCTGGACAAATTGGATTACATCCAGAGGAGGACAACTCAAATTGTGAAAGGTCTGGAAACCACCAACCCCTGTGAGAAGTGGCTTAGGAAGCTGGGTATGTTTAGCCAGGAAAAGAGAAGGTGACATGGTAGCCATGTTTAAATATTTGTAGGGATATTGAGGATGGAGTAAGCTTGTTTTCTGCTGCTCCAGAGATGAGGACCCAGAGCAATGGATGCAAACTATAGGAAAAGAGATTCCATCTAAACATTAGGAAGAACTTCCTGATAGTAAGAGCTGTTCAACAATGGAACACGCTGCCCCAGAGTATGGTAGAGTCTCCTTCTTTGGAGGTTTTTGAGCAGAGGATAGATGGCCGTCTATTGGTAGCTCTTGCATTGTGTGTTCCTGCATGGCAGGGGGTTGGATTGGATGGCCCTTGGGGTCTCTTCCAACTCTATGACTCAATGATTTTCATGTTTTTATTTGGATTTGGAACCCTGACCTAAAACTATCTTGGCATTGTAGTTTTGTCCCTGGCCTGGGGAAGGAGTGGATCTGGTGTAACTTAGCTCACCTTTCTTTCTGCTTTTCATCTCTTTTGCCAGCAGATTTTAGTCAGCAGGACAGCTCAGCTGCCAGGTGCTCTCTCAGCACATTTCTGAGATCAGTTAGTGCGAGGCGCAGCTAGTGGCTCCATTATTTTGCAGAGATGAGTCCACTCTCCATTTCAACAGTGGCCTCTTTCTCAAAAACTCTCCAAGTGCTGAAGCTATGTTGGGATATAGAGTTCAGCACCTGGATAGCTCCTATAACATCCAGATGATCTTCTCATAACTGGAGAACTTGTGGAAGAGGCTGCCATTAAAACTGAGGTTGGAGTCACTATCTCCCAGTGAAGGAGCCATGGTCAGCACAAGAGTATTTTGAAATACAAAGGCATTTCTACCAGCAGAAGAGGCCAATCTTGCTCCCTAGAGAGTTAGGATTCCATTAGGATTGCACTGACCTTTTCTAGGGCCCTCTAAGTGTACTTTTTAACAAGGCTAACAGGCCTGCTTGGACCAGGTATGTCCCCTCCACTTCTGTTGATGTTGAGGATGTAACTCTTTGGAGAAAAGGCTTTGTTGTTGTTCTTGTTTGCTCTTTGCTACTTGGGTTCTGGCTTTTCCTTCTGCACTGAGCACGTTTCAGACATGACGGAAGTCTTTCTGTTTTCATAAGTAGCCCAGCAAAGGGAAAGACACAATGCTCCCAGAGAGGCTGCATTCAAATTGGAAAAGAGGGGAACAAAAAGAAGTAAAAGACTTGGGGGAGGATGGAGGAGGGGGCTTGGGCTATGAAAGCTTTTTATGCGGATGTCTCCTAGGTTTTCATTCTCTTGCTCCTTTGAAAGATGATGGCAAACAACATTTCCAGAGGTCGCAAGGTTTTCACTGGAGCCTTCCATCTCTAGGCACTCTCTGTCTATTTTCTCAGGATGAATGATGGCGCTTAAAGATCTCCTACTCTAAATCCATCCATTCTGCCAGAATTAATGGGCAATTTAGTAAAAGTCACCCTTCCCTTTATTCTCTCTCTCTTCCTCTCTCTCTTCACGTCGCATGTGCCTTCACGTCGCCTGTCGACCTATGGCATTCCCATGAATTTTATAGGGTTTTCAAGAAATATTCAGAGGTGGTTTTGTCAGTTCCTTCCTCTGAAATATCACCTACAGCATCTGCTATTTGTTGGCAGTCTCCCATCCAAGAACTAACCAGATCTGACCCTGCTTAGCTTTCAAGATTGGACAGGATCTGGTGCCTTTAGGATATTTAGGCCCCAGCTACTAAACTGCATGGCTGGGCAACTTTGTAGGAGTGGGAAGCAATTTTCATCCCTAAGAGCCTTGTCCTGGTGTGTCATCACATAGCCTTGGGTACACATTTTTGGTCAAATTTCAGCTTTGTGCTGGAGAAATCTGGGAAGGAGACAAACTGTCACAGTTGTATGCCATTCTGGATAGTCTTGCACAGATTTGGGGCCTGAAAAATCAGCTGAAAATAGTGCCTTTTAAAATGAGAGGAACACAGGAGGCTTAAGGGGCTATTGAAGTGGAGTTCGGGGCCATACGTGGCCCAGGGCCTTACTTTCCCTCATTCCTCCTGCTGTGGCATCCTATCCACAAAATATGTCGAGATATGTTCATAAATATGATAAACAGATTGTGAAAGACGTGGGACCCATGTCTTGTATGTGAGGGGTTCCTATTGCCTTAATAAACCTAAAATGACCTATTGCAGGGATATTCCATCTGATCTTAAATAGGAAAGGGGGCCCACCTAAACCCCCAAAATTCAGCTGCCACCATCCATGGATTGCTCCCAGGAATTGCATTATTTCTGTAGTGCAGATGCAGCCTAAGTAGTTTATGTAGAATATTAGTGATCATTTTTGTGGTGTTTTTTTTTTAATTGGATTGAAATGCAAGCTTGTGTGTATGCCTGTGTGTCTGTGTGTACCTTGCCTTGAAACGTGTGTGAAACCTCTCGTAAACGTGCCCCGTTGAGAAAGCATTTTTTAAAAAAATCTCTTTGTATGCAGGAACAAAAGATATGAGCTCTTGCATGCTTCTCAGAAGGTGAAAAGGGAAGACATATCAAAACCACCTTCATTAAGGCACCTCTTTCTCTTTTGCAGATTGCAAAGGGATGTGGGACAACATCACCTGTTGGAGGCCTGCCTTTGTGGGCGAGGCCGTCCATGTGAAATGCCCAGCACTCTTCACCCTGGTGAACTTCGATTACGGTAACATTTCCGTGTCCAGTCCTTGGTTGTGTGCTTGTCAAACGGAACCTTTGTGAGCAGATCTTAGAAGTCAGTAGTTACAAATAGCTTGCCACTCGTTTTATCAAACAGTTGTTGTGAAAGAGATCTCAACTCTTTTTGTTGTGTAACTTCTAGCTACTTCTATAGTCGCAGGGTGCGTGACTTGACTAAATGGTAGAGGAGGAATACAACATGGTGCATATGCTGGCTCATGTTGAAATGAAATAAGATTCATTATGGTCAATGACCCACACAAAACAATACAATACAGTACAATATTATACCATGTCCAATAGAAAAAAACAATGCAGGCGTACAATACGAATACAAAAAGGAATACAGCTTAGAGATGCCTTGAACAAGGGTCAATAGGTACTGGAATAAGTAATATTGTACATCAAGTTGTATCAGTTTTCTCAGTAATTCATAAGCTGAATAAATTCAAAAAACTGTATAATAAAAAACTATTCAAATAGAAAATAGGGTAGTTAAAATTAAAATTAAAACACCATTTTGCATCAGTATACTATTAGAGCAACACAAAAATTTGCCACCTTGGTTGATCAATGGATCAAAACCTAGGTAAATTCAAATAACTATATAGGGTGAAATCCATTCAAATGCTAAATGAAATTGGTGAAATTAAAAATTACAATACCATTCTGCGTCGGCAAACCATTGCAGCAACACAAAAACTTGCCACCTTGGTTGTAATCCCAGGAGGTCATCAATATCAAATGAATCAGATTTACCTGGTATTTTTTGTAAAATTGGTGCTATAAAACAATGCTGTAAATCCCGGTAAAAGGTGCAATACAATAAGACATGCCCCACTGTTTCTACTTCCCCAGACTCGCATGGACATAAACGTTCACAAAATGGTTTGTTATTATATCTTCCTGCAAGTAAGGCCAATGGAAGCACATTAAATTTGGCCGGAGTAAAGGCTTTTCTATACTTTGGATTTATTAAATTATTCAAATATGCAGCAAGGACAGAGCCTCTCCCACTGTCTTTAAAAGTTGAGTATAAAGAGGCTGCACTTATATGATTTTGTAGTTCAATGTCCCGTATGCGCCGGCAAATGTTCTTTTTGGCTTTTGCATAACCCATGGCTAATATAACAGAGTGTGAGGAGCCCAGGGATTGCACTCTTTCCTTGACCAACATTTTCCATCTTGACTGAAATATATCACTGAGAGTCACGAGGACAAGACCTTTAAGGGTAAATAACATCTTTAACCAAAAATCTAACTTATAATATCCATATTTGTGAATCAATGGAAATTAAGCCCGTTTCTAATCTGAGGAAAATAGAATCATAGAATCATTGGGAGGCTGAGAATAGTTCTCAGAAATTTTGACTGAACAGTTTCCAAAGCTGCAGTATTTTTAAACGCACACATCTTTGCACCAAATAACATTTGGGGGAGCACTTTTGCTTTGAACACCTGAATAGCTGAGGGCACATCTTGACCACCTTTGTTATAATAGAAGGCTCATTTTAGTCCTTCTAGTGCTGCCCCATTCTTTGTTATAGCCACTGAGGTGAACACTGAGCTAGCTAGGGACATAAAGGATAATATATAATCACACACACATTTTTTCAAGATAGTGCTTTTGCCCAAAATTCCTCCCTCTTTCCCTGAAAAGTCAGAGTTGAAGGTCCAAACTCTGAGACTCCAGGCCAGGCCCTGAAATACTGGCCCGGTACATACCTTCCTTAATGTCCAGAACGGCAACAGCTTTTTTTCCTCCGGAGGGAAGCTGCAGCCGTCAAATTGCGTGGCTTCCCTGCAAAGGAAAAAGAACCCGAGAAAAGCAGGTTCTTTTAAAGCTGCCGGGGCGCTGTAACAAGTGCGCCACTGGCGCACTTGTTATGTAAGCACAGCACGGCACTGGTGATGCCGTGGTTAAATGGCAGTATTGCAGCCACTCACTCACAAATCACAAGGTTGTGAGTTCAATACCAGCCAGGGCTCCAGGTCGATTCAGCCTAGCATCCTTCCGTAGGTCGCTAAAATGAGTACCCAGCATGTTGAGGGCAATTAGCTTATACTTGGTAAACCTTTAGTATGTCGGTCAGTGGTATAGAAATGTACTTGCTATTGCTATTGCTGTCTTTCATCTAAATACATCTTGGCAAATTCCTCCTGTGTTGACACTGTCTCAGCAGCTGTTTGCCTAAAGCAGGCCCAAGTTCTGTTTTGGAAGGAAGCGGTCTGGATCGATGATCCTTTCAAAGGAACAAATCACAAAAGCTGAACGGAGGGAGAGGAGAGTCATCCTTCCCACAGCGCCTGCCAGTTGCCGTGATGGGACCGATATCCACAGATACAAATCGCCAACATGTCTTACACTTTCTTATCAGTTCTTCCCCTGATACCCAACAGTGGGCTGGTGTCTCCATAGTAACAGCCAGGATCTTTTCGAAAAGGATGAGTACGCTTGCTACCCATGAGGCCAGAGGCTCCTGCAACATCAGTAAAGCCTTGAACAAAAGCACCACCAAAAAAGGCAAGACAGGACCAAAAAGGAAGGAAGGAAGGAAGGAAGGAAGGAGAAAACGAAGGGAGTGATAGAGGGAGGGGGAAAATAAAAATGTACAAGGAACAAGGGAGAACTTCAGCTCATTGCTAAGTGGAAGGACTTGAAAATAAGCTCTGCGATGTGCCACATTTTTAAGCTGTTAAGTTGATTTCATTGCTCACTCTTTCAGAATCCCCCCCCCCCAGGGGAGCTTTGAAGAATCAAAAATCCAGCGCATAAATGAGAGATTCTGGCCTGTTACAGACTGCCAAAATAAAGCTGCTTCGGGTCTCTTTGGAGGTATGCTATTTAAATGATGCGTGGGTCCTAAGAGGCCGGAGGTCGCGCCAAAGCCACACTCCATTCCTAAGCACTGGAGTGCAGCTTTGGTGCAGCTTCCGGATTCTTAGGGTGCATGCATCATTTAAACAGCATACCTCCAAAGAGACCCGAAGCAGCTTTATTTTGACAGTCTGTAACAGGCCGTAGACTCCTACAGTTATTCAGAAAGGTTCTTTCCTAAGAAGAGAAGGGGACCTGATGTGTTTTAAGAACAACCTTTTGTAATGTCCATAGGAGGGAGACCTTGTTGCAAGAGTACCATTACTGGGGCAGCCTCTGGTGCTGTGATTACAGTGCTTTTAGCATCAGTCACAATTGTGCAAAATGTGCCACTGAAAAGATTAATAAAAACCCACCAGGTCTAACAAATGAAAATACATGGGTATGCACCCACGGCTTTCAAATACATAGCCATGTTAGTCTGGAATATCAGTATGCAAAGGGATGTTGTAGCACCTTTGAGACTAAACTGTGTGTATGTGTGTGTGGGGGGGGTGTAGCATAAGGTTTCAGAGACTTGGTGAACTTCTTCAGATGCATGGAGTGAACTGGGCATAAGCTTATGTAGACTTGGTCTATTTCCTGAGACACATGGAGTGAACTGGGCATAAGCTTTCAGAGACTTGGCATATTTCCTCAGATGCATGGAGTGAACTGGGCATAAGATTTTGTAGCCTTGGTCTACTTCCTCAGATGCATGGAATGAACTGGTGCCCTGGAAGGGCCATCAGGGCTCCTGCTACTCCTTTGCCGCTGCCGCCACCATCACCCTCCCATTCTTCCAGTTTTTTAAAAAATAGTAGAATTTGAGTCTACTCGAAACATCCAGGAACTGTGTAGAACTGAAAAGAAACTGGTGACTTTTTGATGGAAACCTGAAGTAAAATCAATCTTGTTTTAAAGGTATCTTCTCCACAGATCAGACACATTGCTAGAAAATGTGAAAAGCATGCAGGCCCATCTAGTGGCAGAATGAAAGACCACATTTCAATATTTCCGTCATGGTTTGCTAAACTGTTCAAATCCCTGTATAATTTCAGTAAGCTTTTGTGTTCCTTTCATGTTTCTTATGATGAGAGTCTATCAGAAAAGGAGTGAATGATAGATGAGAATTTTCTTTGGTTCCTTCTTTGTGAGAAGTTTCAGAACATTTCAACCATCTTCATTAATTTAATAGAGAGAATATGGCAGTTTAGAAATATGAATGTGTAAGAAAAGAGAAATTGAGAAATCTTTCAGTGTTTGGTGTTCAATTCTTGTTTATTGAATTCTGTTTATTAAATTACATGAAAGCTTTTAGTTAAATACAATTTTTTATTAAATGCATTGTGATGATGGAGTTCCACCATCATGGTTACATCTGACAATGCAGCATCTTGGCTCTAATTTGTAACCTACTTTGGGGTTGTTGTTTTGGTTTGTTTGTTTTTGTAACTACATTTTATTAGTTTGCCTGAACAACAATGAAATGACAATACAAAATGATAAACATAAATATCTCACTGTATGACCAAAAAACGTATCACATGTCCAAGAAAATCCCCCAAGACTCAATCAATGTTCTGCACAGTCTATATGCATTTTATTTCATCTCTTCCAAACAAACAATCCTGAATCTTCAATATCCAAAATGTAAAGTATGACAGCTTCTTTAGAAAATTTCACCATGATGCTGATGGTGTCGGGATTGAAATGAATAGCTGCAATAGCATAACAAACATGTCTGCCCTTGGGTTTTGTATAATAGCAGACAGACATACAAAGTATGAAAAGTAATATAAGTTGGCCATATGAAGCCAAAGGTCCCTGCCTGAAGGTGCTTTTCAATCTAAAATTCAGTTCAGGAGAACAAAACAAATGGAAGAGAGGAAGATGGAGGAGACAATGGCAAACAGAGGGAAGCTAGCAATACAGTTCAGTTACAAACACTTAGGCATGACTGCAATAGAGGAAAACAGACATTTGGAGAGGTTGATTTAACTCTGTGTTTTCTTTCTCCTTTCAGGCTGGGATGTGAATGGTATGGCCTACGCTCAACCAGGTAAGGCTAGGTTCTGATGCTATTTATGTAACAAGGCATATGAGATGCTTCCCACGTAGGGTTGTAAATCTTTACTAATTTAATTCTTGCATGCAATAATGAATACAGTGGGTCCTGCACATTTGCTCAAGTAAGGGGCACAGGATTCTGGTGAAAGTGAAAAATGTGAAAATAAAAAAACAACAATTCTTTTTAACCTTAGATATTCCTCTCTAGGAATCTCTGCATTTTCTAGGAAGCTCTGCAGCCAATATCAAGCAGTAGTTGACCAGAGAACTGCACTGGAGGACCTATAGATTACTAGAGTAGTGTTATCTTTAGGAGACTCTATGGTCAACTTCTGGACCTAGAAATTCCTAGAGAGAACAGATTAATCAAATCCGGGAATAATCAAATCTTCAAACATCAGAATCATAAATGTGGGCGGCCAACTGTAATTTCCCAACTTTTCTCCCTGCTACATGAGTTTATGTGAGGTTTTGCACATTTTTGGATGATTTTTTCACTTTTGGAGGCTCTTTTGTTTGCTTACAAATCTTGGGTTTGTGCACACCCCCAACATCTTGTAGGGGGTAGCACTATGATTTACACAAATTCACACTAAAATTTAGTGCTTATACACAAAAATAAGATTTGGGGCCAAAATGGGGGTTTTCTGCAAATGATCTGTTTCACAAAAATATTTTTTTCTCCCTTCCATTGGCTGTTTTCTTGTTCCAATACCCATTTTCATGATGGGCAAGAAAGTTTGCAAGTTTTTTTCATCCCACCAAACAATTTTTTTGAAGGGTCTTAGGGAACAAAATGGAGGGAGGCTAAATCAGCTTCACAGTAATCTTTTGTAGGGAATTTTTTTTCCACAGCCATAATTGGTTTATAATAGAAGGAATCCTGTTGACACACACATTTTCCCATCTTGGTCAAATACATGTGCAATATAGTGCTTCTGAGTGTGCAAGGTCTTAACCAGAGCTTGGAAATAATGATTTACAAGTAGCAAGGCTACCTGTAACAAGTTGCTTCATTGAGCAATGGGGTTTAACAGAGGTATAATCTGCACTGCAGAAATAATGCAGTGCGACACTGCTTTAACTGCCCTGGGTGAATGCTATGGAATCCTGGGATTAGTAATTTGTTGTGGGACCAGAGCGCTCTGACCTAGAAGGCTAAATATCTCATAGAATTACAAATCCTAGAATTCCATAGCATTGAACCATGACCATTAAAATGGAGTCAAACTGAATTTGTTCTGCAGGGTAAATGCAAGCTCTATCCCCTTTTTCTAAACCGAATAGCACTAAATGGTGTAATTGTTCATTATAAGGGACTTGTTCCAGCCACTTGATTTTTTGTTTTTCCCTCTTCTCTGCCTTTTTCCATTTCTCTCACTCTTTAGGGCCATTTTGCCTTTCAGATTTAACTTGTTCTTTTTTCCCCTTTTGCAGGTGATTTGGAATTACTGGAAAATTCTGATGAAATGTTAGGTAAGGAAATGAAACCAGGTCTGGAATCTTATTGGTGTCATTCACCAATGGAAGTTCTCTTATACATGCAGTCGGACTTTTCTGACTGTTGTTTAATAGATATATTCAGTTCACAGTTATTTAAGTGGAGTTCCACAAGTGCAACCATTTCAAATCCTATTTATCTAATATACAAATGTAGTGTGATGCTTTGAGCGTTGGACTATGACAAAACCATTACCATCATGCTGCCTTTCCCCCAAATTGGACCCAAGATGGCTTACAAAAAATACTTTAAAACAACAACAATAAATTAGTACAATTTTAAAACACAATTGAAACACCGCATTCACATGACACATAAAATTATTTAAAATACTAAGTTAGAAATATAAAACTATTAACCATATCCTCAATGGGAAACCTCCCTGGATGCAATTATGTATTAAAAGATGTCCCATGTGAAGCCTTCCAAATCTAAGATTATATGAGTCTATGGTCTATTCTGCACTGCAGAAATAACACAACTACTTTAACTGTCATGGCTCTGCCCTATGGAATCCTGGGATTTGTCATTTGTTGTGGCGCCAGAGCTCTCTGACCAAGAAGGTTAAATATCTCATAGAATTACAAATCCTACAAATCCCATAGCATTGAGCCATGGCAGTTAAAATGGTGTCAAACTGTATTCTAGGGAGTAGATGCAGGCTACCTCTCCCTCTTTTTCTAAACTAAACTGCCATAAGTGGTGTAATCTTCCATCATATGGGACTTATTCCAGCCACTTGATCTTTTGGTTTGCACTCTCCTCTACCTTTTCCACTTCTCCCAATCTTTAAGCCCATTGGGCGTTTCAGACTTCCCAAGAGTTCCACAGGAATGCCCTCCACTTTGGACTCTTGCAAGAGCACTGCGATGGCGCAATGCGCAACTCCATGCTGCCGGCCTGCCTTCTGCTTCAGGCTTTGCAGTGGATGGTGATGCTGGGCTTGCTTCGACAGCCCTCGATAATTGTTGTTACAGCAATAAGTATAATTTATAATTATGTCCTTGCTTGATGGTAGCGCTTGAGAATACATTTTCATAATGCCATGCCAAATAATTGGCTGCTGAGCGTCTCACTATAATTAGAATTGATTAGGAAATTAATATCCATTTAGCTTCAGCTCAAATCCTTTCCTCTCCTTCTCCCAAGATGGGATGTGGTGAGTTTCAACACAGAATGGTTACCTGGGCTGATATCCACCATTGTGCTTCCATAGCATAAATCTGCACTCATGTACAGTGGGGTCTTTGGAATCTGCTGGGTTTTGGTTCCATGACCTTCCCCAGTGGATTCCAAAATCCATGGATGCTCAAGTCCCATTATATTCAATTGTGCCGTAAAATGGCAAAAGCAAGGTTTGCTTTTTGGATTATGATTATTTTTTGAATATTTTCAAGCCATGGATGTTGAATCCGTGGGTGCAGAATCTATATGAAGGGCCAACTATAATTATGCGAGGATTCAAAGGGATTTTGTAGCCCATTTGAGACTAATGGAAAGAAAGAATCTGGTAGCATGATCTTTTGCAAACTTGAGTTGGCTTCAGCGGATGTGAAAGGCTATGGAGTTTATCACACGGGGAAAATTGGAAGTTTAAACAGGTTAGATCCCGTGTAGATCCAGCTTATTAGGTGCAATTGTGCAAATGCTTTTCACATGATGCTGTGAGCAATCTGCTCAGACTCCGACAAGAAAGAGGCACAAACTAGCTAGTAGGCATTTTCAGGAAAATATCATGAATTCATTTCCGTTTCATTCACAACATCATGGCTTTATTTTTATTTTTTTTGCGCAATTGCTCTAGTGTGAAAGCTATTTGCGTTTTTTTCCACAGGATTTTACTTGTTGCCAGACTTCCTGTGATTCTTTGGGGCAAGTTTACCTCTGGGCTTTGTCATGCCCAGTTGAAAACAGCTTCTGTGACAAAGAGTACTTTCCTCCCCATTTTTCCTTTTCTCTGGTGTGTGTGTGTGTGTGTGTGTGTGTGTGTGTGTGGTTTGTGTTGCTTTATGGGAGTTTGCAACTGGAGACCTAAGCCTTCCTCTGAAAAACCTTCTGGGGCAAAATGTGAGTGCTTTCCTCCCCATTTTCTCTTCTCTCTGGTGCATGTGTGTGTATGCTCTTGGAAATGAAATATTTGTGCATCACTTCTGGTGATGCAGCTGCATCTGTGGGATTGTCTGCATCTGTGTGAAAACCAAATGCACTTTCTACCCACTTTCTCTCATTAGTAATGAACTTTTAAAGCATTAAAGTGTGTGGAAATCATTCACATATTTGTGAGCTTTTCTGGGATGTGGACGCTTTAATCGTTTTGAAGATGGAAGCACATAGGTCCCCATGTGATAAACTCCTATGAAAGCTCAGGCTGCCAGTGCCTTTTTTTCAGTTAGTCTCAAAGGTCCTGCAAGATATCATTGTATACTGGTTTTCCAGACTAACATGGCTATGTCTTTGTATGCAAGGATTGTGATACACCACCCTTGTACTTGATCCTGACATTGTGCAAATGATGAGGGTCCATCTTTTAAATTGGCTACTTAGTTTTGAGCAGTTCAGCTGGTGATCAGGGGACACTGGGTGAGAAAGGGCCCAAGAAGAACTTGCAACAGGGGTCCTTCTAATAGTAGCATTTTGCTCACACTGGTGGGATTGTGTGGAAATGCCATTGCCTTCCACCCCAGTTACCAACTGAATGGACCACCATCTCTCGGTGGAGCTCCTTCCTGGTAAAATAGGCTTGGGAGAGCATTGATGATCCTGACAGCTGTGCCACAATTATGACTACATGGTGTTAGTGATGCAAAGCAGTAATGAATCCATAACTTTGGGTTACAAATCCATAACTGCAAGACTCAATTGGAGTCGACCCAATTGATTCAGTTGAGACCAACGTTGGATTTACGTCTATCTGAAATGGTTATCCTGCTCGAATTTTGCCCATGCAACCATGAACTCAATATTTCTGTTGTGCTATCATCACCATCATCAACAATCATCAACATCATCTTTAACATGATCAACATCATCATCCCAGGACATTTTTAAAATCCATGTGAACTGATATTTGCTCGCTGAAATAGAGGACATGTTTTGGAAAAAGAGAATATATGGTAGTCCTATCTAAGGCATATGTCTGCATTTCTGGGTTTTGGTTTTTTGTTTGTTTGTTTAGTGATTTGTATTTCAGGCATTTGCATTTTAAAATCCCATAGCTTTGCACACAGTATATTTTCCAGAAACAGCCTGTAAACCTTGTAGATGTGTGAATGGTGGGGGCAAGGAGTTTACTTCTCTTGCAACAAGTTGGAAGAGAAAGTTCATCTTTCATTGAGATGATCGATTCTGATGAAATTTCTTTCCACCTTCTATTCGGGGATGATTTCAGTGTGGAATCTCTTCAAAGGCACATAATATGCTCAACCTCACATCCTTTTCCAAAGGGCTTGTTCAAAAAGAACATCTCTCTCTGAAAGTCAAGGCCATGGTGATATTGGTTTTTGTTCTCTCATATAATGGAAAATTCATAGCATCATTCAAGTTGGCAGTATCGGAAGTGAAAACGAAATGAGTTTGGGACTGTTACACCGTCCAACAAAGAAGGGGCAACATGCCTAGAAATTAATTAGTTCTTCTGGTTTGCAAGGGCATTCAAAGCCAAATGACATCTTACATCCAGGTCTATGTAACTCTGCTCCAACTTTTTTCTTTTAATGAAAGCGAGCCTGTGGGGAAAGGGATGCCAAAACCTTTCTGTAGCCAGCTAATTTTTTTCTGTCTGAAGTATTAACTTATCATCTCTTTACTTATCAAAATATTTCTACATCAGTGCCTTCAGGTCATTCCCGACTTAGAGCAACCCTAAAGCTATCACAGGGCTTTCTCGGCCAGATTTGTTCTGATGGGGTGCTGTCTTTGCCTTCCTCTGAGGCTGAGAGAGTGGGACTTGCCCAAGGTCCATGGCCATAAAGGGGTGCAAACCTTGTATAAATCTGTTTTATATCTGAGGCCTTAATGTTACTTGGTACAGCAGCCAAAGTTGTTGTTGTTGTTATGTTTATTTGTATAGCGTCATAGGCTTTACATGGCGCTTTACAGAGGAGAGAAAACCACAATCCAAAATAGAAACAAAAGCCTACCTACGGTGCACAATCTAAAACTACGAACAAGATTAAAGAATTAATAAAGCATTACTATAACAAAGTTAAAACAATACTATAAAAGTGTAAATTAATAAGAAGTGGGTTTACAGTATATCCGCAAAGGCTCATGCTATAATAAAAACCATTTAGTCTTAAAGGTCCTGCCACATTTGTTTTTTCTCTCTCCCTCCTTTCCTCTTTTTTATTTTGCAAGAGACTAACATGGCTACATCGCTGTATCTAAATCGGTGGTTCTTAACCTTCTTTGGGTCACAGGTTGGAGAATCTGATTAAAGTTATGAACCCCTTCTCCATGAAACTATACAGAAATATACTTTTCAAGTAATAGGAAGAAAATCAAAGCAGAAAAATCCTTGTACCCAGTTCACGGATGCTATGAAGGTCATTTGCAAACCCACTGGGAGTCCATGGACCGCTGGTTCACAACCCCTGATCTAAGTGCTAAGGAATTCAGATCAATCTTGTTGATTTTGAACCATGTTGATGGAGATACAGAGCAATTTGACCTTAACATTAATAATATTTATGAACTTAAGTGGTTGACACTATTGCCTCCATATTTCACCATTCTTGGGAGGCCAGGATCACTTGATGTTCTTCAAGGAAATTGTGTAAGAGTCAATGGTATGGTCCCTTCTGTCTCCAACTCCTGTCCAGTCTTTCTCCTTAAATGCTTTTCACAACTTGGAAGAACTTTGCAATAAGGCTGCAGATCAGCAGTATTCATGGCTGCTGCCTTGCCAGCAGAAGCAGCTGTATCAGCAACTAGACCTTGGAAGAAAGTCATTATAAATAGTAGGGATGTGTTTTTTTTTTCAGAACGCTGCAATATTTCATCTGGAGCCAAGAGCCTAGGGACTTTTCCATGCCCTTTTGCATCCCCTTGTGGATCCTTTCTCCAAAGATGTCCTGTGTTTGTTTTACCTCCCAGGTGCCATACCAGGTTTCAAGGTCAGCAGGAACTGCACTGAGAAAGGCTGGTCAGAACCTTTCCCCCATTACTATGATGCCTGTGGATTTATTGAGAATGAAAACGTATCTGATTACAACCAGGTAGGCTAGAACTAAATATCAGTCTGTTTCTGTCCTTTTTACAGTTCATGATTGTCCGTTAGTCCTTTTTCTGCATTACTATGTACATTGTAAAAAGTCTTCATGAACATTTGCGTATAATGCATATTTAAATGAATGCTGTTAAACCTGCCCCTAACTCTTTAACAGAGAAACCTATCGGTTATATCCTTTTCCCTATAGGTCCCTATTGCATTCCATGAGCTGGGATTGGCTGGTTCTAACCAGGCTTGATGTCTTTATTTCGACTATAAGAGATTGATTGAATCCATTAGATTTATCACCAGGTTGACTCAGTATGGAGGCATTAAGTGCAAAAATTTCCCATGCAACATGTCCAACTTTCTGTAGATTTTATTTATTTACAAATATTTATATACGTTTCAGTTTTCCTGATGGTTTATAAAACTAAATGGTACAGAATATACAAATACACAATATGCAACTTAGCATAGGTTCTGTGTGAGATCCATAATAGACTTCATCTTGGAGTAAACAGTGTGTGCTAAAATAAGTATGTTTTCAACATGCACTGAAAAATAAGGGCATTTGGATTAGGTTGAAGTTCTCATGAAAGACCATTCTGTGTGATAGGTGCCACCACACTGAATGACCTGCTTAAAGTAACCACCAAGCAGACCTCAGGAGAGTGTGGCATGATCAGTAAGACCTCTTCAGGTGATTTTAAATGTGGCATGGATCTGGAAGGGACAAGGTGGTTTGTCTGGCAACCAGTCCCAAGAAAATATACAAATACAGTATGGCTCATGTATCCATGAGGGAAACCGTGGTTAGCAGAGAAGGCTCTATTTCTGGTAGATATTTATCATAGAGTTGCACTGGAGGACCTCCAGGTGTCTAGAGAGGTCTCTCTAGACATCTGGAGGTCCTCCAACTCAACTCTATGGTCAGCTTCTGACAGAGGTTGTCCATAAAGTCATGCTGGAGGACCTCCAGATGCCTAGAGAGACTTTATTTTCCCAGATGCAGGTAAGTGAAACCACAGTTACCAGTCCTGCAGATACAGGGGTTCTACTTTGTTCTCAAAGGGAACATGCAAAAAATTCTGGTAGGCAAAGATTTTTTTAAAAGGTTTCTCATTTCTGTACATGAAACACGAAACGACTGGCAACCCTCACAAGGAGAGGCATACATAATTATGTCTCTTCTGTCCTCTTTTGTCCTGGTTTCAAAGATATGTATGAAAGGAATAGAGAAGAATTTTGTTCTGGGGAGGGGGAAAGCAGATGCTCTGCCATGTTTCTCCTCCATAACCATGACCATATTGTGGTTTACTTTTCAGGATTACTACTACCTCTCAGTAAAAGCTCTCTACACAGTTGGTTACAGCACGTCCCTGGTTTCACTCACCACCGCTATGGTGATCTTGTGCCGTTTCAGGTAAGTTTGCATTAATGGGCAATGGTGTGTGGCCAGGTTGAGGATCACGAAATCAAAACAAGCCAGTGTATAACTCAAATTTTGAGAGCCACCAGATACTTTCAAGCCACCCATAATTCAAAATTCATGCATTCGGACCACTATGTTGCTCCACATTCTAACTCCTGAGTATCTCCAGACTGTTCTGCCATGTGAAATGAGAGACTATGCTGACAATAGCATTGCTTCTGATAGGGCAGGGTTGGGAGGGAGGATAGGGAATCTATGTTAGCCCCCCAGAAGAGTTTGGAAAGCTGCACTTTCTGCAACATAATATATATATATAGTGCAGCCTCAAACTCATCCATTGCACTCCGTGTGTGCTGACCTCTGCAATTTCCCCAAATGCGGGAAACTTGTTTGAAGACATGGAGGCATGTCATACTCTCCAACTTTACCCAGATTGAAAACTGGAACATGGAACATATGTGGCCAAATAACAGCAGAGTTTGGTCAAGATGGCAAATGTTATTAATGAGGAAGCATGCATAAGCTGGTGAGGCTGTGTCAGTTTGCTTTTGCCTGAATCAGTTGGGAAGTACAAGATTGCACTCCTTCCCCTCCTATACCCCTGCTGGGATAATTGAGTGCTAACTGCTTTTGCATGTTGAATTCAGTTTGCAGCAACAGAGATATGATTGTTATTGATTTGTATTTATAACGTATCATTCTCCAAGATTGGGACTCAAAGCAGTTTACAAATTAAATTAACAATATAGTTGAAAACATGCAAATAATGAACATTAAAATAGATTTAAACTATAGTCAAGCCTTTACCAACTGCGGGCTTGCCATCTACAGATTGGAGCATCTGTGGATGGCCTGCCATTCCAGCGCTGTCACATGCATGTTGCACTACCATTGCGAAGAATGGGACTAAGTCCCATGCTATTTGCTATCCAGGGGGGGGGGGGGTTAAGGAATGAAACCCCCATGGATACGAAGAGCCACCTGTACAGGTTGGATCTCCCTTATGTGGAATTCTGCAATCTGAAATATTCCAAAATGCAAAACTGTTTTCAGGGAAGGCTGAGATAGTGATACCTTTGCTTTCTGATGGTTCAATGTACACAAAATTTGCTTCCTGCACAAAATTATTAAAAAATACAGTGGGCTATTCTTATCCACAGTCTTGTCATCTGCAGATTTGAGCTTCCACAGATGGCAAGCCCTGTTGATTTTAATGGACACGTGTGCATACAGCTGCACAAGGGGCCGTGTACCACAATGGCCTGTTTCAGACTGCCAAAATAAAGCTGTTTCGGGTCTCTTTGGAGGTATGCTGTTTAAATGATGCATGGGTCCTAAGAATCCGGAAGCTGCACCAAAGCTGCACTCCAGTGCTTAGGAATGGAGTGTGGCTTTGGCGCGACCTCCGGACTCTTAGGACCCATGCATCATTTAAATAGCATACCTCCAAAGAGACCCGAAGCAGCTTTATTTTGGCAGTCTGTAACAGGCCAATGCGACTTGAGGTCCTTTGTTTTTTCGTTATCTGTGGGAGGAGGAGACCCTGTGGATGCAAAGAGACAACTGTAATGCATATACATTTCCTTTCAGTCTATGTGTATAAGGTGTAGTTTTGTTGTTTCTGACTTATGGAGACCCTAAGGTGATCCTATCATGGAATTTTCCTGGCATGATTTGTTCAGAGAAGTTTTGTCATTACTTCCCCTGAGGCTGAGAGCATGTGACTTGCCCAAAGTCACCCAGTGAGTCTCATGACCAAACTGGAAAATGAATCCAGGTCTCCCAGAGTCATAGTCCAATACGCAAACCATGACACCATACTGTATAGAAATCGTAAATGAATTTTATGTTTAGACTTGGATCCCTTTTCCAAGATCTCATATGTATATGCAAATATTCTGAAATCTCTATAACTCAGAAATTCAAAACATTCCTGGTCCCAAGCATTTTAGATAAGGGAGACTCATGCTGTATTACTGATATCAAAACAATTTAAAACAAAGACTTTAAAGGGGCAAAAAGCAGTTAAAACAGGACAGTTTAGAACAATACAGCACTCTCTTCCAAGCTCTTTCATCAAAAGCATTCAGTTCTAAAAGTGTATTTGAATATAAACATCTTCACTTTCAACAAAAAGACTGCAAGGAGGGAATCATTCTAGCCTTCTTAGGAAGGGAGTCCCAAAGCCAAGGTGCAACCGCTGAGAAGGCCCTACTTGTGTCCCCACCAACAATACTAGTGAAGACAGAAATGCCTGTTCTGATGATCTTTGAGTAATGGCAGCTTCATAAGGTCTGTCAGAAGGATTGGACCTAATCCATTTGGACCTTGTCCTGCAACTCCCATTATTCCTGACTGCTAGTCATCTTGGTCAGGGTTGATGAATATTATAGTCTGAAACATGTGAAAGAAGAAAACAAAGATTGGGAAGACCTATAGAGAAGAATGTAAGGGAAATGGTCTGTAAATAGGATGCAATCTTTACTTCTTGCTGTCTTTTCCTTCTTTCCAGGAAACTGCACTGTACCCGGAACTTTATTCACATGAACCTCTTTGTTTCCTTCATCCTCCGAGCCATATCCGTCTTCATTAAGGATGGAGTCCTATACGCTGAACAAGATAGCAACCATTGTTTTGTCTCAACGGTAAAGCAGGCCAGAAACAGTCATCACTTTCTGGGAGGAAAAGAGGAAAAAATAGCTGTTACTAGTGCAATAAACAGTGGAATGGGGATTTAAACATGCTCATATCACTTGGCCTACTGGAGTGAACAAAGATTGGGAGTTGTTAAAATGCAATAGCAGGCCCAGAGGCTTGAACTGACTTAGCACTGCCAAAGCATAAAAATAATTTCTGTATATCTCCCTTTTAATTACTTGATTTAGATCCCTCCCCCCACCCCTGGACCTGCAATTTACTGTCAAGGTTGCTTTGATTGAGAGTTCCTGCATGGCAGGGGTTGGACTGGATGGCCCTTGTGGTCTCTTCCAACTCTACAATTCTATGATTCTATAAGTTTTTTGGTTTTTTTGGGCCAGCCCCTGCAAAAACTGCACTGAGTGCACTCAGTGCATATATGAACAACCCGGAAATAACTCAGTTTCCACACCAGGTTATTTCATAATGTGCATGAGCTGTTGCAATTGGGAAAAAATTAGGTGCTCTTTAGGTAAAACATGCCAAATGCTTGTTTTACCTAAATTGCAATTTAAAATACAATTTTTTAAAAAAATATCTCCCAGTTTAATGTTTAAAAAGTTTAAAGTGCCTTTTCCAGTTATCCTCTGAATTTGCTAGTAAAAGGAAGGATGCTGGAAAGATACCTATCATTTTACTCTTCATATATTTGTCATTTTAGTAAAGGGTACAGTCTCACACTGGCTTGGTGAAGCGTTGTTGTTGTTGTTGTTGTTGTTGTTGTATGTGTTCAAGTCATTTCCGACTTACGGCGGCCCTATATAGAAGCTATCATGGGGTTTTCTTGGCAAGATTTGTTCAGAGGAGGTTTGCTGTGGCCTTCCCCTGAGGCTGAGAGAGTATGGCTTGCTGAAGGTCACACAGTGGGTTCCATAGTTGAGCTGGAAATTGAACCCTGGTCTTCCAAGTTGCAGTCCAATACTTAAACCATGAAGCTTTAGGCATAAAGCATGACCAAACCTCTCCTTGCTTCCCTCCAAACATACACAAACATCTGCTGCAATGCCCACCCCATTGATATTTAGTGATGGGAGAAGGACAGGGACACTCAAGAAGTATCCCAATGTGTTTTTGGATCTGGAAGCACAAGGAAAGTATCATCTGGATTGCCTGAGATTCCAAGAGGAGGATGTATTTGAGGGCTTCTGTCTGAGGAAATGCATATGGATGTTGCCTGGGTGTCTCCCATCCAACAACTAAATGGCTGTGGAGGTACACTCTGGTGGGTGACATGTATGCCTTTGGAAAGGGTTGTTGCACAAGGAGCTACTAAATACCTGCTTCCACAGTGCCATGCAGAGGAATAACAGGAGCAGTCAGCATGGTGTAGTGGTTTGAGCATTGGACTATGACTGGCGACTACAATTCAATTCCCAGCTTGGCCATGAAACTCACTAGATGACCTGGGGCAAGTCACATGCTCTCAGCCTCAGATGAAGGCAATGGCAAACCACCTCTGAACAAATCTTGCTGAGAAAACCCCATGATAAGTTCACCTTAGTGTTGCTGTAAGTAGGGAATGACTTGAATAATACATGCATCTATCAGGAACAGAATTCTAGTCCTTTTGTCCCAATGCAGCAAAATATTTTTTATGAATATTAGATCATTGAGTGGAAAAAAGAGAAGTGGTGCTAATGAGGGAAGGAAGCAGCCACTTAATTGTGCAGATTGTGCATTTAATTACATACTTGGTACAACTGGTGTGTGATATGCCACAGGGATTCAGCTGGGCATACCCACTGGAGATTTCTTGGTATAGGGACACGTGTTCTCACTTGGTCCATTTTTGCTACCATGTGACAACGAATTCCACAAAATTCATAGGTCTTAAGTTTTCCAGGTCACCTAGTGTGGTGCAGCCTTCTATGAGCTGCTTAGCAATTTACCACGTATTTATTTTTCCCCCTTGCATTCTTATTCAAAAGCCTTCTTTGGAATTGCTCTGTACACACATAGGCATATGCTCACAGCTGGGTCCTTTTCTTGAATTCACGAAAAGCCTGGGAGACTTCAGTCTGCCAATTAGCAGCCATTGTGTTCTTGCTCTCAGCCTCCACTCGAAAGCAGTAAGCTTCCTGCCAGCTGAAAGATTTCATCAAATGCCTCCTGATGTCTGAAATTGCTCGGAATGGAACTCTCTAAGCAGCTTTTGCAATGTTCCCTCCCTACTCCACAATACTTTTTAACGTTAAAAAAAGCATAATTGCGTTTTCTACATTTGTTCTTTATGTTGTTGTTGTTGCTGGTGCTGTTGTTGTTCTTATTAGCTCTCAACATTTGTGGCTGTGACTTTTGCAGAACTGATTATTTGCAGATTTGTTTAATATGTTCTAGGTCCTCCTGAAGATCTGTTTGTGGTCAACATAAACAGAGTCACACTGGAGGACCGTCCTAGAGATTCCTAGAGAAAACACTTCTCTTGGCATTTGTAAGTCCTCCAGCATGATTCTGTGCTCAGTGTATGGCAGTTGTTGGCTATAGAGTTACACTTGAGGATCTAGACATTCCTAGAGAGATGTTCTCTCAGGTAACCAAAAAAAAGGTGGCTTTATTTACAGTATTTGCGTTTTTTCCACTTTCATGTGGATCCCTAACACCAGCAAATGTGGAGGACTCAGTGTAGTACTAATCTTCCATATTTAAGCATTTCAGCATGGCTGACCTGAATTCTTGTCGACAACCACCTTACAGAGCAAAATGTTGACATTTGTGTTTGTCTTCTGCAGGTGGAATGCAAAGCAGTGATGGTCTTTTTCCACTACTGTGTGATGTCCAACTATTTCTGGCTCTTCATTGAGGGACTGTACCTCTTCACCTTATTAGTAGAAACCTTCTTTCCAGAAAGGAGATACTTCTACTGGTATACCATCATTGGATGGGGTAAGCTTCTTTCTGAGCATTTCTTCCTTAGATTATACGCACTTGAGCATGGTGCTAAAGGGACTCATGGTTTGTGTGACTGAACCCTCTCCAGGTTGGTCTAACCTTTGGTTTCCTATCACTCACCTTACACTTGTACTCTCCATAAGATCCTTCCCTGGATCTAGGGCCTCAAGATGACCTTTGATGAGTGGTTTCTGTTCCTCCCCCTTGCTGTTCCCAAGTATGCTGTTTGCCTTTCTTTCCATTTTCTTTTCTTTTTTTTTTTCTTTTTACTTAATGGATTGCCATAAATACACCAACTGCAGACTCACGATCCACAGATTTGAGCTTCTGTGGATGGCAAGCCCCAGATTTTTAAATGGGTGCATGTGCATGCAGCCACGCATGTGTGCATGCACACCTATTGAAAAGAATGGGACTTAAGATCCCACATTTTTTGCTATTCATGGGGGAATTCGGAATGGACCCCCCCCCATGGATAGCAAGAGTCTACTGTATAGATTGAAAGCATGCTGGAAAGGGGTTAGAGCAAGAACACAGGGCTGAGAGACCAGTATGCAGAGGCCAGGACAGAAGCAGCACCATCACACTTTTGAAGAGCTGTGTGATAGTTACTGTCTCCAATCCAGAATGTTTGCATTTTCTACACAAATGCTACCTGAGTGCCTTATGAGCTTAGTGTGATAAAGTCCTATGAAACCGAAAGAGTATAGACAGTGTTTCCACTCTCCCCCTTATGTAATGCAAATTGTACGTATGGGTCAATGCTCAGATAAGACTTTGGATGGGACAAAGACCCCAGTAAAAATCGGTGTCTTTGCCATGTAGAGCCCTACACTCATCGTGCATTACTTGGTATAATCTTGCATTACTTGGACTGAAATCAGTCGCATTCATTGATCACTAAGATTGGGTGCATCAAACTGGCAGACAAATGTGAGCTTAAGTCTCATCAACACTTCAGAAGCACCACTGTAAGAGAATCTGTCAAATACCATCCTCTTCCTTGATTTCTCAGGAACGCCCACCATTTGTGTCACTGTCTGGGCTGTCCTTCGACTTCACTTCGATGATGTTGGGTATGTATCCCTGGGTAATACTTGTCTAGATCATTCGTATTGTCTGAAGCATCCTCCAAAGACCTGGCCACTTTTATTCATATTTGGATGGGCTCCAAATTAAAGTATTGGCATAGTGGTCTGAGTGTTGGACTACAACTTTGTAGGCCAGGGTTCAATTCCCCACTTGGCCATGAAAGTCACTAGGTGACCTTAGGCAAGTCACATGCTCTCAGCCTCAGGAGAGGATAACGGCAAACCTCCTCTGAACAAATCTGGCCAAGAAAACCCCATGATAGGGTCGCCCTAGGGTTGCCTTAGGTTTGCCATAAGTCAGAAATGTCTTGAAAGCACACAACAACAATAACCAGAGTCTCTCATTTAAGAGAAATTTCCCTTGTCCCAGCCAATGCCCAAGTGGTGGATGGCACAAGTCAACATCATCTGCTTTGGACCCATGACGGAGGCCAGAGGTAGCAAAGTCTTTTCAACAGTGGCACTAAAGACTTGACATGCCATTCTACAGGAAGGTTGGTTGACTCCCTCTCTGATTTCATCCAGCAAGTTGCAAGAAAAGCATTCTTGTTCTGTCTTGGCTATGGGAAATTGGTTTGTGCTTGTCCCAGTTGTGCTTGAAGCTGTGTTTCCACATGATATTCTTTTTGATTGCTTGGTCAAACTGTTTTGACATACTAGTTTCATGAGTGTACCTTCTTTCTACACTGCTTTGGAAACCCTGGGGTGAATCTTACTGTAAAAATAATGCAGTTTGAAACCACTTTAACATCCACAGAATCCTGGGATTTGTAGTTTGTAGTTTTGTGAGGCCCCTGCAGTTTTTGTCAGAGAAGGCTAAAGACCTTGTAAAACTACAAATTCCAGCAATCCATATGATGGAGCTACAGCATGGTGTCAAATGGCATCATTTCTACAGTGTAGATGCACTCATGGTCTTTTCTGTTATAAGCTGTGAAGTTTTCTAGCTGAGACCGAAGGAGATAAGATTTGGTCAGGGAAGGCTACTGCTGCTTAGAAGAGGAACACTAACTCTCTGGATGTTCGTGTGTTCAGTTTGTTTTTGCATCATAAAACACTCTGATCCTCTTTCCTCAAAAATGGAATGCAGGCTTGATGATTCCCCTTGGGAACTTGTTACTTCTTAAGGAAGGAAAGTGCCTCAGCTCTCAAATACTAAGTTCAGCAGTAGGGATGAAAAATGTGTCAGTTTGGCTTTCTTTCCCAGTGGAATTTATATTGATTCTGCTCAAAAAACAACTGGGATGAAACCTTTGCTCATCCCCATCCATTAGTTTCAGTTTCTCACACATCAAATTTGTGTATGTTTTGGGAACTTCTGTGTTTTTATTTTAAAAATGAAAATGCAACACTGATTTGAAACAAAAGGTGGACATGTATCTCTATTAGGCTGTTGCAGCCAGTATTACATGGAGGCCCCCCTTTCAGTTCATGTGTTGAGAATAGGATTCACTGCCAAGAGAAAACTCCTTTAATGGAGCTGTCTATAATGCTGCACCTGTTTCAGGGCTAGGATCCACTGCTATGGGTATCTCCTTTACAATATGGACTAAAACCCAAAGCAGATCAGTTGGATTCAGCAGGTGCCTCTGGTTGCAGAGACTGGAGAAACAAGACATTTCAGGATAGATGCTCTTTTGTATATAAAAAAATTACTATCATGCCAAATAAATATTGAACATGAATGGTATTAGTCATCATTTTAAGAGCAGAGCTGTTTGTTTTCATTTGGGAGCTTAATCTTTCTCCTTTCTCTCTTTCATTCCCTGCCTCTTTCCTTCCATATGGGCATCAGCTGCTGGGACATTAATGGCAACACAGCCTTGTGGTGGGTGATCAAAGGCCCCGTGGTTGCATCAATAATGGTAAGCCACAGAGGAGAAAGGATTCCCTGGGTATGAGCCATAGCTGAGCATCAATCATCATGCCTTAGATAACAGATATTAGATAACAGAACCCAAGAGCTTGCTGGATCTGCTCATTTCCACTATCAAAACTTCCAGAAGAACTGATACAGTACACAGTTTAGGGCTTTCTGTAAAGGATCATCCAAGGCCCTGAGACTTCTAAGTTAAAGCGCGAAACCTAGTCTCATCTGTACTGCAGAATTAATCCATCTTAACACCACTTTAGCTGCCAAGGCTCAGTGCTATGGAATGCTGGGATTTCTGGCACAAATCAAAGAGGCTGTGATGTTCCAAGCTGAAATGCTTGGCCACTGGTTGCTCTAGCTTCTTGCTTAAGCTGGCAGACTTATGGTTCCTGATCCATGTACACAGGTCTGTGGTTGTTTTCCCCATGTATAGCAGAGATAAACGTGAATGAAAATGACTATTAAACTGCATTCGTTTGCACTCAGAGAGATGTCTGATTTAAAGATTTCATTTTAGGCTTCAGCCAAAGATAGAAAAGGACATTTCTCCTTTTTTGCTAGGATAATAATAATAATAATAATAATAATAATAATAATAATAATAATAATAATA
>NC_056527.1:6009073-6057764 GCF_019175285.1 Sceloporus undulatus | reverse complement strand
TCATCACTTTAATAATAGGATCACTTTATTTGTTTCTGGATGCAGTTCTGGATGCATGTGGTGGTAAGACAAGGCAGTAATGGCAGTGGCTTCCACATCAGCCAAACTCTGCTCTGAGTTTTCATCTGAACTTTAAAGGATCTCTCCAAGATGTTCAACCTATTATGTGGATAGGGTTTAGCAACTTGAAGAACTCTATTTTAAAGTTCAGACCATTTGCCAACTATACGATTTGGAAGCCACTGGTGAGGGAAACATTTCCTTAAGTGCCCAGCAAATATTAACATTGAAATCTATGACCAAGGGATTCAGAAGCAAAGTTGTGGATGGGATATCAGAAAACTAGAGAAAAATGCACTTACATATTTCCACACTCCCTGTTAGCCTTTACCTTTCTATGTTCTTTTAAAATAAGCTGCCTTGAGAAGTCTTGTTAGTAGATGGGATTAAGGAGATCCAAAGATTTTGGCAGTTTACATGTTAAAGTGAACCAGCATGTGGTCATCTCCCAAACTAATGATTAAATCTCAGTGTGGCTAACCTTCAGATTTTGCACTTCAGAATGTATATTAAAATGCATGCTTTAAGATCACGTAAACATGCAGCATCTGTGGTAGCAGAAACAAAGCACAAAATGAACTCTGAAAAGGTTCTTACTTGACATAATTTAAAAATTTCAGGAAGAATATTTTCATTTTCTAGGTACAGAATGTTATTTTGCCAGAGATTGTATCATAGAGGACACATCGCCCAGAGTTTTGAAATGGGAATGCATGCTTAAAAAAATAGTGTTCTGTTTTATTAAAAAAATAATAGCACCTGGGAGTAGCATGTTAGTAAGTTTTTACTTTAATATTAATTTTAAATTGTAAAATAAATAAATAAATAAATGGGAAAATTTACCCAAATCTCCTCCAGAGCTTAGAAATAATATTTTTGGAAAATTGGAAAAGGAAAACCCTCCACCTTGATTTTACCATTAAAATGCAAGTGAGAATGTTATGCCCTCATTATCACAAAAGGTGACACATTCCAGGTATTTGTTATATCTTCCTTCCAAGTTTAGATTCAAGCCACTTGTGTGGTTATTGCCATCTGAGTGATCATAGCCATTCCGGACAATTCACTGACCCTTTGTCTTTGTTTCCTCCTCTTCCCAGATCAACTTTTTGCTTTTTGTTGGCATCATCATCATCTTGGTTCAGAAACTTCAGTCACCTGATATTGGAGGCAACGAATCAAGCATTTACTTGTAAGTATAACCTAGAAGTATTGAAAGAGCCATACTTGGTTTTGAGCTCTGACATACACATAGGAAAAAGTAAACATGTGGCTTGGGAGTTTGAATTTTCCCCATTTTTATCTTTATGTTGTAAATGGAGTCAGACACAATGTCTATTGCAAACACCAAGCACATATTACATCAATTATGTGAGTTATCTTTCAAACTGTAATTGAAAAGTAGAGTTTAGAAAAGCACAATTGCACTGAATTGTGGGATTCCAGAGGTGAAGAGGTTTTAACTGGAAGAACAAGGAGTGGAATGCATAAGGTATTGACAAGGAAAATGTAAACGTAGAGAAAAGCTACTGCAAACCATGAGTAATAGCCACCGGTTGCAAGAAAATGGGACTAACTCTTGGTTTGGCCAACAGCCTATAGTACTACATTAATGTTAGAAGTGTACAATGATCTGGCATTTTCAGTTCAATGATACTACCTGTTGTGAAGAGATATTCATGAAGTGCCCATAGCAACAAGCTTACCCTGAGCCATTCGTCTAAGACTGCTGCCAGACAGTTTGAATGTCTGACATGTTGAATCAATATAACTGACATTCAGCCTCTCTGTTGATGGCACTGTTCCCAAGAGTATACCAAGGTCTCATACAATCAATATGGGTTGCATGGTTTGATGCAACACATCCAGTTCAAAGTAACTGTGCTGGTTGGTTCCAGAAGAGGGCTCTCCTTTCATACCTGATTTAATGGTCCACAGCTAAATTGGCCACATGCCACTGTGTAGATGCAGCCTGATCACTAACCTACAAATCTTATAGGTTTCTTTACCTTGCTGTTGCCAGCCAAAGCCTGGGCAAACAGAGATAAGATAGTTACAGAGTGGAGCATGCAAATCTAGAAAATAACTTGGGATATGCAGCTTTGCAGAAAGGCAAAGACTGGGCTGGAGAATGTCTGCCTCTCCAGATGTTCTGGACTGCAATTGCCATCAGGTCTACTCAGCCAAGCTAAATGTGAGGTATGATGTATGTAGTAGTCCATTAACAACTGGAGACTTCCCATCCCGGTGTAGGGTCTTACCAGAAAACTCTTGGCTGCCTTTGCTCCAGATGTTTCCCACCAAGTGATTTAAAAATGCTGTCAGATCCCATCCTCCTCCATCTTAGCCAGATGGTTTCTGACAACAGGACATGATGCAAGAAGAAGTCAAAGAGATCAGATTTCTTAGACAGGAAGGTCCAGAGCCATTCAACAAGTATCTTGGCTGGCTGTTGTCAACTACATTTTGAGGCACTCAGAGGCTACCATGACAGGACTGGGACGTTTTCTGTGGTAAAATTGGGATGTGAATCCCAGTTTTTATGAGCGTGATCTGGAGCCATTGGCAGATCTTGTCAGATGATACCTTTGTTGGTCCCTACAAGTTGGCAGTGGGGCTAGAGTTTCCATGATGGCCTTGTAAACTCTCAGATTAGGTTCAGGTTGGGGTCTTGGCTTCAAACGAAGTTTTGTCTATAGTAGGAGAGGATCTACCACAGATGAGAATATTGCAAGCATTGTCCTATTTCCATTTGTTGCTTGTTGTGGTGGTCACATCCAGACTCCTACAACTCTAGCTTCCTTCACATCCTGATGAGCATTACCTATGTTATCATTTGTTGTGCTGGTGATTCCCTCTAGTATGTGTGTCTTTCTTTGAACCCATTTCCCACAAAGGTGGGGAGGACTGATACACTGACAATACTTAGTATGGTTGTAGAAGGTTTTATGCTGGTGAACACTCATTCATCCACAGTGAGTCAAGGCCTGTGTTCTTGCAGATTTCTTACACTGGAGGAAGAGACAATTAGAAAGGGATAGGGCTAGACCTACCCAAGTTACAGGTTTGATCCCTGGCACCTTCTAGTAGGAAACTGGGAAGAAAGCTTGTTGTTGTGTGCCTTCAAGTCATTTCCAACTTATGGTGGCCCTAAGATGAACTTACCACAGGGTTTCCTTGGCACGTTTTCATAGAATCATGGAATCATAGAGTTGGAAGAGACCACAAGGGCTATCCAGCTCAGCTTCATTCACAGAACAGGATTTCAAGGATTCTCCATGAATTCCAAATGTGAGCCAGTGACATTTTCCATTCACTGTATTGTCCTGAAACACTTCCAGTAACTCTCTGGCTGCTGCCATGTCTGCCACATTCCTCTCTCGCTGAATGTGCATATAGGTTACGTGTGCTAGGAAGTCATAGCCATTGCTCGCCCCATCTCAATAAATTAACAATATAGGAAAAACCTTCTTTATTGTCCTTCTTCTACATCATAGGAAATGAACTACAGAATGTTGAACAGAATTCTGCCCAGCTGGGCAATTCTTGTTTACATTTACTGTAGGAACATGAGAGCAGAGCATACAGAGGCATCCCTGGTTCCATCCAAAAAGATTTGTTTGTTTGTTTGCTTGTTTATGCATTTTAGTTATGTCCCTTTTTTAATTCCCATCTTCTCATTTGAATACTTTCAAGATGACTAAGAGCAGCCTTTGATAAAAACAATGAGACACTAAAACGCTTGAAATGGAGACAGAAACACAGCCGTCCCAAAAATAAGACCAGCTGGTCAGTAAGGACAGCCAGTCAGTTCCTTGGCTTCAAACCTTTTCTTGAGAAGCCGTATTTGTGATGTTTATCAGAAAGAGAGCATCATGAGGGATCCATGTTCTTTCCCACCATATAGGTTCCACAATTAATTTTTTAACAGCCCTGTCTCACATTCCCACTCCTCATACTTATTGTCAGTGAATGTGAAATAATATTGAGTGGTATTTCACATTGCAGAAATAAAGCAGTCTGACACCACTTTAACTGCCATGGCTCAATTCTCTGGAATTCTGGGATTTGTAGTTTGGTGCGGCACCAGAGCACTCTGGCAGAGAAGGCTAAATATCTCACAAAACCACAGATCCCAGAATTTGATAGCATTGAGTCATGGCAGTTGAGGTGGCATCAACCTGCTTTATTTCTGTACTGTGGCAGCAGCTGTAGAAGTAGCCCTAATTTGAATGCAAATAGGACAGAAATTATATTACCAACTGATATGTTTCAGTGCATTTTCACCCTAGAAAAACCTAGGCATTCACAGAATCTCTGTCTGATACCTGGTTTTGTTTGTTTGCTTGCTTTTCACCAGTGTTCCAAGTATATTTTGGAAAAGAAACTCCAGACATTAGCATTAGGCGCAACCTTCAAAAATCTAAGGCACACAAAAGAATTGACTTTCTTTATAGATGTGGCCTTTTAAAAAAACTTCCACTTATCTGTTATAGCGTTGGCAGGGGATCTTCTAGTCTGCTCTGAAACAATACATTATCTATCCAGTGTTTCCACCAAAGATGGATTTCTGAACAGGTTCATCTAAGGATGAACCAAAAGAAGATGGATCTTTATACAGGGTCACCAAAGGATCATTCATGAGATGCAAACAGATCAAACATATAAATTCTTTCCCTGGTTTCCAGGATTTTGCAGCCTAGAGGTGACATGGCCGCACAGGTCTCCTGGTGTTTTTCCTATGTGTATAGTTAGCAACACCAAAACAAAGACAGGCGACATCCTTTTCCATTTCATATCCTGCCATTTTCTTTTACCATGTGCCCACCTTCCCAATAGAGGCCTGTGGAAATGTCTTACTTTGACGTGTGTGTGTGTGTGTGTGTGTGTGTTGTAAAGAGTTATCACTCTCCTGTGTAGCATTATGCTGTTCACACAAAGTATGTTCACATGTGGCTTCATTTGTGCATTCATGCTACTTCCTTGTTATACAGATTATATATATTATGGTCATAATAATGAGCATGAACTGCATGCAGCTCTTCTGGAGTAATTGCTGATCTAGGCAGGGCATGTCTGCACAGGCCAAATGCACCAGTTTCCCTCCATTCTGACAGTCACCTGTCTGCACAAAGCAGGACCAAATTCCCAATTTGAGTGTGGACTGTCTTCATGATGTAAGGCCAGTTTTGCACCAAATCCACTGTATCCTTCCCTTAAGATTATTTAAGAAAACTCACCTTTTGCTCCAGATTTTGCAGGAAAATCCAAAGCACTCCATAGTGACCTCTGGGCAATTATGTTTACACACACGTCCTCTGTCATTTTGTGCTACTGGCTCTGATTTCTTTTTCTGAGGTCACAATAAGGTGCGCAATTATGTGATCAATGTTTAGCGTCTCATTTCTGACCTCAGAGAGAGTGATTCACTGCCAGGTGCCACAGAGGGACATGCATGTAGACAGCCACCTAGCATCTCGATAGAGCATGAATGTAACAAGGAATCCAGGACTACTCCAGGGCCATAATACTCCAGGAGCAACCCAGAGTATTCTGACCAGCATAGACAATCCCCTATTCCTGTAAGCATCAGTGGGGTAGTGAGAGGAACATCTTCATGCACACATGATGGTCTCAGTCTTTTTGGTTAGCCCCTCTAAGAGTAGAGATAGAAAGAGTATCCAAAATAAATGTTCAAAAACATGTTTTCAAGTATCCGTAAACCCTGATAAGAAACCTGGTGAGACTGACGAGAATCTTCGCAGTCCACAACTTATTCTGCACAAAATTCATATGTAGTTGTTTTTGTGCAGAAACCAGCATTTTCACTTATATAGTTTCTAAGCCAGGCCAGTTGAGTTATTCTGATACCTAGAGAAGCTGATCTCATAAAGATCTCTATCTCTTCATGGCTGTTAGAATGCAGTCAATAAATGAAAAGACCATTTTCCTGCTCTTTTATGGCACTCGAGATATGCCATCTGAGGCTTACAGCTCACTGGGCCTTATAGAAGGACTGGCCCTGGTAAGTTGGGCACCAAAGGAACTGGTGAAGAACATGTAGGATGTGGGCATTCCTTCCAAACTGTAACAGATGAAGCTTCCTAGTTTTTCCAAGGGTACACCTATGTAGGTCCTATAACAGACATCAAGCTTGGAATATAGTGTCTTGGGGCGGTAATGGACTGGATGAGGGAAAACCGACTTAAGCTGAATCCAGGTAAGACGGAGGTACTTGTTATAGGAAACCCAAGCCCAAGTATGGAATTATGTCAGCCAGTTCTGGATGGGGTCACACTTCCCCTGAAAGACTCTGTCCGCAGCTTAGGGGTGCTCCTTGACTCGTCGCTTCACCTGACAGCTCAGGTAGATGCGACAGTCAGGAGCACTTGTTATCAGCTTCGGCTGATACGCCAGCTGCGCCCCTTCCTGGAGCAGGGAGACCTTGAAACAGTTGTACATGCGCTGGTCACCTCTCGATTGTACTTCTGTAATGCGCTGTACATGGGGCTACCCTTGTCCCAAGTTCAGAAACTTCAATTTGTACAAAATATGGCAGCCAGGTTAATTACAGGTACTCGTCGTACCGATCACATAACACCGGTTTTGAAATCCCTTCACTGGCTGCCAATTAGTTTCCGGGCAAGGTACAAGGTGTTGGTGATTACCTTCAAAGCCCTACATGGCTTGGGTCCAGAATACTTAAGAGATCGCCTACTTCCATACTGTCCGTCCCGCACTCTAAGGTCCTCGGGGAAGAATCTACTTCAGCCAATAAAATCTAGGCTAAGTTCAGTCACCCAGAGGGCCTTTTCCATCGCAGCTCCGAAGACATGGAATGAGCTGCCGAAGGAGATCCGTGACATTTCTACTCTTACAGCCTTTAAGAAGGCTCTTAAGACAGATCTCTTCCGGCAGGCCTTCCCTACCTAGTTCTACTCCCCATTTACTGTGACTTATATCACTCTGTCCACCAATTCTTCTCTTAAATTTAATGAGAAGAATTAAATTAAAATTAATTAAAATAAAATCCTTGCCTCAAGAAGAAGAGCCCTCCCTCCATGACATCATCATCAGACCTGAGAGGGAGTGAAAAAGAGAGGCCCAACTTCCATCAGGCCTAACTGTGAATGTACTCACTTCGCTCTCTTTAATTTTATTGTATTTTATTTATTTATTGTATTTTATTTTATTATCTTTATTTTTACTGTTGTAACCCGCCTGGATTCCTTGTGATTGGGCGGGCTATAAATAAATTATTATTATTATTATTATTATTATTATTATAGTGAAGCACAGATAGGCGTAGCAAGGTCTGCTTTGTCTGGAAGAGAAAATAGAGACAATGTCATATGCAGATGAAAAAAAAGCTCTTCAATTGCTTCAAAACCTAGTTGCAGGAATTTCTAGGGCTGTTTAAGATTCTCCAGCTGCTTCGATAAGATCACAACCATAACACTCATCTACCATAAACAAAGTAATGCCTGCCCAGACAAAAGCATCTCCTGCTGCTATTCCCTCTAGCTTCTCTGGCTTCTGCTTCAGTCTGTTCACTCTCATCCCTTTGGCCAGAGCTTCCAAGTGCTAGTTCAATGAAGAGGCATCTGGCCTTGAATGCTTCATTAAAGAAATAATCAAGCTGGGAATCATCAGCATATTCATGATAACGGACTTCATGGCTACAGATGGTCTCACTTCCATACCAGGAAAAGAAGCAACTCTTCTGTTGCCTTTGTTTCAAGAGCCTTGCAAATAAGTTTCATTGTAGGTTTAGCTGGTGCCTTTAAAAATCTGATCAGGGATGTGTGTAGGGTTGTTTTAATCTTAAAAAGTGCTCAGCATGAGGTGGGGCTTCCTGATTGTCACAAGGAGCAGCTAGGCTTTCAGGCATGGGTGAAGACCAGAGGTGTCTGAGTCTTGGCTCTGATGGTGTCCTTGTAGCTCCTCATTCAGAGAGGGCAGTACCTTTTTTTTGCACTCCATTTCCCCAAAATCCCAACCACTATGGTTGCTGAGGATGCTGGCTGGGGATTCTGGGAGTTATCCTCCAAGAAAGGAGGTTTTCCAAGCTGTGGGAAAGAGGATACATTTTAATGATGAAGCATGTGCTTTCTACACATGAGATCTCAGGTTCATTCTACCATATCTCCAGTTAAAAGGAGGGGGTAGCAGGTGATGGAGTGGTTTGAGCACTGGACTATGACTCTAGAGAACAGGATTCAATTTCCCAGTCAGCTATGGAAAACCACTGGATGGCTTTGAGCAAGCCAGTCTCAGCCTCAGAGGAAGGCAAAGGCAACCCCCCTCTGAACACACCTTGCCAAGATGTTAGGTTCACCTTAGGGTCACCATAAATTGGAAATGACTTGAAGGCACACAGCAACAGAAAGAAGTAGGTGGTGGGAAGGTTTGCAGCTCTGAGAGCTGCTGAAGGCATTCATTCCTCTTGTGATGCTTAGCTCCAGTATACATCCCTTTGTGTTTGCTAGACAGCATAGTTACCAGGTTAATGTGACAGCCTTGTGTTTCCATGGCTATCCCTCTGAATTTGACTGTGTGCTTCATTCAGCCACTCTAGATTTTGATCCAGAGCTCACTGTGATTTATTTTATTTATTATTGCTCAATAATAACATAATCTTTCTTGATCTGAACTTTGCCCAAAATCACAATAGAAATTTGCCCTGAGTGGCATTTCCCATTAAACAATGGTTGGATTCAATCAAATAACTGTTGGATTTGAGGGCAATTTCTATCAAATAGCTCTTATCCTTTCACCTCTCATAATAATAGTATCTCTGATGGGAAGAAATATGCCATTATATTTGCCTCCCTTCCACAGTTGTGTCTGAGTTTGTATGTGGAGTTAGTCATGTAACTTTGCAGAAGCCACTCGAAATAGGTTAGGCAAGGAGAAAAGTTGCTTTGTCCAAAATCACACCCAGGGAATTTGGTGAGCGAATAGAAAACTTCATCTGCATCTTCCCATGCCAAGTGTGTCATTCTAAGGACAGCTCCATATTGAAAGCCAGACTGAAAGTTACTTGTAGTTCATTAGAGAGCTTGGAAGTAACATATTGGAAGGAGTGACACTGTGAAGTTGAAGGCTTTCATGGCCGGCATCCATAGTTTTTTGTGGGATTATGTGGCCATGTTCTAGAAGGGTTTATTCCTGACGTTTTGCCAGCATCTGTGGCTGGCATCTTCAGAGAAATCTCAGTGTAACAAGGGCATAATGACATTTTCTTTGAAAAATAATGTGATGAGTGATAATTTCATTCATTATCGTTCATCAGTAACATGTAATTACCGGTATCCTATATCATCATTCCATCAGAGGAAGTAGACTCTTTCAGTTAGTCTCAGAGATGCTACAAGATTTCTTTACATATATATATATATACACTGAGTCTCCTTTATCCAAAATTCTGAAAACTGAACTGTTCCAAAACCCAAAACTTTTTTCAGGGGTGGCTAAGATAGTGATAGCTTTGCTTTCTGATGGTTCCATATACACAAATTTTGTTTTATGCACAAATATTATTTTTAAAAAATAGATTGGTGGATATATGCAACAGAGATTTCTCTGTAGCAGCACCCCCACCACGTTTGTATCTCCCTGCCAAGGGAAGTCAGGTTGGTTCCATTTGTTCTGAGTTTGCAGTGAGCAGCTAAAATGGTGTTGCTCCACACGGTCTTTGGTGTTTGAAATTGCCCTGTCTGTTTTAATTGCTTGATTCAAAATTATTTTCAGAGACCATGTTTAGATGGTGAAGCCGAAGACTTTCATAGCCAGCATCCATAGTTTTTTGTGGGGTTTTCAGGCTATGTGGCCCTGTTCTAGAAGAATTTATTACTGATGTTTCACCTCTCTGAAGATGCCAGCCACAGATGCAGGCGAAACGTCCGGAATACATTCTTCTATAACACAGCCACATAGCCTGAAAAACCCACCCAAAACATGTTTAGATTGTTTATAATAATCCTCAAAAGAGAATTTTAATTTGTTTTAAAAGGGTTTCTTTTTATCTCTAGAGTGTTTTAAATGCTCTTGCCTGTTGAGGGCCCTGGTGGACTGGGAGACAATATATAGATGCTTGTAATAAACTGAATGGGATTCTGCAGATCTTCTCTGCAGTAAATGCACAGCGGGCTGGAGACCATGATATCTGCATAAATCATAAAGCTCAAGCAAGAAAGCAAACAGGGCCTAACATCAGCCATTTGATTGCTGCTATAGGATTATTATTATTTTTTTCCAAAAATGGCTTAGAATCATCCCCAGGGCTTTAGCACCAAAAATAAATGTAAGAGGTTGCAAGCTGTCGGGCAAAGCCACATTGATTTGAAACCTTCCATGTAGGTTCCTTAAATAGTTTAGTGATTGCAGTAATTTTGAGTCTAACCGATTGTGCATTTGCTTGTTTATTTCTGGCTTCATTTGCTTTGCTGTCTCCATCTGAGTTCAGATGAAAAATCAGCTTGCATTGCATCGCCCCCTTTAGACAGAAAAATCACACAACCCTGAGCAGAACAGGGCCGCTCAATGCCCAAGTTGATGTTTTGCTGTTAGTTTTTAAAATGTGTCTGTTTTTCCTGATGTTTTGTGGGCTGCAGATTAAAATCACAGTGCTGTGTATTAAACATGGATGACTAAGAATAAAAGCTCAAGGGTACAGAGATATTGGCAGATGGAAGATGGGTCCATCATGGCTCCATTTAAGTGCTGTAGGGCAAAGGAAAAAAGAAAGCAAGGCCATTTGGGAAAGAGAGAGCATGGGATGCATCTATTATGCAGAAATAATGCAGTTTGACACCATTTTAAGTGCTGTAGCTCCATCCTATGGAATCCTAGGATTTGTACGTTTACAAGGCTTTCTCTGCCAAAGAGTGTGGGTGCCTCACAAAACTGCAAATCCCAGGATTCTGTAAGATGGAGCCATGGCAGTTACGGTGGTGACAAATGGCATAATTTCTACAGTGTATATAAACCCACAGTCTGCTTCCCTGCCCCCAAAACTGCTTCCCTCTAGGAAAAGGGGGCAGGCTCAGGTTGAAATCCTGTCCATGCTCTAGGGTTGCTGATTCTCTTTTCCTAGTCACAAATGTCAGGGATGATGGGAGTTGTAGCTCTTCACCTCTGGCTTGAACTCACCACCTGGTTGTGCACCGCACTGACCAGTTTTGGCCAGTGGTTATAGCTTAGCAGAGTTAGAGAGAATAGGCTGAAGACCCTGACAAACTCTCCAAGCCTTCTCACTCTTGCTTCCACAGAAGTCTTCACCCTTCTTCTTCAGGATCCAGCTGGTTCTTGTAGCTTCACCCAAGACACCAGACAACTCAGTAGTCTTATATAAAAGATCTACTTTATTCTACTATATACAGCTCCAAAACTATCCAACACAACAATACTATACTCCTCACTATCCACTACTACCCACAAAATACATTGGGATGCATAGTCATTATTATAGTCAATGCATGGTACCACCCACTGTTGTCTGTTTCCACCCAGTAGGCGTGTACATCATTCTCATTGGTTCTCTTGGTTCATCCTACAATTAATGATTTCATCATCTCAGCCTTGACCACTTAACAATTGTCAGGTGTGTCCAATTATCCACTTTACATTTCTTGTCCTTGGCATTCAGGACTTGTTAATTGTATTACCATTTACACCTGTGTGGTTCCCAATTGGCTTCTGCTGAGTCACCCTGACTTTCACATACATGTTTTATTTCATTTACTGTATATCCCATGTTGCTTTTTCCTTAACAACAAATAGGAAAGGTAGGCAAAGACCAGAATCTTATTAGTGAGCTACACACACGTGACCTGGGATTATGCATGCATATGTCCTTTCAAATTAATTGCAAAGGAGGTATGCAGTACCTCCTTGTTCAGTGCTTCCTTCTTTGGCCATTTAGAGGCGAGGGAAAAGTATAGGTTGCCTAGGGACTATCTAGCCACAGCCAGAGAACATGGGGCTCATGTTGGTGACATATTTACCCATGACCATAACACTGATAGGATGCCATCCAGAGAGTCTTATGGAAAACATCATAGTTGTTCTATCCCATGGATATGCAAAACTGATGTTTTATTTTGAGGGTCTTTGTTTTTGTTTCTGTTTTAGTTTATATCTTGCCCTTTACTACTCTGCTGTTACATTTTTAATTTGTAATCAGAAGGCACATGGAAAGAATGTTATCTGAGGATACAAAAGTGTGAAACTAAGACATATAGCCTTCTGTGCAGGACCAGCTATGGCACTGAAGTAGTGCAAAGGTGGACAGCTGCTGTGGCTCTAGGGACCACTTTTCTGGTCCCAAGAGGACCCTTGGCCACCATAGGGCCCCAGGAACAGAAAAGTAGCCCAGAGAGCCACAATACTTGCCTGCTCCTGCACTATCTCAATGTTATATTTCCAAGCCATGTGGCAATAATCTACTTAGGACTGCCAATAAATGGTTTTAAAAACCCAGAACTGGTCAGAGGCCAAATTCTCATTTTGAAAATTAGGGATATTTGGCGATGTCACACACACCATAAGTGACTGTAAACTAGAACAGCGATTCCTAAACTTTTTACCCTTGTGAACCCCTTTACATCTATATGTGGATATTGGGGACCCCCCTCCTCCCCACTCTACATAATATATGAATAAAATATTGTGTTTGTTTAATGTGTGTATTTTCATTTGCACATGCATATTTTAACAATGTACAGTCGGCCCTTCTTATACACAGATTTTTTATACAAGGATTCAAGCATACATGGTTTGAAAATGTTCAAAAAAAGTGTAAATTTCAAATATTAAACCTTGATTTTCCATTTTTCTAAGGGACACCATTTTGCTATGTCATTATATTTAATGGGACTTAAGCATACACGGATTTTGTTATACATGGGGATCTTGGAACCAAACGCCAGCGTATAACAAGGATCCACTGTATAAGGACATAACATCATTCAAGTTAAAACAATTTTATTTAAGTAAATTCGATTTTAGCTCTACACATGTGCAAATTTTACACAATAAAAATAGTTTGAGAAGAAGAGTAGGAGGAGCAGACCTCCATGTCTTGTGCTCCCCTTGAGCAACTTTCATGCCTCCCCTGAAGATCCTGCTCCACAGTTTGAAAACCACTGAAATAGAAAATAAATTGCAGGCAGCAATTCTTCCTCTTTCATCTGGACCGAAAAGGGGGAACTTAAGGGCCAAGGACCACAACAGCTGTCCTTGAGATTGGCGTGGCCCTAGCACCACACTTTGCTCAGCTCTGATTTAGTGGAGCAAAGAGTTTGCTTTTTTGATTATATTTCTATACCATAAAATTTCCACCTCTACTGTGAGCAATGCCGAGGAGGACAATACTTGCAAATGTTCTTGTCATTCAAAAGAAAAGGTTTCATCCTGCCCCAAAATCCCCTGCCTCAACAAAAATAAAAATTTTACTTGTGCAAAACAAAACCCAAAACATTGTTTTGTAAAAAGAACAAGAACAGTAACAACAAACAAACAAAACTAGTTTTGCACAAAAAATGTTTGGGGTTTTTGTTTTTTGTTTTTGCACAAAAATCCATGCTTTTTGCAATATTTACAAAATGTCAAAAAAAGATTAGAAAATGTGCACAAATTCTCATAGGCGGGGTACAGACCGCCGGTAGGTCCGCGGGGGAGCTGGAGCCTTCAGACGGCGCGGCTCCCGCGCGGACCGAAAAAGAAGCTCCAAAATGGAGCTTCTTTTTGAGTCGCGTTTGTGACGTAGTGAGGCGCCAGGGGCGCACTCGCTAGGTCATAAAGGCTGCGTCACGTACGGACTCTCAGCGTCCGATACGTAAAGATGGCGGCGCCCGTATGAACAGGGCGCCGCCATCTTGTACGTATTCAATATGTACTAGGGTTAGGGGGGGCGGAAGCACCGCCCCTTCCTAACCCTAGTACGTATTGTATACGTACTATTTGGCGGTCTGTACCCCGCCATAATCTCATCCAGTAAGGATAAAGACTCTGGCATTTTTTTTCTTGTGTGTGAGGATTCAATGGCTAAAGATTGACATGTTTACAATGCACAAATGTAAATAAGAGATTGTCAGTGAGAGGGTTGCATCTTTCACTGGAAACATATTTCTGGATGGGATATATTTAAGCAGAGTAAGTGCAATGGGATGAGCCAAAATGGCTTTTCTTTGTGGTCACTCAGGTGTGACCCAAACGTGCCATTTCATGGTGTGCTTGACATCAGTTACTGTTTTCCTGTGGGCACTTTTCCATGCATCCAGCATCATGTGCAACCATAATGCCATTTTTACTGTTTGCCAATGTAACACCATCCAACCACTTGTTCATGTCATCTTCTGTCTGTAGTACATGAGGGCTAGAAACCTGTTTGTTTATAAGGCTGGGATTCTTGAAGAATCCAGTGGATGCTTTAGTTTCTATGCACAACTATTGGTCACATCTCTTTTGTTTGGGGGGGGGGGTGCATACAGTGATCCAGTGTCCTTGACTACCATTGCATTGCTTTGATTCTGGGTTTGCCTCCTCCTTTTCTTTTTCATCTGAATTAACTCCTTTTGTTATGCATGTTGAAAATGGCAAAGCATGCATATATACTTAGCTAATGCAGGTGTACATCATTCCTCCAACTAGCTTCATGGTGGAAAGAAACGAGAAACATGGCATATCCCATCGGTAGGTATCCTTTTACCTCTGGTCCAAGCTAGGGGGAAAGTGAAAGAGGTTTAGGTCAATTGATCCCAGTGCCCTAAACAAGGTATTACCCATTTGTTAAATGACACTCCTTTTCCACCCCAAAGATCAGAACACTTTTCTATAAAATGTGCAAATTAACTGAAGTCACATCTTGCAGAATTGATCTTAATTTTGCTAGCCAGTGGGGATGCGTAAACAACTATGCAGAACAGAGCTGGTAGAGATGTGTGCACCCAAAAGAGAAACGCACATCAGATTAGTCTAGCTGATGCTTGATTAAAAGACAAGCCACAGTTTTAAAAGAGCCTTGTCTTTTCAGTACCAGGAGCTGTGAAGAATATAACCAAGAAAATCCCTGGTTGTGCATGCTGCTTCCTTAGGATGCTATGCCTCCACAGATTATTTGTGCATATAGAGCAAAGATAGACAACTGTGGCATTCTGGATTTTGTTGGACTACATCAACCCTAAATCATTCATCACTGGTTATGTTGACTGGGCCTGATAGGAATTGCAATCCAACAGCATCAGGAAGGTCGCAGGTGTCTAGTGCTCATGTTGTCTGACATTCTGTACTCTGACTGACAGTGCTTCTCCGTAGTCTCAGGCAGACAGAGTTTTCCCACATCACTTGTTGGTAATACATTGTCACTAGAAATCCCAGAAATGCAATCCTGGACCTCTTGCATGCAAAGAATCTACTCTACTACTGAATTCTGGTCCCTCTTTTTCTGGATGTGCATGCCTTGTCTTCTTTGTCTCCTATATAAGATTCCCATATGGTCATTCATTTAAAGATTAAGAGCTGGTCTTTGGCACCTGGTGCTAGTCATTTTGTGAATCAGGGGAGATGCCTATTTTGGAATGTCCAGTGTAAGCAATTGCAGAAGATTTCCCAGTGAGCATGCCTTACTCGTTTAAGAACTGACCACTTCCCACAAAGGTCACATTGGACCAGTCTGAGAGCTTAGATCTAGAATCATAGAGCTGGAAGTTACCACGAGGGCCATCTAATCCAATCCCCTGCCATGCTGGAATACACAACTAGAGCACTCCCAAAAGATGGCCACCCAACCTCAATTTAAAGACTCTTAAAGTCAAGAGATTCTTCCTAATGTTTAGGTGCAATCTCTTTTCTTGCGATTTCAATTCATTGATTCACATTCTGGTCTCCGCAGCCGCAGAAAACAAGATTATTCCATCTTCTCCATGATACATGCTAGGTATATACAGTAAATATGGCCATCATACAATGATATTAGCAGGAGATGATCTGTGTGTGTTCTTCAGAAGCTGAATGAATTGTAGAGCAGGAGGTTGGCCCCTTATATATCCTTAGGAGCTACTGCTTTCTGCATTGAAAAAGTTTATTGCAAAGAAAATGCTGCAATTGGGGGCTTATTTTGTGCACAATTGGCACGTGTGTGATTTGCACAGAGAGCTTTTTCTATGCAGGAAATAATATGTCAACATAAAAACATCATTTCCAATGCAGAAAATAATATTTCTACATAGAAATATCTCCTATGTAGAAACTGCTTTTTTTTTCCTTGTACAGGAAATGTTTTCTGCACAAAACAACAATGGGCAAATTTTGTGCAGACTTAATCATGAACTCTCTGACAGGGAAGGCTAAATATCTCACACCACTGTAAATCCCACAATTCCATAGCATTGAGCCATGGCTGTGAACGCAGTGTCAAACTGCATTAATTCTGGAATACAGACGCAGCCTTAGCGAAGAATTACATCCCTAAGATGGGTCCAAGCGTTGTCCATCAGATCTTGTGCACTTGGGGAATAAAAAGCCAGCCCTCCCATCACCATCATAATAACAATGGTGGAGGTTTCTAGTGTTCTGTATATGCATTTAATTGTTTGAAACTATTAAATGCATATTTCCAACATCTAAACACAATATCTGTCATCAGGTTTCCCTTCACCTGTTTAGACTCACCGAAGTCCCTCATATAAACCTCTTGCAAGCTGTGTAGTTTGACCCATCCAAAGCACAAATTTCAGCAAGGAAAGTTTTCTCCCCTTTTCCATTGTGTTTGTCTTTGTTCCACCTGCTTGCAACTTTCTGTTAGTTTTGTGACTCAGTGCAATATTAAGGCATCTTGTTTCTTCTGCATCAGTCCAGCTTTGTCTTGCAATACTCCTTTCCTTCCACCTGCATCCTGGTTTTGGTTTGGTCGTTTTTTGGCATGGTGACTCATAAAACTGTGTTCAGAATTGACATGCAGACCTCTGGGCCTTGTTGAGATGAAAAACAAAACCCATTTTTGTTTGTTTTTTATTTTTATTTTTTTATAATTTCTTTTTGCTAATCTTGTCACATTCAGCAGCTGCGTTCAGAAATGCTACTGTAAATCCAACAGGGCTAACCAGCACTCTTGCAGGATGTCTGAACTATCCACAATTACCTTGTAAGTGTATGCAATCCTGTGGCAATATCTGTGTTTGATGCATGTTGCTCTTATGTGGTCTGTAGCCATAATGGCTGCTTAAGGTGGCATCCATGTTTCTTGTGCATGTTGGCATTGTTTGTTTTGTTTCTTCTTGTGTGCCTTCATTTGATAACATCAGAGTTAGGGAGCTGGAGGTTGTATGTCTGATATTTATGGATTATGGGGTGGAAAGATAAAATGCAAGTTATTGTTAAATTCAAAGAGAGATATACCAAATTGTCACCTAGAACCATGAGTTATTAATTTTTGCTTTTACTTCATGGGTGGGGAGTTTCTGAAGGACTAGGACCTTCTTCCACCCCTGTAATCATAGAACCATAGAGATGAAAGAGATCCCAAGGGCCATACAGTCCAACCCCTTTCTGCCATGCAAGAAGACACAATCCAAGCACTCCCAACAGATGACCATCCAGCCTCTGTTTAAAACTCCCCAAAGAAAGAGACTCCACCACCATCTGGGCAGCATCTTCCACTGTCAAATAGCTCTTACCATTAACAAATTCTTCCAAATCTTTGGTTGGAATCTCTTTTCCTGTAGTTGGAATCCATAGCTTCCTGGCCTAGTCACTGGAGCAGCAGAAAACAGGTTTGCTCCATCCTCAACATGACATCCCTTCAAATATTTAAACAGGACTGTCATATCATCGCTCAATTTGTTCTTCTCCAAGCTAAACCTACCCAGCTCCCTAAGTTGCTCCTCAAAGGACTTGGGGGTTTCCAGACTGGTCACCATTTTGTGATCCTCCTCTAGACACACTCCAGCTTGCCAACATCCTTGCATTGAGCTGTTGCTGATTTTGCTGCTGATCTTGCTGTGCAAATTTAGAACCGCTGGGTTACAGTTATATGAGAAATGCAATTTTGGATTTGAACCAGGGGTGGGCAACTGTGAAGGGGGTACGGCCCCTATGGCTTCCAGTGAGCTATACTTGCATATTTTGGGGTTCACTGGAAGTGATATAACATCACTTCCAGCCAAACCTTTGATAGATTTTCAGATTTCTTTTTTTGGGGGGGGAGGAGTGTTTCTTGGGAGAGAGTTGGTGGTGGGAGGTGTCTCTGAAGGGTTGGGAATACAAACTCCTGCATTTGTGGGCAGTTTTGTGTGCTTTTGCTCAGTTTTCAGGGGGAAAGTCAGCTAAAAATCAGCATGAAAAATAAATAAATTGGGAGGATATCTGGGGGGCTTTGGGGGGCTTCAGGGACCATACTTACCAGCCCCAAGGACTGTATGCAGCCTGCACTTTGTCTACCCCTTATTTAAACGGATGACATGCTGCCTTTACACCTTGTTTAGATTTAGATTAATAATACTGGAAATTGCCTGGAAATGGAAGTCTACTTGGAAACAAGGCATGCCGGGAGGCCACAATTTGCTGAAAGGAGGGGGCAATGGTCCTTTAAAAGTGAATGGCTTGTTTATTCTGTTTCTATACCAAAATAAAGGGAAGAATTTGCAGAGAACCTGGGTGATGGAGTGCAAATATGGACCAGCCGTAAACTCTGGACATCTCCGATTCACCTGCTTCCTTGTTGGTTAATTAAATCTAAACCCTGTTTTTCTCCCAAAGAGCAGCACTAGAGAGAATGGCTTTTTTTCTGAATATGGTTCAAAAGAGCTGTATGGTGTATAGCTCATGCTTGCTGTGGGACTTAACCACAATAAAGTAGACTGTACTCTAAAGTGGTGAATAGCTTACTGGTATTACCTGCATTTCTGGTCTGTATTAAAACCAATGGGAATTTAGCTTTGAGTTGGGAGAATGAGAATTGAACTGTTAATGTGTTACTTTCTGGTTTGTTTAACTGTACTGGGTCTTTCTGCTCTTCTCCACACTGCCATGAATCTCTGCTGAAAACAAAACAATAAGTGCAAGAATACTGAGAAGAGTGGAAGCCCTCAGAAGAGGAGACTGGATTTTCCTGTCTTGCATTGGTTGCAAGACATAAGTTGGAAATGACTTGAAAACCCACAACAATAGTTTTCTCTTTGAAGTAGGGGTGGACAAAGTTTGTCTATGGGCCACATATGGCCCTTGGGGATCCCAGGAGCCCTTTAAAGCCCCCAGACACCCCCAAAGAAAATTGGGTCAATTTTCAAGTGACTTTTATTGCTTGAAAATTTCCCCAATCTCTCAAAATTGCCTTAAAACACATCACTTTCAAGTACTCTTTTTGCCTCCAAATTGGCAAAATCTTCCAAAACTGCCTGAAAATTCAGTACCTTTCTTTTTCTAAACTCTCAAAGCCAGCGAAACCTTCCAACACACACATACACATACACACACACTCACACAAACAAAAAAATGGCCCCAAAATCAGCCAAAACGGTGCAGAAGTGACATCACATCATTGTGCCAAAATGCACCGATATAGCCGTCCCTTCCCTTACGCAGGGATCCATTTACCCCCCTCCATGTAAGGAAAATACTGCATATGCTCAAGACCCATTGAAAACAATGGGGCTCATGCACTCGGCATATGTGGGTCAGCACATGCACTATGGGCACATGCGCCATTGCTTCTTCCAGTGTGTGGCTTCAGTATAAGCTGAAAGCTGTGTATGGTGCATCCGCGTATAACCCGAGTGCACTGTGCTGCCCACTGGGTGGGCACAAGGAGGAAAGAATAGCTCCTGCTCCATGAGTATTGCCTAGCCATGGTGAAATGTAATATAATGGCAAGGGAGATTGGCAAAATCAATAGTAATAATAACAAGCTGACAAAACTGTTTCTGGAGAGTGTCTTCCGTGACAGAGCCAATTCTTGGACTGCAGATTGTTCTAGGACCAATTCCAGGCTGAAACATCCTATCCCAAATGTAGATCTTCAGATTCCCACCACTGATCTGCACCTGGCATGGCCAGCAACATCTCTACCCAAGGTCAGGAAAAGTTGGTTTGAACGATCCTAAAGAATAAGGCTAAGAGAGACACAAGAAAGCCCCAGGAGTTAGAAGTAACAACATTGACCTAATTGGAACAATGGATTGACTCAGTAGAAGGCAGCTTCATAGGTCTGAGCTTGTCTATCCTAAGCAATGGGATCAAAGGTTCATGATAACGATGAGATATTTCAGGCCAGATGGATGGTCTCCATTGGTCTTTCCCTGCGCTTTGTCAGATGAAAACAGGAGTTTATTGACTGAGTCCATCTAGCTTCACAAAAGTGTGTTTTCTTTCTCTCAACAGGAGGCTGGCCCGTTCAACCTTGCTGCTTATTCCACTCTTCGGGATTCATTACACAGTGTTTGCCTTTTATCCAGAGAATGTCAGCAAGAGAGAGAGGCTGGTGTTTGAACTGGGACTGGGATCTTTCCAGGTGAGTTAAGCTTACTTACATCCATCTCTTTCTTCACCCGCCCTTTTATAGGGCCAGAGGCAAAGGGAATTAACACTAAGCCAAAACACAAAGAATTATCTTTAATTATTACAGGTTGAGTCTCGCTTATCTGGAATTCCAGAATCGTAAATATGCCCCAAAACCAAAACTTTTTCCTTGGTGGCTGAGATAGTGGCAACTTTGCTTTCTGATGGTTCAGAGTAAACAAATTTTGTTTTATGCACAAAATTATCAGGGATGCTTTGACTTAGATTTCCTGCATGGCAGGGGCTTGGACTGGATGGACCTAGCGGTCTCTTCCAACTCTATGATTCTCTGATTCTATGATTCTATAGTGTAAAAAAAAATACTGCCAGGCTACATGTATAAGGTGTACATGAAACATAAATCAATTTTGTGTTTAGACTTGGGTCCCATCCCCAAGATAGCTCTTTATGTATGTATATGCAAATACAAGTATTCTGAAATTTTAAAAAAAATCCAAAATTCTAAATACAGCCCCCCACATTTTCAGATTTGACTTTCATGGATTTGATTAATCATGGATGTGATCAATATGTTCTCTTTAGGAATCTCTAGGTCTTTAAGCTCAACTTTCACCAGAGGTTGCACTGTAGGATCTAGTGTTTTTTAGACAAGTGTTCTCTCCTGTAAAAAAAACAATAGGCTTTTTTTATTTACTATTTTCCCACTTTCACGTGGGTCCTGCATCCCTAACTCCAGTGAATATGGAGAACCCACTGTACCTCTTGTCCCAAGCATTTCAGATAAGGGAGATTCAACCTGCACTGGCAATTCTCAATGCATAATCATATGCTGATGTCTGTCCTTTTTTACCTCAGGGCTTTGTGGTTGCTGTCCTTTACTGCTTCTTGAATGGGGAGGTAAGCTTTTGGAATGGTTGGTTTCTTCCTCACATAGATGTCAAGTCAGAAATCCATTTGCATTTTCATCTTTACTCCACTCTTTCGTTCCTCGTGGCCAAGTCACTGTCTCGTGGGCTGAAATTCTCTTGCTCATAGGAACATTTTACCTTCAAGACTAGCAAAGGGTCTATCAAGTTTGAAGAAGGAAGCCCAGAAAAACTTATCCCCATGGAGGACTCCCAAGTCCACATCAACCTGTCTTGTCACATCCTGGCCTTGTCTAGCGTCCCAACTTCACCCAAACCAAATATAGCCTCCAGTCCCTAAGATGGCTTCTCCATGCATAGTGTGTCTTCCATGTCAGTAGTGAGTCTACTCCGGGTTTTACTCCAAACATCAAAGAAGTGACCCAAGGAGCTAAATCCTATCCCCAAAGTAGATCCAACATCTTGCACCTAAGCGCCTAAGTACGTTCACAGTAAAACCTGGATGGCATTCACCAATGACATGGGGCCAACTAGATGATACTCCTTTCATCTTTTAACTCTAGAAGAAATATTCCTTCCAAGCCTGAGTCCTCATTTATAGTTGTGTGTGGGAGGCTGAGTTAGGAATATATATTGCCCTCCAAATGGAGGCCGGGAATGAAGGACAGAGAAATGTCATCAGGAGGCAAAAAACATGTATTTTTTAGTTACATGCAACATATGAGAATGATTGTTTATCTATCTCTAGGAAAGCATAAGTAGCAGAATGCAGTGGTACCCAAACGTTGGTTCTCCAGGTGTTTTGGGACTTCAGCACCCAGAATTCCTGAATGTTGGCCAAGCTGGCTGAGGCTTCTGTGGATTGTCAGCCAACTTGCCTGGAGATCCATAGTTTGAGAACCTCAATACTATGCCATTCCGATCTTCAAGAACATATTGAAGTATGTGGGCTTGTCTCCTGCTTACCTAGCTGTTTACTCAGTTTTGTGGTTCTCCTGGAAAGTTCTGTGGTTTTAGGAGCTGCTTTGCTTAGTCGGGATAGCTTTTGGCCGCAGTTCTTATTGGTTATGATGGCTAATGCTAATGCCCAGCCATTCTCTACAGCAGCCTAGCGATTCAGAACCAAGCTTGATCAATTCTGGATAGCCCCACCACTCCATCTCCATATCCCCATTTGTGGTTCCATTTAATGGTCAGTGAAAGAATGTGAAGGAATGCTTGGAGGTTGGTGCATGAAATCATTATGGGAATGTGGCTGTGCCTATTATTGCTTCCTCTAAAGACATGCATGCTTGCTTGATGCTCAGCCCCTGGTGTCCTTATGCCCAGTGGGAATGTTTGTAGCATATCTTCCAAGTTACCTGGAAGCCATTGTGAAGTAGTCAGCATGGCTTCAGTCACCACGCATTCATTCAATAAGTCAGCAGGTCTTGGCAGGTATTGGCAAGTTGGTGCCCAAAGAGATGGGGGTGAGAGAGACATGTTCACAACATTACTGAAATGAAGTCGTACACATTCTTAAATTTGTGGGGCTATAGATCTGAACTGGATACATTCTTATCAAATATGTCTGCAAATTACATGCTCATCCATCCCCAGAAAACAGACAGAAAGGGAAAATTAAATTGCTAAGCCTTTGCTGTCTTCTATGGAGACCCAAGCTAAGCAGTCTGATGGATCAGTTTTGCTTCAGGGACATAGTAGACGTTAGTCTATGGAAGCTCATGCTAACCAATTTCTTTCTTTCAGTTAGTCTCAAAGGTGCTACAAGATCTCTCTATCTACTGATTCTTTAGACTAACATAGCTATATCTTTGAATCCCCAAATTCTACAGACTAACATAGCTATATCTTTGAATTGCCAGGGAGGTAAAAGATGTGGATATGGAGCTTCATGCTCCATATCTGCAGAAGCAGGATCTTGAACTGCATCCACAAAACGAAATAAATTTCCTAACATTCCTTTCAAGCTTATGCAAACTAATTTTGGGGGATAGTGGGGCATTGAACCCAGCATAGGAATTTTCCATCGGAAGTCATCATCACCCATATCCTCTTGCATGGGCATAGTCGCATGAGCAAATCCTTGAATGCCTTGTCTAATACCATCTAGGATTGTTTTAAGAGCTTTCTTTCTTATTAAAAAAAAAAAAGACTATATCAGCATGAGCCCAAGCGCCAAAGTACATTAAAAAATGACCTCTTAAAGTTTCTCCCTAAAGGTGCAATCAGAAATAAAGAGGAAATGGAGGAGCTGGAAAGTCAACCGGTACTTTGCTGTGGATTTCAAGCATCGCCATCCCTCTCTCGCAAGCAGCGGAGTGAACGGGGGGACGCAATTGTCCATTCTGAGCAAGAGCAGCTCACAGATTCGCATGTCAAGCATAAATGCGGAGAACCTGGCAACATGAGTGCATAAAACAACTTCCTTTCCCGACTCCTTCCCAGAAAGCGAGAGAAAATCCCTTTGAAAACAAACAAAAAAAGTCATCATCATGGTGGCGTGGGTTGTTCCGTGTGTCTCTCTGTGTCTTTTTTTTAAAAACCCACCACCCTTTTATTATTAAGAGAAACAAGATCATTCTGGAAACATGAAACGCGACATCTCAGATCCGTGGAAGAGCTGGTGTTGAAAGGTATTGTAAATACACAATGGTGATCATCCAGAAAAGAAAAGACATTCAACCCACCCACTATCCCAGTGAGCTGCAGATAATTCCATCATTGGCCTTGCATTTCTGGTGATCGTTGTGCCATTGTGAACTTTGGTTGCCATACCGATATATGTGAAAGAACATCTCATGGATTTTGTTTCCTGCCTTCATTGTCATTTCAAGTATACCTGTTCCCTCCATCTTGGACCATTCTCCCTGTGCTTTCTCAAGACTTAGAATGTAACTCAAACCCCTAGATGGGATCATTACCAGCCTTGACACTTTGATCATTGAGACGGATTCCAGCAGAAGCATTCAGAACATCAAATGTATCTGTGGAGGGCACACTGAATAGAATAGATCCCACAGATTGGCGATTCACACACAAAATGTGGAGTCATTGGTGTTTTTCTGCCTCCAGGAATGCATCAGAAATGTTGTGTTAAGCTGTGAATTTTCTAAAAGAGCTGTCCCAGCTAAGATAGAGCTATATTTTTGCAATTGATGGGTCATTTTCTTTTTCTCTTCATTTTTTTTTAAAGAAAAGCAAAACAGACATGGAAGCCAATGGAAACCTGTATGTTTCCCCCCCCCCCCCCACGTTAAATATCGATGAATTCTAGGAATGTAACTTCTTTTGGACTACACTTGTCATTGAAATCTTTCCACGGAAAGGAGGTTAAAACTGAAGGTAGTGACCCCTCCAATGGCTGGCGTCCACTGGGGGTTGCACAAAGTGTGATGCCTTTGTCACGCCAAGGTTCGCACCAAAAGGGCTAGGATGCAAATTCTGTGGATTATGTAGCCAATAAAATAAAATAAAACCACCCACCCGCAAAACGTGAAATTCATCATGGTGATTCCCAGAAGGTCCAACTGAATGACCCAATGCTATGCGAGACAAATAAGAAAGACTTTGCAAATGGGAGAAATGTATATTTTTGTTGAATGTAAGCACTTTCTTCAGCTGACCATTTGAAGCCTAAATCCAAAGGCTAGACCCAGCCAGAGTAAATCCTTTGAATCAGGGGTTCCCACAACTCCAAGGGATACGAGTGGCTTATGTCCTTGAGTGATGTGTCACGAGCCATCACTCATTTTGTTCAGAATAAATTAGAATCTAATTGCTCAGTTTAGATTTGCATTTTATGCACTGAGTTAAAAGCATATTTTTAATGTTCTATTTCTTTACGCACAGTATGGTATGTTATTCAATTTGTGGTTCAAAAATTAGAAATTAGACCTCTTCATCTTCAAATGTGATACTACGTTTGTAGGGGGTGTGAACATAAATCAAATCTTTTGATATAATGTTGATATCATTGAATCAAATGATGAATGATAAGTTGGCACTTAGGTAATTCCCATGGATTCAAGGGATCTACTCCTGAAACATGAACAGCAATTGGATTTATGTCAGTGTTTATTTAGCTGAGGAAAGGTCATTTAATGCCTTTGATTTGGGGTTGGAGGAAGGAGGAAAATCCCTTATTGATCCTGCCTTACAGTCAGAGCCACAACCGATACGTAGCTACTTCAGCCGAATTATAGCAATGATGTCAATTTTTTAGGAGGCCTTGTGCAATGCACAAAGTCTCCAAAGGACTCTTCTTATTCCACTGTGGATTGTTGGAGCCTTTCTAGATGTTTCAATGTCCTCTCTAACATGAGTGTGTACACTTCTCTCTCTGTGTGTGAGTGTGTCCACATTTTAAAAAGGAATATATATTTGTTTTTAATGTATAATATATCTATATATATCTATATAATATTTTGTTAAACACTAAGGAATGAATGCAAGCTAGCTATGGCCAAGACATTTGCAATGAAAGGGCTGGTTCTTTCTCCTGAGTTTAAATGAATGGAATTGCTTTTCTAAAAGGTTTGGACAGGAGGTGTGGTGGACAGGAGACATTTCTCTTAAAACAATCTGGAACCTGATTCATATATGTTGAGCCACCCAACCTTTTTACATAGCAAAGGAATGAGCATGCAAATGCACAGATTCTCACCATATGTTAACATCTGATACTGGTCCTCAGTACACATGGTGGCATGCTTTATGTGATTCTTTCCTCTAGGACAGAGGTTCTCAAACTTTGGTTTCCCAGGTGTTTTGGACTTCATCTCCCAGGAGCCCTAGCCAGCTTGGCCAACAATCAGGAATTCTGGGACCTGAAGTCCAAAACATCTGGAGGACCAAAGTTTGGGAACCACTGCTCTAGGACAAAAGAGATGTTTGTATATAGACTTCCATACAGATTCTTCATGTGGTGGTTACATCAGCTGTATGGTGGAACTGAGGACCTCACCAGGACTGGCTTAGGCAAGGTGAGGCAATAGCCTCAGGAGTCAGATGCTGGAGGTGGCAGCAGTCACCTTCATCTCATTGTTCCTCCTAAGCCTTTGGGATACTGGTGCATGTCCGGAGGAGGGTGACTAAAATTGTTAAAATTTTAGAAGCCATGTGCTATGAGGAGTGGCTTAGAGAGCTGTGTATGTTTAGCCTGGAGAAGAGAAGGTTACGTGGTGATATGATAGTCATGTTTGAACAGTTGAAGATATGTCATATTGAGGATGGAGCAAACTTGTTTTCTGCTGCTCCAGAGACTAGGACATAGAGCAGTGGATTCAAGTTAGAGGAAAAGAGATTCCACCTAAACATTAGGCAGAACTTCCTGATGGTAAGAGCTGTGCGGTGAGTTACCTTTTTGGGAGGTTTATAAATAGAGGCTGGACGGCCATCTGTCAGGAGTGCTTGGATTGTATATTCCTGCATAGTAGGGGAATATCTTGGAATATCTTCCAACTCTGGGATCCTCTATCTCTGTGGTGTTTCATGCAGAAAAGGTGTTTCAATACATAAAGGCACTCCATTCAGAAAGAGACAGCCACTGTGAGATTTGTTCTATTTCAGAATGTCTTGGCCAAAAAATTCCCGGTCTAGGAAAGGGGAAAAAATGTCCAAAAAATGAGAAATAATTGAAAAACATGTTCCTTGAATGCTTAAAGACCCTAAGGAGAAGAATCCTGGACTGATGAGAATCTTTGCTGTTCAGGACTCGGTCTACACAAAATTTACACGTGGTTGTTTTGCGTCGATAAAAACATTTTCAGCACAGTAAATAGCATTTTCTGCACAGAAGCAAAAGAACAATTACCTTTTTTGCCACAGAAAATGATATTTACTACAAAGGGAAGGCTGTTTTCTGTGGAAAAAATACCATGTGCGAAATTTGCATGGACTAAGTCCCAAACTGGGAATAATCTTTGAAAGTTGTACAGTTTTCCAATATTTTCTCACAGTGAGAAGACGATGGCTAAAATGGATTAATACTTCCTTCAAGAAGAAAATTAGGGAAGAGCTACAGCTCTAATCAACTCAGGCTGCTTCCACTCTGCAGAATTAATGCAGTTTGATAGCTCTTCAAATCTCATGGCTCATCCTCTGGAATCCTGGGGATTTGTAGTGTGCTGTGCCACCAGAGCTCTCTAGCAGAGAAGGTGATCTATCTCACAAAACTACACATCCCAGAATTCCTGAGCATTGAGCCATGGCAGTTAAAGCAGTGCCAAGCTGCATTCATTCTACAGTGTAGATGCAGCCCCAGTTTCTGTATATGGAATGGGCGAAGGGTCGCCACCTTGCCTTTCTCTTAAGGCAGCACAAATACCATGGGCTAGCCCCAGTCCTTTCACTGTTTGGAGAGAACTGTATTCTATAATGTATATAAACCAGGTCCAGAATTGTCAACTTTGATGCTCCTCATTGGCTCAAATGTTGAAGCAGAGATTCCAGTGAAAATGGTTTTGTTGTACCGTTTGTGACTACGAATGTCCACTACAACAGTCCGGCCAGAGAGAGGAGAAGGAGAGGAGCTGCTTTAGTTTTCTTTAACTCAACAACTCTACTCAAGTGGCATCAGGTTAGAATCAGATATTGAAATAGAACCTTCCCTTTAAGTGTAACATAACAGCCAGTACATTCCTTTAAAGAAGTATTCCCAGTAGATTGACCGTTATATTCATTACTAAAGACTTTGCAGTATGGACAACGAGGGATCTGCTGCAGTCACCTGCAACTCTTGTGGGATGTTTCTCTTCTTGCCCACAGAAGTCGAGAACTTCACATGCACCAAGTGCAAGTTGCTAGCACTCTTGGAGGAGAAAGTGCAGCAGCTGGAGTCCAGAGTAGCTACACTTCAGCATATTAGGGAACTAGAGGATTTCCTGGACACAATAGAACTAACCATCTTGGATGAGTACCACGCAGAGGAAGATGCTAGGGTGGAAGAGGTCACTTGCCGAACAGAGGAGGCAGACAGCTGGAGGAATGTCACAAAGAGAAGTAAGCCAAGAAGGAATTGTTCGGGGAGTTTGCAGCTAGAGAATCGATTTGAAGCTCTTTCCCTTATCAAGGAGGATGAAGAAGAGCAGCATGGACAGACTTCAGGGACAGAGCAGGGGAGCCTGAGAGTCCCACCCGAGGGAACAGTCGCTGCTAAGCCTCGGAGGAGGCGTGTGGTCGTAGTGGGGGACTCCTTGCTGAGGGGTACAGAAGCAGTGATTTGTAGGCCTGACAAGATGTCTCGAGAGGTGTGTTGTCTTCCAGGTGCAAAGATCCGTGATGTGACAGAGAGGCTGACAAGACTGGTCAAGCCTACTGACAAATACCCCTTCCTTTTGGTCCACGTGGGAACTAATGATACTGCAAGACACAGCATTCAGAACATCAAAAGGGATTACGAGGCGCTTGGTAGGAAGCTGAAAGGAATGGATGTACAGGTTGTCATCTCGTCTCTTCTGCCAGTTGAAGGGCATGGTCCAGGAAGGGAGAGGAAAATAGCGGATGTGAACAACTGGCTTCGCAGATGGTGCCGCCGAGAAGGATTTGGATTCTTCGATCATGGGCTGCGGTTTCATGAGGAGGGACTTCTTGCAACAGACGGGTTGCATCTCACGCCAGTTGGAAGAAATGTTTTTGCCAACAGTCTCAAGAACTTGATCAGGAGAGCTTTAAACTGAGTTCCGAGGGGAAGGGAGGCAATATTAAGGAAGGCGAAAGGGATGGCGAAAATAGTCAAACTGACATAGAGGAGACAAGGCAAACAGTGCAAGGACCCAACAGTGGGAGGCAAAAAAAACTTGCACAGGCAGCAAGTAAAAGGGAACCATGGTCTGCGATGTCTCTACACTAATGCACAGAGCATGGGAAATAAGCAAGATGAACTCGAACTCCTAGTACAACAAAGCAAATATGATATAATAGGCATCACTGAAACCTGGTGGGATGAGTCTCATGATTGGAATGTGGAAATAGATGGGTATAACCTTTTCAAGAGATATAGGCCAAATAAGAAAGGAGGAGGAATAGCACTATATGTCAGAGATATTTACACCAGTGAAGAGATCCAGGACATCAATCATGGAAGCCAGGTGGAGAGCATCTGGATAAGAATCAAAGGGGAGAGAAACAACAAGGATGTTACGGTGGGAGTCTACTACAGACCCCCAAGTCAGACGGAGGAATTGGATGATATCTTTCTAGAACAGATGACCACACAGTCAGAAAAGAGAGATGTAGTAGTGATGGGTGACTTCAACTATCCTGATATTTGATGGAAGTCAAACTCAGCAAAATCCTCAAGGCCTAGCAAATTCCTCACTTGCCTGGAAGACAATTTCATGGTCCAAAAGGTGGAAGAGGCAACAAGGGGGTCAGCTATTTTAGATCTGATCCTAACCAACAAGGATGACTTGGTTAATGGGGTGCAAGTGGTGGGATCATTAGGTGGAAGTGACCATGTTCTCCTGGAGTTTGTAATACAGTGGAAAGGAGAAGCCAGGCATAGTCAGACACGCATCCTAGACTTTAGGAGAGTGGATTTCAGTAAACTTAGAGAAGTATTGAGAGCGATTCCATGGTCAGAAATACTAAAAAATAAAGGAGTTCAGGACGGATGGGAGTTTCTCAAAAGGGAGATATTGAAGGCACAATTTCAAACAGTTCCAGTGAGAAAGAAAAACGGGAGGTGTCTCAAGAAACCAGGATGGATGACTAAGGAACTTTCAACCGAGCTAAGTTTGAAACGGAACATGTATAAGAAATGGAAAAAGGGGGAAATCACAAAAAAGGAATTCAAAGAAATAGCAGGCATGTGTAGGGGTAAAGTCAGAAAAGCTAAAGCGCAGAACGAACTCAGGCTTGCTAGAGAGGTTAAGAACAATAAAAAGGGCTTTTTTGGATATGTCCGCAGCAAGAGGAAGAAGAAGGAAACAGTAGGGCCACTTCGTGGAGAAGATGGCAAAATGCTAACAGAAGACAGAGAAAAGGCAGAATTACTCAACACCTTCTTTGCCTCAGTCTTCTCAGAAAAGGCAAAGGGTGCTCAACCTGAGGATAATGGAGCAGAGGACAGGATAGGGGCATTTCAGTATAGAATAAGTAAAGAGATAGTAGAGGAACACCTTATTAATCTAAATGAATTTAAGTCTCCGGGACCAGATGAACTCCATCCAAGGGTATTAAAAGAACTGGCAAATGTAATATCGGAGCCATTGGATTATGACTCTGGAGACCAGGGTTCAATTCCCAGCTCAGCCATGAAACTCACAGGGTGACCCTGGGCATGTCACATACTCTCAGTCTCCAGGGAAGGCAATGGGAAACCTCCTCTGAACAAATCCTGCCAAGAAAATCCTATGCTAGGTTTGCCTAAGAGTCTGACTTGAAGGCACACTTTGCACACATAGCTGTGGATGCTCTAAGCCACAGATAACTAGCCCACCGATACTGCTGGCCCATTGTAATTGCATCGTGTGAAAAGTCCACTTATGGTTTACCAAGTTCCCAGTCAGCCATATTTGGCTTGTGTGGCCTATAACATGTGCAGAAGAGGGACTTCCTTGTTCTCTTCCCTGTCAGGAACGACAGAACTTATATGCCCTGCTCTGTCACCCGTACTGCCCTTCCCTGTCATTGGAGTTAAAAGGGAAGTCTCAGTTATAGCTGAGTTTGTCTATGCACTAGATTTCTCACAGGGCTTTTGGAAAGGACAGATGGTTGCCACCTAGGACCCTTTACCTTAGAGAGCTTGCCATTCCCTGTCCCCCGTCCCCCATACAGTGCTGAATATAGGTTGCAGACTCACTTAGCCCTGATACAATAGTATCCAAAATCCACAAAACAGTGATACCTTTTATTGGGCCAACCGAAATGCACAACATACACGTTGCAAGCTTTGAAGCTCCACTGGCTTGTTCATCAGGTATAACCCCTTTTGCCTGATGAGGAACCCAATGGAGCTTTCAAAGCTTGCAACATGTATATTGTACATTTGGGTTGACCCTATAAAGGCATCACTGTTTTGAGGATTTTGCTTGTTCCTGTACTTTTCTATATGGCCAACACTTATACCCCTGGATCTATTAGCCCTGATACATTACCTTTAACCACCATTCAGAGGCTGGTTGGTTGTCTACTTCTCTGCCCCCACTAAGGGGTAAAGCAAATCCAACCAGGGCCCAGGAGACTGAGGTCCTATCCATGCCAGCCATAGAAAAAAACAAGGGACTCTTTTCCCTTTGGAGAACTGGATTGGGGCCATTGTGTACAAATGCTCTCTGCTTTTTCCTGAGTTTTGTTCTCTTTCAGTTCTAAAGTTGTTTGAAATGTTGGGTTGTTATTGTTGCTGTTTTTAAAAGCCATTTTGTTTCTAAAGGAGAGGCAAGGAATGAAATGGGCACCTCTTGGCAAGTCAGTTCAGGAAACAGAAAGATGTCCACCCAATAGTGGGTAACCAGATTGCTAGTCAGTCTTGGCTAACATTGATGTGGGGTCTGTTTCCTTGTGACATCTTTCCATGCTGCTCGAGAAATGAAGGCATATATAGGAATAGAATGACTCGTGGGAAGATCTGTATTAATTTCTCCATGTGTTTGGGGCTATGGATATGGCTGCTATTCTCACCTGGTATTGCAATTATCATATTGCTTATTCTTACATAATTGGGAAAGGAACATAGAGATTCACTTTCCACATTACTGCAAATAACCCCACTTACTTGACTGCCTCATCTTAATCTATGATTGGGATGTGAGATGGGGCACTTGTCATTTTAATCTTGAACAAGTTGTGGAAATTGACATGGTATTGGAAAAAAACTTGGTAAAACACAAAGAAGGTACTTGTCCTCTTTCAGCTTCCACATCCCACCTTTCAGACGCAGCCATCCTCTTAAAAATGTCCTGTTCAAAGCCAAGAAGTGCCAAGTAAGCACACCTATATCCACAAGGGCTGGCAGGGCAAAGCCATGTGAGTCCCAAGGCTTACATGAGGTTACAAACAAAAACACGGTCCAGGCAGTCCAAGGTTCAAGGACAGAAAGCAGTCCCAAGTGCTGGAAAAAATAGTTTAGAAGTACATAGCAAAGGTTAGATGGCCAAGAAGCCAGATATGCCAGAAAAGGTTTCAGGGAACTGTTCTACAGCAACAGAATGGCCTGGGTTGACCTAATTTATTTGATGTTGCTGTTGTTGTGTGCCTTCAAGTCATTTTTGACTTATCATGTCCCTAAGGCAACCCTATCTCAGGGTTTTCTGGGGCTGAGAGTGTGTGATTCACTCAAGTAGGGTTCCATGGCCAAGCAGGAATTGAACCCTGATCTTCAGAGTCCTACTCCAATGCTTAAACCACTACACCATCCTGGCTCTCGACCTAATTTATAACCAGTAGTTAGTCAGCTCAGTTGGCCTCATTAACTCATCATCCTATGTTTAAACTGGGCCAAGGCATTGCCTGACCTTTTGCTCCTGGCACTTTATGTTGTTAGAAAGGGTGAAGTGCCTCTACCATCTTCACCTGATCTGCAGCTTCTGTCTGGGAGGGACTGGGCTTTGCCTCTTCCAGTGCCATGACAAGACTGCCAGGCCCTGTCATCTTGGATCTCCTCTTCCCTTCACTACAGCCTGGAACAGATGATTCAAATGCACCGTGCTGGCACCCATTTTAGAGTTAGGGACCACGCTCAACTGCAGGCCCCTACCCCTAGTATGTGCCAGTATCTGTACATCGTGGCACGTCCGTTATGTCATGAGTAGAAATTTAGTAGAAAGTTCTTTTGTGGTTATATCCCTTCGGAAACGTGGAACCATTCATTGCATTATTGTAAAATGAGAAGACCTTGTGTGCATCAGTTAGACTAGGGATTGGGAAGGTATGGGCCATTGGCTCCCTGGAATTTCCCCAATTTAATGGTTTGGTGTGATTTTTCAGGTGTTCTTTTTTCTCCAGTCCTGCAAAAACTGATCAAAAAGACCACCAACACCCTCCCCAAATTTTTCGGGGACATTTATGCCCCACAGATACCTCTTTCTTTGTTTGCATTCAGGAAGCAACATCACTTCCAGTTATCAGGATATGGCCAAGAAGGGCCTTAGAGGTGCATTAGAGTCAAAATCACTGGACCGATGTACAAAACTAGATTTCTTAATTTTGTCTGCATGTGGTCAAGATACTAAGAATTACCATAAACTATGAGCTCTCAACTTTTTTAGGCCTGCCAAAAGACTAAAATTCGCCAGACGTCAAAACTCTGAAGAAGAAAAATTGGTACCATTCCTTTGAATCATCATGATGCTATGGGAAGCAAGAGCAGGGATTTGCCTGAATGCCATAACAATCAGTGTATCAAATCTCTTTATGTCATATCAGCATCAAGGTAAAATCTTGCCAAGGTGCCATGTGTCTCTCTGCAACTGAATGCAGCCTTCCCTTTGGAAACAAATCTTGAGATTTGGTCAGATCTTGAGAGAAGCCATAATAACTTGGGTTTCAGAAAGTTCCAAAAGAAAACATTGCCAGTTGTGAATGACAACAGAATGACAACCTACATAGAATAGATTTTGATGAAACAAATACAGGTTAAGTCTCCCTTATCTAGAATTCCAAAATACAAAATATTCCAAAATCCAAAACATTTTTCATAGGTGACTGAGACAGTCTCACTTTTGATTTCTGATAGTTCAGTGTACACCAGCTTTATTTCAAGCACAGAATTATTATAAATATTGTATAAAATTATCTTCAGGCTATGTGTAATAAGGTGTAAATGAAACATGCATATCTCATTATGTTTCCACAACCTTGAATCCCATTTTGGGAGAAATGTGGGATATAAATCCCTTATATAAATAAAAATGTATGTATATGGAAACAAACATATTCCAAAATCTAAAAAATTCCAAAATCCAAAACACCTCTGGTCCCAAGCAATTCAGAAAAGGGAGACTAAACCTGTAGCTGGAATTCAATAGGTTCAAAAGCAGAATAATGTTACCTTATTTGTATATCTGATGGATTACTCTCAGTTTATGGAGGCTTTGAAGTAAGGATGGAAAGAATATTAATTTGTGATCCATTTCCTATCTGAGAAAGGGGACCACTGAAATTGAAGGAAACATGGCTTCTATCCTTTTTATGAATTACAATAGTGTTAAGTCAAGCCAGGCTAATGGAGCACTGGACTATTATTCTGGAGATCAGGGTTTGAGTCCCTGTTCAGCCATGTAAACCCACTGGGTGACATTGGATGAGTCACATACTCTCGGCCACAGAAAACCCTGTGATAGGTTCGCCTTGGAGTTACCATAGGTCAGAAATAACTCGAAAACACACAATGACAACTAAGTGAGACCATTGCTGTTGCAACTCAGTTTATTGGATGTCACAGAGTTTGGAAATCTCTACCTACCAGATGATGACCAAAACATTCCCTGCAAACTCACATCTTCTCTTCTGCAGCCCACTGATTCGGGACATTTTCTGGTAGTGGGAGGGTTATTTTCCAGCTTTTTTCCTAGACACAGAGAAATGGCATTCTGAGGAGTTCTTGAAGTCTCTGCAGATGCCCATGACTATTATGTGATGGGCATCCAGGTATAGGAAAAGAGCTGGATGCTTGTTTGCTTCTTCCTCACTGTCCTGTCGGAAAAGACCAGGTCAGGAGGCTACAGCCAAGAACAGATAGAGATGTATGAGGCTTCCCAAGCATCCTAGGGCAGAAAATTGCCCACCTACTCTCTGAAATCCAAGGAAATTTTCCATCCCACATGTACAAAAATTCAGCAAGAGTTTTCTCATCGAGAATGGTGCTCCCAATGGGGCCTCTGCACACAGGTATTCTTTCATCAGTCTTGTGCATTGAATGGGGAATGGGTGGACAGGGCAAGGCTTGAGGTGACCCTTTGCATTCGTCAGCCTTCAAGGCAGCCAAAACCCAAATGCAGAATGTGCTTCTAAAGGCGATGTAAATATCTGGTTTGCGTTGAAACAGTGCTATGTTTCATTTCTTTCCACCCCTCTCCCCTTCTTACACCTGAGATATATTTTGGACTTTGAGAATCTATGTTATTAAAAACAGAATGTAATAATAATAATAAAACATTTGTTGTGACACATTTCTTGGAATTATTTAAAAAAACACACACACACACACACAGAACCACACTGTCTTTTGGATGATATCTTATTCACTTGTTTGTTACATTTATATCCCACCTACCCACTCTTGCTCCAAGGAGCTCAAGGCAGGGTGCATGGTTGTTTACCCTGTTTTTTTTCTTCACAACAGTTGCATGAGGTGGGTTGGACAGAGAGATAGTGGGCGGTGAGCAACATAGATGTGTGGGCATTTGAACCATGTTCTCTCTGGTCCTAACCTAGCATTCTGACTAAGCCTTCATCAAGTGGCTAGTCAGCATTCTGTTGATGTTGCTTACATGCATGTACACTTTTTAAATGGGCTATAGAGGGTTATTCTCTGGACCTTTAAATTCCATCCATAGCTCCCACTTTTTGGATGGGCTATAGGGGTTATGCTGTGGACCTTTAAATGCCATCCATAACTCCCACCAGCATCAGTCAAGCCCAGAAGAGTTGCTGCTGCTTGCCCATGGGAATTGAAGGAGAAAGTGGAAACAATTCAGATGACAAAAGTGTCTGGTCTCAACTCTGAGGAGAATGAAAAGAAGAATGCATTCCTTCTGAGTGTGGATACTCATTTCTTTTCCCCTCAGAGCCTAGACCAACTACATTTTCCTCCTCTGAATTGTTTCCCCTCTCCTCACTAGTAAGCAGCAGAAGCACATGTGACAGCTACTGAGGTGGGGAGAGGACATGGAATTGCAGTGGAGCCCTTGTGGCACAGTGCATAAATGCCTGTACTGCAGTAACTCACTCACAAACCGCTACGTTGTGAGTTCAATACTTGGTGGGTCGACATAGCCTGGCATCCTTCAGTAGGCCACTAAAATGAGCAACCAGCTTGCCGGGGGCAATTAGCTTACACTTTGTAAACCGCTTAGTACATCAGTAAGCGGTATAGAAATGTACTTGCTATTGTTATGCTTCCCTTCTTGATGCAGCTGCTGAGCCATTGCCCCCAAATCTATTGCACTCCAGTTCCCTGAATCTCTGAATCAGCTATGAGAGGCATAGTAGATGGGTGTCTCCATCCACCTCCAGCCAGTGATCTCTGGCTGCAATAGGGATCTTGCCTCCAGCTTTTGCACCAGAAACTGCTCACAGCAAATGGATTGGCAACACCAGCCTGCTGCATCCTGAATGAAAATAGAACAGAACTAAAGCAGCTGCATAACTAAGTAGTACATGTAGAATTCTGCCCAACATTTTAAAACAAGAATAAATGTATTTTACACAATATATGAATTTGCCACACAGGAAAATCATGTAGTAGTAGTAGTAGTTGTTGTTGTTGTTTGCACAATACATTTTCCTTAATGAGGTCCTGACGGGAAGAACCATGAGGCCCTTCGCCTTTTTCCACTGATGGTAATGCAAACAAGTATTCTTCATCTTCCTTGTTAAAAGAAAAACTGAATACCCAAATCTCTGTTTAGGGTCTGGTGTAATATAGTAGAACCAGAACATTCCTGCACATTTGCTTGAAAGTAAGACTCACTGTGTTTAGTGGTCCTTACTGTTATATAAGATTGTATGTATTTTTCTGGAGATGAGGGCATGAGTTTTCCCATTCACCCACATATGGAGGGTGGGATTTTTCACTAGTGGCTTGGTAGCTCAAAAAGCTTCATTTTTTAAAAAAGGTACATGGGAAGCATGTGCCTGTTCTGAAAGCAGAAGGCAGCTTTCTGTTTGAATACAAAGTAAATGTTTTATATCCAGCTTATTTTCAAAGAAATATTTTGGCTGCATGGTGGCAACTTTGGTGGCAGAAGTGGTGTAAAATAAACAAGCATTTCAGTACTGAAGCCACAAATATGGGTATAATATTTGTGCTTCTGTCCTGAGGGACCACCATTCCTTTATAGAATTGCAAGTGAAGGCTACAATCCAAAATATTCATGGTATGGGTTAACTCCATTTCAACACAATGGGACTTACTTCCAAGTAAATATGCTTAGGACTGTGGTGCTAGAATGTGAAAAAGAAAACATGTCAAATTTTGCCTTGGCTTCCGTGTCAGTAGGATGGTGGATCTGCCCCAGGTTTTACCCCAGACTTCAAAGGAACTATCCAATGTGCTAAATGCAGTCCCTGAAATAGGTTGAGAACCTTGAATAGTGCCTTTAAAGTTCAAACTAAAATCTGATGTGGATTCAGTGCTCCACTAACATAAGATGTACCAGGCAACAGTGCTTATCTCCAGAAGCACTGTTAGAAGGTCTTGGGAAGGATGGCTGAGCTACTATGGGCAAAATGCTTTGTAAATCAGCAGTGGGCCACTACACCCTTCAGATGCTGGGCACCATAATTCAAAAAGGACATTGAGAAACTAGAGCATGTCCAAAGGAGGGCGACTAAAATGGTGAAGGGTCTGGAAACCGTGCCCTATGAGGAAAGACTCAGGGAGCTGGGGATGTTTAGCCTGGAGAAGAGAAGATTAAGAGGTGATATGATAGCCCTGTTTAAATATTTGAAAGGAAGTCATATTGAGGAGGGAGCAAGCTTGTTTTCTGCTGCTCCAGAGAACAGGACCCAGAGCAATGGATGCAAGCTCCAGTAAAAGAGATTCCACCTCAACATTAGGAGGAACTTCCTGAGAGTAAGGGCTGTTCGACAGTGGAACACACTCCCTTGGAGTGTAGTGGAGTCTCCTTCCTTGGAGGTCTTTAAGCAGAGGCTGGATGGCCATCTGTCAGGGATGCTTTGATTTGGATTTCCTGCATGGCAGAATGGGGTTGGACTGGATGGCCCTTGTGGTCTCTTCCAACTCTATGATTCTATGATTCTAAGATAGCATAGGCAATGGCGGGGGTCAAAGGAGCTGAATTCCAACATCTCCAGGGTCACAGCCACTCTCCCTGGCTGAAAATGATGGTGGCAAACATAAACATCTAATTTACCATCCCAACCAGAGCAACTTCATAATTACTGTGCCTAACAAAAATGGCAGCTTCTTCTTGGAAATTCTGTTGGTACTCTTTATCGTGCTTTACCAAAGTGCACCCCACCCTACAAAATAGGCATCCACATGTCTTAACTTTGAGGGGTTGTCAACAAAGCTATAGCTCTGATCTGAGGAACCATGTCTTGATCAACTCAGTAGAGCTAGCAGTGAGGTTATATATAGGCCCAATCCAGACTGGCGCAGTTGCCCGGGGGAGGAGCATCCGCATGCCCCGCAACCCTAGTACGTGGCGGTGGCATCATCATGGCAGCCTCCCATCTACACGAGGGCTGCCATGATTCTGTCATGCATGCACTGTGTCCCAATGGCGCGGTGCGTGCATGACATCTCTGCACTGCCCCCGGGCTGCTTATGGCGACCGTGGTGTGGCATGTGAAGGAGCTCTGAAACGGAGCTCCTTTTGGGAGCCGCATTGTTCCCGCAGCTACCAAATGGCTGTGGGAACAATGCCAGGGAGAAATTGGCCGGAGATAAAAGGGGCGGTGTGTACCAAGAAGAAACCAACTTTCTCCCACCTGACCTGAGGTTCACCTTTTAGAGCCTGAAGACCTGGCATTCCCACACTTGGGCTGGGTCCAAAGTTTCCAGTAGTGCAACTGCTGCCCCTTGCTGGGAAGGTAGGACTGGATACCTCCCAGTGATTCTGGAGATTGGACAGGGTTTAAGTGTTTCAGACAGAGGAGAGGTCATTGGGACAGATGCTCCTTTTGGGACTGATTCTGTCCAGCAAGGATAACTGGGTGACATAGTTAGTAGGGCTGTTATCTCTGGAGAGGCTTCGGTGTTTCCGGGTGAAGCTGAGGTAATGCTGGTAATGCCACTTACGGAGACGTTTCTTGAACTCAGCCTGAACCTATCATGGCAGGAAAAAGGAACAGAGGATTAAAACTAGGTCAGAGCTAAAACACAAAACTGAACTTTGCAGCCCCAGCCTTGGCTCATTCATGTTGTCAATTTTCCATTTGTTTGATTTTTTGGAGATGAAGGGAGCTGGAAAGATAATTCTGGGGACTGTCATCTATGAATGAAACTTTTCCAAATTCTACTTTAGAGTTTGGCATTGTGTGGCCAATGTGTGGCTGCGCATGTCCACTTGGCCTTTAAAAAAAGATTGTACTTCATGGAAATCCCTTAAATATACCCAGCTCCCTATGAGGAGCGATTTAGAGAGCCGGATATTTTTAGCTTGGAGAAGAGAAGGTTAAGAGGTGATATGATAGCCCTGTTTAAGTATTTGAAGGGATGTCATACTGAAGATGGAGGAAGCTTATTTTCTGCTGCTCCAGGGAATAGGACACAATGGAGCAATGGATGCAAGCTCCAGGAAAAGAGATTCCACCTAAACCTTAGGAAGAACTTCTTAACAGTAAAAAGTGTTGGACAATAGAATATGACAGCCTCAGAGTGTGGGGGAATTCTCCTTCTTTGAAGGTTTCTAAACACAGGCTGGTTGGTCATCATTTGAGAGTTTTTGGTGTCTTCCTGCATAGTAAGGGTTGGACTGGATGGCCCTTGGGATCTTTTCCAATTCTATGATTCTATACATAGGCTTCCCCTTAAATAGACAATCAAAAATATGGGGTTATGTACAACTGAAAGATATTCCCCTCTCTCTCAAAAGCTCAAAGCCCTTAGAACTTGGCAGGGGGGAATGAAACTGGAAGTGGTCATCCAACTGCTCCCATTTTTAAAAAAAGATGGTCATTTCCAGGCTTGGTGCAGCTTCTTGTGGACCCTGGGATGAAAACAATGTCCCTGGACCACCAGAAGTTTCTCCTCCGCTTCCTATGCTTCCGAGCAACTTTACATCACGGTGCTGGAAAGTTCAGGTTCCTCTATCAAGACAGCATTGGGCCAAGACATTTTGCTGCCTGAAGAGAAACTGACAAAATAGGGTCTTCTTCTGTATCAAAGTACAGAAGTCAAACCATTGAATCCAATTCTTGTTGATTCACATTTGCCACTTCATTGGAAGGCAGTTGGTACACAGCATGGCACACACAACCCTGCCAATATTGCTACCAAGCTGTTTCTGTTGCCTAAGGCCCTACTTACCAGAAAGCACTACAGGGCATTTGGGGAGAACATGTTTTCGACTTCTAGAAAGAAAGAAAAATGCCTTTGGGGAACACACTGAGCCCACAGACCACACTGCCCATCCCTGACTTAGAGCATCCAGATTTGTTACAGTGTCTACTTTGACCAGAGAACAGCAAGACAGAATGTGCCATTTGTGGTTTACAAAAGCAGATCAAAGCACTCCTCACCTACAATGGTACTTGTAGGTCTGTTTTGAGAGCTGGAGCACCACAGAAAGATTCCAAACAAGGTCTTTCAAAGAGCGTTTCTTATTTCCACTTACCTCTCCATTTAAGAAACAGTACAGAAGAGCCACCAGGAAACCCTTGAAAGGAAGCGAAGAATAAGAATGATACACGTAAACAGAAACATCATTGGCAGATGCTGGGATCATAAGGGGTTACACACACCACTACACCTTTTTATGGCATTCAGAAAGTGGTCCTCAAGAGACCTCTGCACTGGTCAAAGCCACCATGCCACTGTCCTCAAAGTCACTTATCTCTCCTTCCCAAACCATTACCTGGAATGATCCTACTCCCAGCTCAATATAGAGTCTAGCGACCATCCCAATGCTTTCAGGGAAGAAGGCAAAAACAACGTAGTGAGCTCCAAAGAGAGGGATGAGGAGTAACGTCGATTTGGCCAATCTCCTGAAAGAGAAGACATTGAAGGAGCAACGGTTCAGAAATGGTTATGAGGCACCTCCTGATCTTTAAAACAAAGAAAGTGCCATTAGGGATGAAAACAGTATTTGAATATTGGTGGTGAAACAGGTGGTCATCAGAGTGCTGAAGGATGATACATCCAACCCTCTTCACCAATGCGTAATGGTATGAACAGAAGATGTGAGGACCTCTGTGGGGTCCTATCATAAGTCCCCATTGGTAGGTGGGGGGCTGGATGCATCATCCTTCAGTGCCAGTTTTGGGCATTTTTACAATCATGACAGTGGTTATTGTTGTTGTTGTTGCGTGTCTGAAGTCATTTCAGACTTATGACGACTCTAAAGCAAACCTATCACGGGGTTTTCTGGGGCTGAGAATGTGAGACCCATTCAAGATCACCCAATGGGTCTCCCTAAGTAAAGAATCAAATCCTGGTCTCCAGAATCTTAGTCCAGTGTTCAAACCTCTACACCACACTGGCTCCATGGTACCTCAGTCATACATTAATGCCGCCTCAATCATAAATGCAAATATCAAAAAGTTACATAGTTGGAAGCCTAGCTTATGGACTAACAAGACAAGACAATAACTATTGTTTTGTTCTATGGGGAGCTAATTTTATCTTGCACAAAGCACATTATTTTCATCACAAAGGTGTTGTTTGTTTGTTTGTTTGTTTTTGTGCAAAACCAATATTTTTAGACATTGAAATTTTGGCAAAAAAGATGGTCCTGGAATGTTAAAAAACCCAAAACTCCTTGGTGGTAAATCATTTGTTTTTTGACCAGAAGACACCATTACTCACTGAGGAGAAGAAAATGCATAGGTATTTTTAAAGCTCCAGCAGAAAGAGGTTTGTCTGACAGCAGATGTTGTATCAGACACTTCCAGTGAGAGAATAAAATGCTTGGTCACTTACACAAAATGCCTTGTGTGCCGTCCTCCAGGCTCTGCCGATTTCAGTTTCTGAACCAAAATTCGGATGACGTTTATAAAGATAACAAAGTTCATCTGGAGAGACAAGAGGGGTGGTTTAGGGGTTCATTCCTACCAAAGCTTGCAAAATGTATTTTCCTGTCACATTATATCACCAAGAAATTAACCCCTCCTTCCTACTCCACTTTGAATTGTGGTGCTGAGTACTTGGACACAGGATTCCAGGTGAGGTCTGACCACAGCAGAATAGAGCAGAACTATTACTTTCCTCAATCTAGAGACTATATTCCTATTGATGCAGCCTAGAATTGCATTGGCTTTTTAAGCTGCCACATCATACTTATGCCATCACAAGTCCCTTTTTATCATAGCTTATCTGGTAGCTGTATCTCCTAACGCCAGATCATGGTCATCTTTTCTTGACAAGGAAAAAAAATTGTGCTCATTCTTTAGATCTCTAATATCTCTTAACTGAATTCAGCAAATGCAGAGGAGGGGAAAAATTTGTTTCAACTCGCGTTTGAAGGGTTTTCTATATTTTGTGATTTTTTTCCCTTTGAAGGGAAGAAGAAAGAACCCGAGGTTTCAAACATATGAATATAAAAGAAGGTAAATCTGATAGATCTTTTTGCTTATCCTAATTTTTCACTAGATTAAGGAAGAGAGATGCAACTGTAGGACAGGCAACACAATTTAACCATGCAAACAGCACCCTCTTCTGTTATCTCTCAGGTATTGACATGTCTAAACACATCACTAGTAGGATCATGGATGCCGACTTTGTGGGGAGGTTACTGTTTTGAAGACTACAATGTCCAGGATCCATGGTAGCCATGGGATTCTGGGAGTTGCAGTCCAAACAAGTAAACTCTTCAACCTCTGCTTTGATGTATCTGCCAGGTCCAATTTCTAAAGGAGATCTCTGCTGTTTGCATTTTAATTGTTGCACAGCTTGCTTATTTGTTTATGTAGAAAGCAGGCAAAGAAAAGAAAAAAACCCAAACACATTATGAACATTCAAAAGGCTACAAGGATGGCTCACATAACAGAGATCCCCCAGCAATTGAAGACAATTGCTGGGCTTTCTGTTCTTCAAAGCAAACAGATCAAAAGGAAAACTCACTAAAACCGTTAATAGGATGGGTCCCTTGATGATCCACAGAACTGCTGAGCTTTCCTCTTCATCATCCCAGCATCTGAAGTAGCCAAGGAAAGAGAAATAATGTATTGACATTACCCTGGAAAGAGAGAGGTCCTCCTCTCCTTGCTTGATTTGATGGATATGCTCTGCTCTTTATCCTGATATCAAAACAATATATTTTTCTTCCAGGTGTTCATTTCTCTATCTATTTCATCTTCATCAGATTCAAAAACTAGTACAGGTTGAGTTTTCCTTATCTAGAATTCCCGAGTATTCCAAAATCCAAAATTGCCCACATGGATGGCTGAGATAATGATACCTTTGGTTTCTGATGGTACAATGTACACAAACTTTGTTTCAGGCACAAAAACATTTAAAATATTGTGTATAAAATTATCTTCATGCTATGTGTATAAGGTGTACATGAAACATAAATGAAAGGCATGTTTAAATTTGGGTTCCAAGATCTCACATTATTCAAATATTCCAAAATTGAATGAACTCTCCAAAATCCAAAACGCTTCTGGTTGAGCACTTCGGATAAGGAAGAATCAATCAGTATGAGGTTATGATATGTGTATGAATCAAATTATGTACATGAATCAAAGTTTCTGATTCCTGAATTATCTCCAGTCAGACCATTGATTCATCGTTAATTTGTGAAATATGTCAGTAATTACCCAGTATTCTGGCTGTAAATCCTGGCTGTGATCCATGCCAATGTTGTAAACACTGGTGCTCCTGGACACAAAGAACATATGAGTGAATACAAGAAAGAAGATTTGTACAATCAGAGACAAAATATATGCACAATTGTTCCTCTTCTTTCTTTGCCATAATTACACTCAGTTTCATTATTAAAAGTCTCATTTCTGTTGTTTCATTCACATTTTTATGTTACTGGGTTTGCACATCTTTGCTTCTTTAGTTCTTCAAGGCAGGAGTCAAAGATTTCAAAGGTTTTCTGCCCACTGGCTGAAATTGCAAGAGTTTGTGAGTTTTTCAATGATCTTCAATGGGTCTTCAAAAACCCTGAGTCTTTTTGTGCAAATCCCAGGCGGTTTACAGACCGCCAAATAGTACGTCATCAATACGTACTAGGGTTAGGAAGGGGCGGTGCTTCCGCACCCCCCTAACCCTAGTACGTATTGAATACGTACAAGATGGCGGCGCCCTGTTCATACGGGCGCCGCCATCTTTACGTACTGGACGCACAGCGTCCAGACGTGTCGCGCCGCTTGTGACGTAGCGAGCGCGCCCCTGGCGCCTCGCTACGTCGCAAACGCGACGGTAAAAGAAGCTCCATTTTGGAGCTTCTTTTTTCGGTCCGCGCGGGAGTCGGGCCGTCTGAAGGCTCCGGCTCCCCCGCGGACCTACTGGCGGCGGAGGCAGACCGCCGCAAAGCGGCGGTCTGTACCCCGCCCCAGTGTCATTTTGGGCAAAGAGCAAATGCTATTCTGTGCAAACTTGTTCAACGTAGATTTGTGATTTGTTATGAAATGAGCCCACAGACCTGGTTACTGAAATGGATTAATCAACAGACATAGTTAATCAATCCATTGTTGTTATTGCATGCTTTCAAGTCACTTCCAGTGTTTGGCAACCCTAAGGCAAACCATTTTGTGGGCACAATTTGTTCAGAGGGAGTTTGGTATTGCCTGTCTCTATGGCTGAAAGAGTGTGACTTGCCCAAGATCATTCAGTGGAGTTTCCATGGCTGAGCAGGGATTTGAACCCTGGTCTCTCAGAGTCCTAGTCCAATACACAAACCACTACACTACAGTGTCTCCTTAATAAAATAATATTCAAATAATATTCCATTCATTGGATGGCATCTTGTGGTAGATGAGACAAGTCACGCCAAATGAGATGCAAGGATGAGTGCTCCAGATAATTCAAGCAAGTGACCCAAACTACTTATACTAAGGTCTAATATAAGGATTTGTAAGGCCGTTTGTCTAATTCAGGTGTTGGAAACCTTACCATTGGCCATTCTGGCTAGGACTTCTAGGAGTTGAAGTCCAACTCACCTGGGAGGCCAATGGTTGGGAAGACCTTTCCAACAAAAACCAAGGCAGTCTACTAACCCCATCCAATGAGGATGAACCTCCAGGCATACTGTTTGTCAGGGACAAAGGTCAGCACCAGCAAAGTCTGCAGATACATGCCCTCAACCAGGAGCCAGAAGAAGTTGGCCAAAATACTAAACTGGAAAAACGTCACCGCTGCTTTGCACGTCACCTAAAGGAGAGACACAGAACAGGTTTCAAAAAGAGAGCTTCTTTAGGGCTGATAAAGCTGTATACAGAGCAGTCCTTCAAACCAAATGCATGTCTACATGGGCCAAACTGGGTCCCCTCCATCTGCCCTCACTGCAACCTATCTTCACAAGGCAGGGCCAAAGCCCTGATTTGACTGCAGACTGTCTTCATGGCATGAAACCAGTCCTGCATCAAATCTGGGCCATCCCTGCCTTGAATTGCATTAAAACAACTTACCTTTTGCCCTTAATTTTCCAAAAATATCCAGAGCACTACAGAACAATGCCAAGCAGCATTGTGGCACCCGGCAGTGGTGTCCCCACCCCTGGTGTCACCCAGTGCATGGGGGACTGCTGGGGGGCTACTGGGCTGAGACAAAAAGATCATGCTCACCTTTCTCCACCGTAGTGACCTCCTCTTGAGGAAGAAGTCTCCACCATGATAAAGCCAGGAGGGGGGCCTTTGCCTTTCTCTTTCACCTTGGAGGTGGCCTCCTCCTCAGGAGGAACACACTTGCCCCTACCAGCCTGCAGTGGGATGAGGACCCAACCAGGTGCCACCTCTCTTCTGGAGTGTCATCCGGTGTGGTCCACATCCTCCTAGTGACACCACTGCAAGCCAGCACTGGCACTGTTAGCATGAGTTGCTCCCTCTGAGGTCGCATTGAGGCACCCAGCTATGTGATCAATGCTGGGTGACTCATTTTTGACCTCACAGAGAGCAACTTTTGCTAGGGAGGTTATACCAGGCAGCATAGTGGGATGCGAGTATACACACTGTTGCTCTGGAATGCAGATATAACAAGGAAATTCAGGAGAGCTTTGGCGCTAGATTACTTTAGGAGCAGTCCAGAGTATTCTGGCCGGTGTAGACTCACCCACCCAACCCATATATAAATATATATATATATATATATATATATTTCCAGTAGGACTACTCTGCCTTTAACACCTGCTTAACTGATAGAAAGCTATCAGGTGAAGCTTTCCCCATCATAGCATTTCTGTATAACAACAGATCTACTCATCGATTCCTATCATCCAGGTTCTAAAGGAACTAGAGATCCTCTCCCACATCACAGTTGGCTAAAAGACTAATTTGAGCTGATATTTTGTATAAAAAATCCTTCCATGTGCTCTAAAATATGCCACAAATGTGTGGTAAAAATATCAGCAGGAGCTGTAAGTGGGTGGGTTGTATAATTCTTTTGGTTCCTTCTGTCCGACAGGGAAAAACGTCAGGGAGGTAAACAAGTTACAAAGACCTCATATGTGGTGGACTTGGAGTTAGATCTGCAATGGTAGAACAACATGTTTCTCACCACCCTTTTCATTTTTCTTTTCATTACAGTTAAGATGGAAGGCAGGAGCCAGAGCTCTATGGACTTTTAGTTATATGGGGGGGGGGGTTCTTCCTTCCCCATCCCCTACCTTCACTTTTTTTGTCTTTTTTATTTTCTGAATGCATTTTCTGAATACATATAAATTAGATTTTAATTGTAAATAAAACTGCTAGTGATATATATATATATATATATATATATATATATATATATATATACTGTATATATTTATTTATTTATTTATTTATTTGGAGGTCTCTTTCTTCCCAAATGTCTTGGGAAATCTCCAGTATCTACAGTCTATGAATTCTTTAGTATGTATTATTCTGTGGATTTTTATTTTTACCCTTTGGAGGAATGGGAACAGTCAGATTTGGACCTATTGCCTCATGGGAGCAAAATGAAGTTTGCATGAGAAGGTTGTGAAGTCCTAATTTTGTATCAGTTTAACAAATGTGGATCTGCTGAACGTACAAATTAACCAAATGGACCTCTGCACCTAATTTTTCAAATCAATCTGTAATTCAAAGCATACACATAAATGCACATATCTTAAGAGTGCACAAAAATGCATATATTTTGGGAAATTGCACCCAAAAATAATTTATGCTACCAAAAAAATGTTGGCAAAATGGGATGGTAATAAGAAAATTGTCTAAAAAATACATCCCTTTGGGAAGATGTGCATGAATGTTAACATAATTTGTCATTGATGTTATTGTTTTAATTGGTTTTAACTGGTTTCAAATTGTATGATGGTTTAAACGTGATTTAACTTTGTATTTGTTAATTATGAACTATTTATTTTAATAGTTGTAACTGTTGGAAAATATAGAAAATGACAACAACAACGACGACAACAATGATGATGATGATGATGATTCAGAATCTCACTGAGACTTTTTAAATTACATTTGTAGAATGATATAAATATAGATGTAAATATAGTCCAAAATAAACTCATGGCTGCAAAAATGAGAAATTCAGCAAAACTGAAATTAATAGTTTTTCCCATCCTAAAAATAAGTCATCTTAAAGCCCAGTGCTGGCAGAAACATAAAGCCTTTGTATAAAATACACATTTCAGAGGTAAAGGAGCATGCAAGCCTGCTTACTGTGGACATCAGGCAGTGGTCCATGCTGTCATCTGAAAACAAAATGGCATCTTTTGTGAAGACAGCCGCCGCCCTCAGGATGAAGGAAAGAAACAAATGCATGTGGATATAATTCCGGGTACAGTGAAATTTTCTAGAAAAGAGCAAAACAGAGAAATGTCATTTTATGCACAGATGCGATCTAACTGGATGGGATCCTGTTTCAGGGCAGCTAACTGGCAGTTATGCCTAGGGTTTCAGATACGGTCACAAACCAGCTCAAACCTGCACTTGAAACCATGCATTTTAACACCACTTCCATCCCCTGGAATCCTGGGATTAGTAGTTTTATAAGGTCTTAAGCCTTCTGTACCAAAGCATGCTCGTGCCTCACCGAACTACAGATCCCAGGATTCTGTAGGATGGAGCCATGGCAGTTAAGGTGGCATCAAACTGTATTATATCTACAGTGTAGATGCACCCTAGGGTCAGGTCTGTCCAACTTGTGACCCACCAAACTAAAAACCTACCATCATGGGCTTGATTCATCTTCTTAACTGTCTGGCTTTCCTATCTATCTATCTATCTATCTATCTATCTATCTATCTATCTATCTATCTATC
>NC_056527.1:5998715-6009063 GCF_019175285.1 Sceloporus undulatus | reverse complement strand
ATCTATCTATCTTCTGCCTGGAATGATAAAAAAATAATATGTTCACCCTATGACTTCTGCATGTGTTTTCATCTTGCTCCATCCATTGAGTAGGATCTTGGACATGACTCCTGTGTTGACTGCACCATTGGGAGGTATGTGTTACATAAACACATCACATAAAGAAGGCCCAATGGTTTGTTATTGTTATTGTGTACCATCAAGTCATTTCTGACTTATGGCGACCCTAAGGCAAATCTATCATGGGGTTTTCTTTACAAGCTTTGTTCAGAGGAGGTTTGCCATTGCCTGCCCCTGAAGCTGAGTGAGTGTGACTTGCCCAAGGTCATCCACTGGGTTTCATAGCCGAGCTGGACACCGAACCCTGGTCTCCAGAGGCTCAATGGTAGAATGGGATTTTTTAAAAGAAAAAGAAACCAAGAAGAGTCAACTATCAAAAGTTCAAACACTGTAGATATGGCTACCCACTCCAAGAATTTTTCAACATTTACCGGAAGACGGTAAAGATGAGGAGTGCTGTTATGAGTGATGCTAGAGAGGTTGCATAGCCTGCAGTGTAGATGTGCCAGAATGCCAAATAGTATGATTTCTGCATAGGGAGAGAGAAAATATGGAAGTTAGGGCACCCGCAGAGAATTTGATTCTCAGAATGAAGGTCTGATTTCCTTTGAGAACCACAAAGAGGGTGAGATTATGGAAGACAAAGAAAGGTTTGTGCTCCATAATGCTACACAATTCAGTCTCAACAGAGCCAACAGGTTCCCTGACTGGTTGGCATCACACACATGCCATTCAACCAGAGAACTGAAAGAAGCAAAGCTGGGGAGCAAGGAGATAGCATAGAAATAGTAACTGACAAAACAGTGGCCTGTTACAGACTGCCAAAATAAAGCTGCTTCGGGTCTCTTTGGAGGTATGCTGTTTAAATGATGCATGCATCCTAAGAATCCGGAAGCTGCACCAAAGCTGCACTCCAGTGCTTAGGAATGGAGTGTGGCTTTGGCACGACCTCCGGACTCTTAGGATCCATGCATCATTTAAATAGCATACCTCCAAAGAGACCTGAAGCAGCTTTATTTTGGCAGTCTGTAACAGGCCAGTGGTACCCTAAGCAGTTGAAGAGTGAATATATATGCCTCCCCCAATCCCATTTCACTGCCTTTTATTTATTATTTAAAATGTTTCTTTATCACTCAAATGGAAAATCCCTTTAGGGCAGGTTACAATAAAAAAAACCCAGAATCAATCAATAAAATCACAATTTTTAATAAGAAAAAAAAAAACAAGAAAGAGCTAGAGAGAAAGGGCATTTGGCTCATACCTTGAAACTAGAGAAGAGTCAATGTAGACATGGTCCTCACTCACCTGATCCTCAGGTCCCTCTGTTAAGCTTTCTTCGAACCCGCAGGCATCTGAATATGATGGAAATGGTTCGGACCAGTAAGTGCCTGGTGTACAATTTCTGTGGAGGAACCCTGTGAAAAATAAAGGTGGGAAGCCATTTGCACAAATGGAGAACTATCACACCAACATGTAGCATACGTCTCCAAGATAAGCTGTCATCATTTTGAGAATGCAAGGAACCAGGGTTATGGTGGAGAAGCCATTCTATTTGGAAGACGTTCAGCTCACTGAGAATGAAGATGACAAGAAGCCAGGGGCCCTATAGACCTCAGACGCTTGGGGCCACAACCTTAGAAGCCTTGCTGGCCACCTTTAACAACAACCAGTGGTGGCTGGTGGCTTCCATATCATGCTATGGGTTTTGGTTTAACTTTAAAAGAGCTATCTAAGGGGACAGATTCATTATCTTGGATGATTCCTTTAAAGTTTGTTTTAAACCCCAGAGGAGGCTCTCCAGCCCACAGAACGGGCCTCACCAGCTGCCACTGACAAGAATCCTCCTAAGCTTAACTCCCTGAATTCCAGTAAGTTGTCTATTGGTGCATCTGCACTGTAGAAAAGATGCAGTTTGACACCACTTCAACTGCAATGGCTCCAGTCAGACTCCTGGGATTTGTAGTTTGGTGAGGCACCAGCAGCCTTTGGCAGAGGCGACTAAAGACCCCATAAAATGACAAATCCCACAATCCCAAAGGGTGGCATTACTACACTTAAAGTGGTGTCAAATTAGATGATTTCTATAGTGAAGATGCAGCCCATGAGATTAGCTGATAGCTAGAGGTCCCTCATTCATGCCTGCCAATAAAAACCCTGCCAGTTTTTGACCACATCACTTCCTTAACCCTGGTCTCCCTGCTCCAGAACCTCCTTACTAGACTGAACATCTTTAGCCATTATACCATTAGCCTCTGACACAGCTAGGTCTTTCAACAGGGAAATATATTAAAAGACAACACTTCTTGCCATGTATGTTGGTGATTTCTTCAAAAAACCCAGGGCATGGGACTGTCACCACCTCTCCAAATGCAGCTCTGGGCCAGCAGCTTAGTCCATCCCAAACTCCTGAACATCCTGGGGAGAAACTAAATGTGAAATGAAGAATACATTCATTCATTCATTCATTTCATTTCATTTCCTGGCTTCCCACCTGTGCCTCTTCTGCTGAAAACACATAATAGAATAAACAAAAACAAAGTCTTATGTGGAACTTAGTATAAAATAGGTTGAACATACCTCTTGGAGCACAATAATAAAAGAAAGAGACAGGAGATAAGTTGTCAGCCCCTCTGAAATGCTTAGAGTCTGTCCAGACTATTGCTAAAAAGTGAGATCTCTTGCAACAGAAATCTTTCTTTATTACTAGTTGGCACTTGTTAGAAAAGCATTATTAGTCCACATGGATGGTATCTACATTGCAGAATTAATGCAGTTTGACACCACTTTAACTGCCATGGCTCCATGCCAATTCTGGGATTTGTAGTTTGTGGCTTCAGAGCTCTCTGATAGAGAAGGCTAATACATTTTACAATTGATTGTGCTTCGTTGTTGTTATTTGCCCTTAAGTTGGCATTGACTCACTATGAAAGAGAGATCTCCCAGAGCCCCAGTTACCAATAGCCCTTCAGTATGACAGTTATAAATTCATAACCTAGGTCTAAGTGGCACAGCAGAAATAATGTAGTTTGATATTGGTTTAACTGCAATGGCTCCATCCCACAGAATCCTGGGATTTGTTGTTCTGTGAGATAGTTGGCCTTCTCCTTCAGAGAGCTCTGGTGCCACAGCAAACCACAAATCCCAAAATCATACACACATATTCAAAAGAATTTTTTTTGCTAACGTGATAATCCTGGAATAAAAAAATATATATAAGGTGTGTTTAGATTGTGAACCATCCAAACATTCCCACAGAAAAACCTGTTCCCACGGCAGCTGATATACCTTCCATGTCGTTGGAAAGGTGAATCTGTTCAGGGCTTTAGTCTGAGTTATCCAAAGTGCTAAACCAATGTTCAAGGTAGATTTCCTCCACTTGGATAGTTCTTATAAAGTTCAAACTAAAACCTTGAGCAAGTTCTCCATCCCACCAACCATCCCTAGTCTATTCTGTAAAATTGAAAAATAGAGTAGGACCATCTATGAGCCTTTGCTAAATTAGACCCATGTCCATTACCTTGAAATCCCAGCAACAGTGACTCGTTTTTCTTCATATCCAAACACTGAGCCTCATCTTTCACCACTTGTTGAAGTATTTTGCATTCTGGGTGGATGGAAGCAACCTAAGAGAATGAATAAAAATGAATAAATACAAGCCATACAAACACAGGCAAAGGATGCAAGGATGGGCAAATCTATTGGTTTTGCTTTCCACTCTGTTGGAAGTTTGTGAATGTTTTTGCATTTTGTGAAAGGTATACCTCAGTTAACAAAGTGGGTGTGTTCCTTGGCATTAGGTCTTTCACAGAAAATTTGGTACTAGAGGCAGAAACAACGTGGAAAGAAGAGGGATATGTCCTAGGCCACAGAAGGAAGAGCAGTTCAACCTGCTTCAGCAAACATTTTATTTAAAGATTGCAATATGCTGATATGAAATGAAACAACCCAGTCAGGCAAGCCTTCTATAATTAGACAAATATATTTTTAATCTTGTGGAAACTATTTGAAGGCACCTTTCAAAATGCATCCAGGGATGATATTTTCTTCATCAGCTTCTGCTTTTCCTATGATTTCCACTCTGCTGGTTGCATTTATGAGTCTATATTTTTTAACATCCAAGAGGCAACTAGTGGGGCAGTCTATCTGCTCCTACCACTCCCACCACTTTCTCCCTTGTGTTGCTGTTCACACATGCTTATTAAAGGCAGCTGCTCTTTGCCTCATTTGTAGCAGGCAGGCAAGCATGGCTACAGATGGATTGGCTAAACTAGAATCCTGCTTTTTCCCAACTCTCCCTTTATTTATTGCATTTTACTGCAAACATGCTGCTGCAACCTGGCACTAAAAATCTGTTTCTCCACACTACCTTCCTCCCAGTGTCAATGCTGCCAAAAAAGAAATCTTCCCTTCCTACTACACAGAGCAAAAGTGTCGCACTGGGTAGAATGATAGAATCCAAGAGTTGGAAGAGACCCCCAAGGACCAGTCCAACTCCCATCAAAGCACTCCTGACAAATGGCCATCCAGAACCGCATATGCATAGACGATCAGTCAATGTCCACAGCATTTAACAGCCATTTGATGGCCAGGAAAGAGACAGAGTTTGCAAAAAGCAAGAAGATGTATGTCTACAGCTGAGAAATCGAGGAAGAGATCGTTGTCCTTAATCTCCAGGAGATGATGGAGATTATCGCATGAAGCTTCCCTCCTGATATAGTTGCAGCTTTTTAAACACCCGAAACAGCAATACTTTTTCATACTACCACACAATTGTGAATACAAAACAGGTTGCTGATAGAATCATAGAATCTTAGAGTTGGAAGAGACTGCAAGGGCCATCCAGTCCAACCCCATTCTGCCATGCAGGAAATCACAATCAAAGCATCCCCAACTGATGGCCATCCAGCCTATACTTAAAAGCCTCCAAGGAGGGAGACTCCATTAATCTCCAAAGAAGGAGTGTGTTTCACTGTCAAACAGCCCTTACTGTCAGGAAGTTCCTCCTAATGTTGAGGTGGAATCTCTTTTCCTGCAGCTTGCATCCATTGCTCTGAGTCCTAGTCTCTGGAGCAGCAGAAAACAAGATTGCTCCCTCCTCAATATGACATCCCTTCAAATATTTAAACAGGGCTATCATATCACCTCTTAACCTTCTCTTCTCCAGACTCAACATCCCCAGCTCCCTACGTCTTTCCTCATAGGGCATGGTTTCCAGACCCTTCACCATTTTGGTCACCCTCCAGTTTCTCAATGTCCTTTTTGAATTGTGGTGCCCAGAATGGACACAATATTCCAGGTGGGGCCTGACCAAAGTAGAATATAGTGGCACTATTACTTCCCTTGATCTAGACACTATACTTTTATTGCTGCAGCCTAAAATTGCATTGGCCTTTTTAGCTGCCACATCACATTGTTGACTCATGTTCAATTTGTGGTTGACTTGGACTCCTAGGTCCCTTTCTCATGTAGTTTCATTCAGCCAGGTGTCCCCCAACCTATATCTGTGCATTTCATTTTTCTGCCCTAGTGCATTACTTTACATTTCTCCGTGGTGAATTTCATTTTGTTAGCTTTGGCCCAGTTTTCTAGTCTATTCAGGTCATTTTGTATTTTAACCCTGTCCTCGGGGGTATTAGCTACTCCTCCTAATTTGGTGTCATCTGGAAATTTGATAAGTATACCCCCAATTCTGTCATCCAAGTCATTGATGAAGATGTCGAATGCATCTTATCACACTACCATTCCATTTACTCACCACCTATCGAAGATTAAGTAAGTAAAGTAGTCTTGCCTTCATTGGGAGTGGGGTGTGTGCAGAAATATCTGTTTAAATCCCTTTCTCCAGCCCAAGACAAAATGATTTCCTCCTCAGGAGTAAAAAGTCTTGCTTTTATTAGGATTGGGGGCTGTATAGAATTCTGTTTAAATCCCTTTTCTCCTTGCCAAGACAAAATGATTGACTTCTCAAGAGTGAGAAGTCTTGCTTTCATTGGGAATGGGTGTGTGTGCAGATAAACCTTTTTAAATCCCCTTCTCTCTGAATTACCCCTGAATGCCTGTGGCACATACATCAATAACGACTAACTGCACGATTGACAGCTATTCTCAAGATTTTCCCATTCATTAAAAGTAGCGACAGAAGCACAGATTGACTACAGGATACCTACTGCTTAGCCACAACATTGTGCAGTAAGATCCCACAATTACAGTTACAATTCCACTTCTATCCTGCTATTTAAAAACAGTGTGATAATCTCCAATGACATCTTCTTTGTACTCCTAGCTTCAGAAATGCATCCAGATGTTTCCTGGATGGCCACTGCCCTCCACCAGTCCTGAAATGCCTGTGTGGGCACATTCTGGCTAACAGGTAAGCTGCACATGTGGGACTTTATAGTTAGGGACCTTGAAACTGCGGCACATGCACTGGTAACCCCCCGTTTCGATTTCTGTAATGCACTCTATATGGGGCTACCCTTGTACCTAGTCTGGAAACTCCAGTTAGTACAGAACATGGCAGCCAGGCTTGTCTCAGGTACAACTAGAAGAGATCATATAACACCGATTTTGAGATCACTTCACTGGCTGCCTATCAGTTTCTGGGCCCAGTTCCAGGTGTTGTAATAATAATACTAATAATAATAATAATAATAATAATAATAATAATAATAATAATAATTTGTATACCGCCCTCTGGCAAACCAATCCGGGCGGTTAACAACAGTAAAATATAAAATATGACAATTAAAAACACTTTATCCCTCCCCCCTTTAAGACAGTATTAAACAGTATAACATATTAAAAACACAATATCAAGCATAAAAACAGCAGTTAAAACTAAAAACCCTGATATTCCTCTGTTGATCCTCAACCATCACTAAGATGGGGCCACGGGAGGAATGAGGGAATCAGGGAACCTGGGAACCTGGGCCGGGATGGTTAATCTGGAAAGGCCTGCCGGAAGAGATCCGTCTTGACCGCTTTTTTAAAGCTGTCTAATCTTTATTCACCTTTAAAGTCCTATATGGCTTGGGTCCAACCTATATTTGGGACCACGTCCTTCCGTATAATCCACCCCATGCACTCAGGTCTCTGGGAGGAATTTGCTGCAACCTATAAAAATGAGGTTGTCTGCTACCGCCCAGAGGAACTTTTTGGCTACCACTCCCAGATTATGGAATGGATCATTTCTAACTTATGGCAACCATAAGATGAATCTACGATAGGTGAATTTATCATAGAATTTCTTGGCAAGATTTGTCCAAAGACTGCCATTGCCTTCCTTTGAGGTTGAGAGAATGTGACTTGTCAAAGGCTACCTAGTGGGTTTCCATGGCCAAGAGGGGAATTTGAACCCTGGACTACCAGTATACTAGTCCAACACTCAAACTGCTATTTAAGCAGTAAGCAATTTTGAATATATTGAGATACTCAGAAACAACCACACACACACACACAAATCTCTCTTTATGCTAACATTTGTCACTTGTCAATGGCAGCCTCTGTCTCTTCAATAGAATCTTAATAAAATATCTGTATCAGACTAAACCTGATTTTGCAGCGTCAGGCCAAACAAATACCCAACTGTCAACCAATGTAAGCTAATGATTACTCTGAAAAGGGCAAATTGATTTACATTTCAAAAGACCCCATTCAGGGCTTTGGCTGTGGAAACTAATTGTATATTTCTCCCTTCCTTTGGCTGCCAGAGATGCTTTTCAAGAACAGTAATTGTGTGAAATTGTGTGCTATTGGAATACTTTTGTGCTTGGCTTTGAAAAGACCTGGCAGCAGAATTATGAGGCAACAGTTCAATGTTTGTGTTCTTAATATAGAATTCTTTGTTTAGTCTGAAGTAGCACGACATGTTTGATGCCAATGGCATCAGAAGGAATGGTGCAGAAGGAATGGAAAACAGAAACCTTGGGTCTGTTGGTCCACCAAACTACAGATCCCAGAATTCCATAGCACTGAGCTGTGGAAATTAAAGTAGTCTAAAATAGTGATGTACATTTATCTCTTTATTCTTCCCATCTCTGAAGGGGGCTGGCAAATATTATTACTATTACTCCTTCTCTGGGGAGAACAAGATATTGCAACTGCACTTTAAGAGAAGCAAACCATTCCTAACAAATTCCCAAAGAATGAAGACTATAGAACAATCAACTGTCTTTCTCTCCTTAACACTTCTTGCAAATAGTGGCCTCAGCCATAAAACTCCATTTGAAGTACAGGAAAGAATGGCCTACATTTATCTTTTGAATGGAATCCCCTCAACCCTCCCTCCTGCAGCCAAGAGGAATACTTAAAATTGCCTTGACTGAAACTCAGAGAGTTACAATGAACAACTGAGGCACCGTTATTTTTAATACATAAGCAGGAAAACAACAACAACAACAACAACAACAAAAATCCACATCCTGAACATCAAATTTATTTCTGAAGTGCCCACCCCATTGCATTGTTTGCAATGAGAATGAGCTGAGAATGAAGAAAAAACAAAATTCCGTATGTTTAACAAACTGCAATGAGCTTTTGTCACATCCCTAAGTGTCAACCTTCTTTAGTTCTGCATTGTGACAGCAGCTTCCTTTTTGCTCCTCTTGATTTTTTTCTTTCTTTCTGCCATCATTTCCTCTTTTATGGTCTATAGTAGTGGAGTCAAACTGACTGACTGTGCTTCCAAAATCACATTTTGGCCAAAGCTTGGAAACATTTGTTTTTTCGACTGCCAGCATCCTCCAGCCAACATGGCCACTATCTGGATCACCAAGAAACCCTCATACAGAAGCAGATCCTTTACTTGTGTGTCTCCCCCTTCTGCTCCTTATTGGATCAGATAGATTGTTTTTATGGGACTGACATATACATATTCAGTTTTTATGGCTTTGATCTTCCCTAATTGCACTAATGACGCCTGGCAAATCAGATTTAAATAACCAGACATTAAAAATAAAGTAGAACATTTAATTAACACCAATGCTTAAAATATCATCCTTACTCAAAAGTCAATGAGAACTGATCTACCAGAGATCAAAGTCCTGATGTTTAAAAATACCCTGCTTTTAAAGCCCAAGTGTTGGTAATAGTAACCTAGCAGCATCACATGGATACATTACCATATGAAGTTTTGAGAGCCTGCATTGTGCTAATGACGTGTAAATCTACATTCACATAGAGGAAGAATTCAGAGGCATAGCCATGTTAGTCCAGAATATCAGAATACAAAGGGATCTTGTAGCACCTTTGAGACTAGCTAATTGTGTAACTACAAGCTCCCTTTCAATACATTCTCATAGCTGCAGATTGCTTCTGCTGAACCCTTTGTACCACTGGTCCTGTACCTGAAAATGTGCTCAGTGTCCCATGGAGCAATGGGGAATGCACAGGGGCTGTTTTTGGAATCCCAGTGAATCAAGTGGTATGCTAAAGGTACTGATACATATGTAAAGTCAGCCCTCCATATCCACTGATTCTGAATCCACTGATTCCAAAATCCATAGCTTAAAAATATTCTCCCCTCCAAAAAAAAAAAAAAAATCCAAAAAGCATAAGTTGATTTTTCTATTTTTTAAATAAGGGGCATCATTTTACTGCATCACTGTATACAATGGGACTTGAGCATCCATGGATTCTGGCCTCCGAAGGAAGGTGCTGGAACAAAACTCCAGCAGATATCAAGTGCCCACTGTATGTGCCATTCAAGAATGCACATCTCCAGGGCTGGGATCCTGTTGTTTAGTCCTAGCTAGAGCAGACCCACTGAACCAACTGTTGAAGGTTGAATCAACATGTAGGTAAATCCAATTGATTCAATGGTTCTCCATTAGTTGAATCTAACAGTTCTTTCCCTAAACTCACCTTTTATTTACTGTGACCCTCTCAATACAGCCATTTTCTGGCTGGTGAAGAGCTGGAGAATGTGGCCCTCAACAACAGATAGATAGATAGATAGATAGATAGATAGATAGATAGATAGATAGATAGACAGACAGACAGACAGACTGATTGGTTGATTTTAGTTGCTGTTGTGTGCCTTCAAGTCATTTCTGATTTATGGCAACCCTAAGAGAAACCTGTCATAGAGCTTTCTTGGAAAGATTTGTTCAGAGGAGGTTTGCCATTGCTTTCTCCTGAAGCTGAGAGAGTGTGACTTACCCAAGGTCACCCAGTGGGTTTTATGGCTGAGCTAGGAATCAAACTGTAGTCTTCAGAGTAATAGTCCAACCACTATGCTATAGATAGATAGATAGATAGATAGATAGATAGATAGATAGATAGATAGAAG
>NC_056527.1:5946256-5998705 GCF_019175285.1 Sceloporus undulatus | reverse complement strand
ATAGATCTTCTAGCCTTCAGTTATAAAGTTGGAGTATTGTTACCTTCCCCCGATTTTTGTTCTGGTAAAACTAGCATGGCATAGTGGTCTTAACACTGGACTGTGACTCTGAAGTCCAGGGTTTGGTTCCCACTCAGCCATGAAATACATTAGGTGACCTTGAGCAAGTCACACTCTCTCAGCCTCATGGGAAGGCAATGCCAAGCATCCTCTGAACAAATCTTTTCAAGAAAACCCCATGATAGGGTTGCCTTAGGGTGCCATAAGTTGGAAATTACGTGAAGGCACACAACACACACACAAAACCAGAAAGGTCAGGCACTTTAGTTCAGAATATGAAATGTCAACTCATTTTGAATTCCCCATTTCCAAATTCTAAGGAGGAGAATTCCAAAGTGCCCCGATACCTTTAAAACGGAGAATGTGCAAACGTCTGACCTGGCAGAGCACACTGCTTCTGTTTTTAGCTTACCCTTCCTTGACAGAAGCTTCTGCCGCATGGAAGGCGGGGCAGGTGAAACATGAGCGAGTGAGCAAATGACAATCCCATATGCCATGATAGCTATTATGACAAGCCGTTTGCTGCAATTTTTATTCTGTTGTGAAATTATGATAAGGCTGACTGGTGCCTTCAAGGACTCTTACAAATGGCAGGATGATAAACATCATCTCAGTCAGAGTATATGAGCAAGGAGCATTTACAATTTGCCTCAGTGGAGAAAGGAGAAACTGTGAGTGACTCCTCATGAGGTCCCAACCTACACAGACAAAACATGTGGTACAGTCATAGAATCATAGAGTCTTATCCAAGGTCCATCCAATCCAACCTTCTGACATGCAGGAAGCCACAGTCAAACATTCCTAACAGACAGCCATCCAGCCTCTCCTTAAAAACCTCCAAAGAAGAGGACTCCACCACTCTCCAAAGGAGTGTCTTCCACTGTCAAACAGCTCTTACTGTCGAGACATTCTTCCTAACGTTTAGGTGGCATCTCCAGTGGTGTCACCAAGGGGTGCAGCCCTCATGGGGTGATGCCCCAGAAGATGGATGACATCCCTTTGAGGGGAAGTAATTGGAAAGTCAATTTCTAGGTCATTTCTTGTTTTTTTAAAAAGGCTTATCCTGGTCTTAAAATGACATGCGAGTCCAAAACATGGTGAAATTGCCTCACACTCTCACTTAGTGTTCTGGAAAATCTTCTGTGTGGGAGATTGGGGGCTACAGAACAGTATTGGTGGCTACAAGGCAACCTGCAGGTCACATTTTCTCCTTCCCTGGAATGTTCTATGGGGTGAAACCCATGGCCAATAAAGTGGGCTTTTACCCTCTTTGAAGGCAGGGCATTTAGATGATGCACGCCTCCAAAGTGGATGGGAGCTAGATTGAAGCTGTGTTCCAGGGCTAAAAACTGGAGCAAAAAGAACCTGGAATGTTCTGACTTAGACCGGAAAATGTGCACCTTCGACCCTGAATATAAATGTCCCGATACCAGAGCGGTTCTAAAGGAGTGATCTATCCTAACCCTAACCCTAAAGCTGCTTATAAACGCACTGGTGCAGGTGTACATTTAAAAAGGACAGAGCTGGTGTCTCTAGTGGTCAAGGCGGCAATGTGAAAAAGTGAAAGTGTGACACCTCCAATTGATATAAGTACAACATATACAAACCAGACAGTACAAGAGGGGGCATGGGTTGAAGGGGTGAAGGGGTCATGTAGCCGTGATTGTGCTTTGCCAGTGTTTCACTGGGCGCACTGATGCTCTGATGTTCTGTCCCGGTGGAGGATTGCAGGTACAACCATGTGGCCGATCAAAGGGGAGGCCATCCAATGGGATGGTGCCTAGCAGCCAATGGTTGATGATGGTGTGTTTGTGTGATGGTGTGCATGCATAGTGGGAGGCAACGAGAAGAAATTTCCCAATGGTGTGGCTTGATGCTTTCCCTGTGCGCATTTCAGCCACCTTGGAAGCAGCCGGTATGGACAGCAGGGTTTCAAACCACTTGTGGAAAAAGCAGGTTTGAGCCACTTGTTCTAAGTCAAAAATCAGCTCCCTGTTGGAATCAAGCTTATTCTTTGACAGGTTGCTTCTGCATATTTATTTAAATTAATCAAACAAGCATTTTTTTAAAAAAAAAATACTGATAAATAAAACACACTTGGTCTAACATATCTGGTTTGTACCAGCTATTCAAGGCCATGCCATCCTCACCCCCATTGAATGACCAACATTGCCAAAGGACCAATGATGCCAACCCAGAACCCCAGCCTTGGAATAGGTGGCATTTGGAGACAAATTTGAAGAACCAGTAAAGAAGGCGACAATAAAGGAGATGCCAAAATTATTTCTATTTAAATTAATCAAACATGTAAATAAATAATTTCCCTAAATACACAAATAAGTCAAATATTCTTGGCCCTCTGTATCTCATTTTTCCCAGGTATTTGAGGCCATGCCACTCCCACCACACCACACTAAATCGCCATCATTGCCAAAGGCCCAGTGATGCCAACCCAGCCTTGGAACAATTGGCATCTGGAGATGAATTTGAAGAATGAGTAAAGAAGGTGACCATAAATGAGAAGCCAAAGCGAGGCCCCTAGAAATAAGGGTCTTGAATCCTTTTGAAATTAGATACATCTGGCACATGGTCCTGTGACCCACGGACTCCCAACATTATCACTAACTTTACTTTATTGCTTCCCATGAGGTCTCTGGCTCCAGATGCCACTGCAGGATCCTAGTTCTTCTTTCTCCTACGTGAGTCGTGATGCCTTCTATATTCCATCTCTCCACCCACAGCCACCACCTCCAGGGGGAAAAACCCTTCACTTCTGTTCTTCATGTTTCTGTGTCATATTTTGACATGTTCCATGACTCTTTTTGTTATCTCAATTAAAAGTTAATAGCTGTCAAAGTGCTTCACACGCTTAAGCATAAGAGTAATTATGATTCTTAGATGTGCTTGTCAAGCATTCAGAGGCATCCATCCATGCCAGCAGATCTTTTCTTTTCTTTACTTTTTTCTTTCTTTTTTTCTTTCTTTTTCCCCCCAGAAAGACAAAAAATGTCAGAGAGAAAGAAAGAAAGAAAGCAAAAGAGAGACAACATGCAACAGTGGTGGAATGAGAAGCCATGTTCAGATCTTTACAGATTCCAAAGGTGAATGTGTAACTTGGGTCAACACATTGGTGGGAAAATATTTTTTTTATTTATTGACTTATTTATTTAAGTATCTAGTTATTAAAACACTTATTGTTGTGGTTGTATGACGTCAAGTCATTTCCTACTTATGGTGACCCCTAAGGTGAACTTATCACAGAGGTCCAAAACACACTGCAGAAATAACTCAGTCTGAGACCATTTTAACTGCCTTGGCTCAATGCTACAGAATTCTGGGAACTGTAGTTTTGTGAGACATTTAGCCTTCTCTGTCAGAGACCTCTGGTGCCAAAATAAACTACAATTTCCAGGATTCCCTAGCACTAGCCAGGGATATTAAAGCGGTCTGAAACCGGATTATTTCTGCTGTGCATTTCGGACCAGCATTTTCTGGGGCTGTGAAGGTGTGAATTGGCCAAGGTTACCCAGTGGGTTTCATGGTCCAGCTTGGATTCAAATCTAGAATCCCAGTCCTACACTCAAAGCACTACTGTATTCCACTCTGGCTCTCAAAATATTTATATCCTGCCCTATATTTGAAGATATCAGGGTGATGTATAAGGAAATCAATCTAAATTAATAAGTAAAACCAATAATTTACAAGATTAAAAATATATTTAATCTTTCACCCATTAAAAACCAGCCAATTTAAAATGGTTTGAAACAAAATGATGCAACCATGGTATATATGTGGCCTGGGTGAAATCAACTGTTGTTGTTGTGTGCCTCCAAGTCATTGCCTTTTCCTGGACTATAGCTTCTTAGAAGCATCAAGCAGGCATGAGGATTCTGGGCAGGAGATTCCACAGTTGGGAAGGGACTAATTTTTAACTTTATTGTATTTTCTATGTATTGTTATTGTTTTAACCCGCCCAGATGCCTTGTTATTGGGTGGGTTATGAATAAATCATTATTATTATTATAATTAATTTCAATCAGTGTCTGGAATCCTCTCAGTTCTTGCATGGAAGCTGTTCGACATTTTTGTCTGGCATTGCAGCATCTGCATTCCGTTCAAGGGCCCAGAAGTGGAATTGTGCAAGGAATGCCATTGCACATAAGGATGCACATTCTGATGGGTGCTCAATTGTGCATTTAGCTGCACATTTATTTATTTATTGGCCCATCCAGTTGCACATTTGCTTTCTCATTGTTGCCAATCAGTGCACAGTTCTGCATGAAAAGACTGATGCTGTGCAACCCTGACCTAGGCTCTCAGCTAATAACTTTTCAAAACCCTCGAAAACCTTAGTAAAATTCCCACTGCTACAAGGAACTGTTGGGTCGAGATAAATGTATAGTTCTGTTGGATTGCACTCCTTAATTTTTAATGCTTTGATATAAAGTGATGGAAAATCTTCATAGGGGTGAATCGACTCCAACGCAGATGGGGACATCTACATATAGGTATCTCATATGATGAGGATTCCAGATCACATCAGATCAGCTTAAGCATGAGCTAAACTATCCTCACCACTATTCAAATCAGTAAATAGTTTGTCTATCTTGTCTAATATCCAGAGAGTAGGAGCTAGTGGCTCCCCTCTCAATGGGCAATGACTCTGCTCTGGGTTTTAATCTGAGCAGCTCTCGTGGCTAAGGTCTAGGAGTTGTAGTTCAACAAAACTAACTTTTCTGACATCAAGAAATAGCGATCTGGGACACAGGGGTTAAGACCTAAAATAGAAATGCCCATGAATTCATTTTTTGATTCCAGAGGCACCATGATGAAATCTCAGATGGTACAAATTGGTTCGCTAATCACATTTTGATTATAATATGAATTGTCTCACTGGTGTTTTATCTCTGAATCATACATATAAGTGCTCCTATACCAAAATATGAAATCTGACTTTAAAATTAGTCCTTTAACCCAATTCTTGAAAATGTAACCTTTTTGGCTGTGTGGCCAGAGATATTCTGGGAGGTGTAGTCCAAAAAAGCCACTTTTCTCAGCTATGTCTTAACATCACATTTATGTATCTAAAGCCAAAGTCTCTGCTTTCAAGTGTTTGGGAGGAAATCCTCATCTTAAGGTTCAAATTCTGGAAACTTCAAATGTTCTTGTCATGATTTGATATATCAATTTTTCTGTCCCTGTTCTTCCTTCCCTCCCTCCCACCTTCTTTTTCTACCTTCCTTTATTTTTTCCTTCCTGTAAGAGCGAAGGAGTATGATCAACATTTTCTGTGGAAGCCTGAATTTTAGCCCAAACACACATTTAAAAAAATATTCTCAAATGTCATGGCATTCTGCTTTCAAACACCAACTGTTCCAAAGAAATGCATCTTTTCATAAGTCTTCCTAATGAGGCAGAATACGAATGTCTTAATCATTGTTGGTGTGATTTCTTAAGCACACAGTTTTCCAACCAGAACTGAAGCAAGATGTTGCTTTAAAATCCTTAAATTTACAGGGAGCCTTCAGGAAAAAAACCACATCCACTCAAACCCACGCTTCAAATTTTGACAAGTCTCCAAACAATTTTGGCTCCAAAGTAAATAAAATGAGAGACAGAGAAAGAAGAAAGGTGTGAATTTGCTTTGGCTGATCCCCACTGCAGAAATAATTCAGTTTGATACCAGTTTAATGGTATGGCTCAATGCGGTGGAATTCTGGGAACTGTAGTTTTGTGAGATGTTTAGCCTTTTCTGTCAGAGAGCTCTGGTGCCACATTCCATGATTCCATAGCATTGAGTCATGGCGGTTAAAGTGGTGGCAAACTGGATTATTTCTGCAGTGCGGATGCAGCCTATGTGAACCTGGTGGAACACGCTCAAAAGAAAAAGAAATACACAAAACTAAGTACAACTGGGATTCACAATCATAGAAACGTGATTGACTGAACACAAAAAAAAAGGGACACATCCAAATATGGAACCAGTTTGGTTAAAAAAATGCATACAGATATGTTCAATACAACTGGATTGGTGGTGTTCTCAGAACCCATCTTTAAACCTAACCTGAAACTCAAGTCTCAGTTTGAGTCTGTTTCTTTAGATTTACATTTTTCTCTCTTCCTTCTTATTCTTTCTCACACTCCCCATCTTTCCCCTTCTCTCAAAAATATTGATACAAAAAGGAAATCACCATCACAAAAAAGAAATCAGCACCTTTGGGTTTCCATCCCATCAGGAAAAGCTGAACACTCCCTCTCACCCATCCAAATCGCACAAAGTGTTGAGATTCTCTTTATGTAAACCTAGGAGGCAATGAACCAGGCAAATTCAACTGCTGGCATCACACCAAGTGATAATGAAAGAGACTCTTGGCGGACACCATTCAGGAGACTATGAATCTGCTCTGAGTTTTAGTCCAAAGTTTAAATGTATTCAGAGTGCTGAATGCTATCCTGAAAGCCAAACCTTCTTCCTAGCATAGATTCAGCACATTGGATAGCTCCTTTGAAGGGCATTCACTAACCTACCTACCAACCACTTGACCTCAACTGCATTGACATAAATGTGCCCCCTTGTGCCCTGGCTAACTTAGCAGAGAAAAAAACGCCAGCTGCTCATTCCATCCTCGCCAGTGTGTTAAGGCTCCACCAATACATCCGTTATTAAAGAAAGCAAAAGCATCTCCACCCCATGGTCCTACTTACTTCACACACAAAAGGGCATTGAAAGAGCAGTTCAGCAAGAGTCACCTATCTCCCCTCCTTGAATTACCTTCGTCTGAGCACAGCAGGCAATTCAGAAGGAATTACGGATCACTCGTTTGCATTCAGCAATCTCAGAAAAGTCTACACAGTACCCATAATCTGCCTTCTTCCGCCAAAGACCCCCAGGGTCTTTAATTCTTTTAGTTCTGTTGGGGAGAAAAAATGAAAGTCCACTTACCAGAGGGAGTAACAGCCAGCAGAGAGTTAGTTGCATCTTTGGCAGCAGGAGGAGAATCTTTCTTTCCCTCCCCATGCCTGTCAATCCCCCACTGATCAAGTCTCAACTGCACCTTCTCAGCTCCAAGGAGCTGTTTTCCCTGTAGGCGCCAACCCTCAAAGGTGGGGAGAATGGAGCCGCCTCCTCCTCCTCCTCCTCCTCCTCCTCCTCCTCCTCCTCGTTTTGCTATTTGCATGGATGAAAAGCCTTTTTTCCCCATCAAAAGTAGGTAGCACATTATTTAGCATCCCATGTAAAGTGATGCGGGCATGATATTAAAACCAAGAGCCCAAACACATGGATTTCAGGTTTTCATCTCAGGAACAGCTTGGAACAGTTTGGGGACTCCCAGAATTTATGTCATGAACCACCTACAGTGGCAGAACTAATGCAGAAAGCAAACTATTTGCAGTGCAGGCCATCTGAAAGACCATATTTTTCTATTCCAGCCCACCCAGCCTGTGAAATCTTTGGGAGAGGCTCTTCTCTCACTCCAGCACCAAATGTGCTTGATGCTGGCATGGCATGAGAAAGGGCCTTCTTGGTGGCTGCTCCAGGCTGTTGGTGTCTTACACATACATATGTTCCCCTGTAGAAATGGTCAGACATCAGAATACCTGCATTCAGTTCATGGTTATAAAGGCACATACAGTGTTATCACACATTCACATGCATATGCCCACATTATGAACATGCACACTGATGTGTGTGTACTTTCAATTGTGCATTCGTTGCACATTTGGGTGTGCATTTCAGATGAGCAACTACACCATTCACCTGAAGAGTCATTTTCTATTATATGGATATGGAAGTTGGAAAATGAAGAAAGCTGGCAGGAAGAGAATAAACTGTTTTGAGATGTGATGTAGAAGGAGAGTTGTACTGATACCATGAACTACCAGAAAGTTAAATGAATGGCTCTAAGAGCAAACCACCCTCACTAGAAGCCAAAATGATGACACTGTAGTTATATTTTAGACATTTTTGTTGAGTCTCCCTTATCTGAAATGCTTGGTAGCAGAAGCATTTTAGATTTTGGACTTTTTTGGATCTGGGAATATTTTCATATACATAATGAGATATCTTAGAGATGGGACCCAAGCTTAAATTATTATTATTATTATTATTATTATTATTATTATTATTATTATTTATATAGCACTGTAGATTTGCACAGCACTGTACATAAAACAATAAACTCATTTATGCTTCATATACACCTTACAAACATAGCCTACAGTTAATGTTATACAGTAGACCCTTGTTATCTGCTGGGGTTTGGTTCCAAGATAACAAAATCCATGGATGCTCAAGTCCCATTAAATATAATGACATAGCAAAATGGTCTCCTTTATAAAAAATGGAAAATCAAGGTTTGATATTTGAAATTTATACTTTTTTTGAACATTTTCAAACTGTGGATGCTTGAATCCTTGTATAAAAAATCCATGTATAATAAGGGCTGATTGTACAATATTTTAAATAGTTTTGTGCATAGAACAAAGTTTGTTCAGGTGAGGTCAGGTGGGTAACTTTCCAGTGTCATGTCAGCACTCAAAAAGGTTTGGATTTTGGAGTGTTTCAGATTTCAGATTAGGGATGCTCAATTGGCTTCATGAGACAACATGATTCACTGGAGAGAGAAAATAGGACCACGATCCTAGATCAACAGTTAAGTATATTTAGCTAAGTAGCATCTCCTTGTTTGACTCCCCACCACCATCCATCCTACCTTATTGGCATCATCTGCTGCAAGTGATGGATATTTTTTCTCCTATTGATTGAGGAGCAGTAGACTGATGTTTCCACACATACACACCCATCAGCAATCTCTGATGAGACAATCTGAAGCATTATCCTTCTCACAATTCCTCCTTGCACCAGAATCATGGCAGTAGTAGCATGATGGTGAATCTGCAGGCTTTCTGAATACAAATAGATTTCAGTTCTGTATGGCTAGGGCAGGGGTAGGCAACCTATGGCCCGCAGGCCGGATGCGGCCCAGTGAGGCCTTGGGACCAGCCCTTGCCCAGTCTTGCCGCCGATTGCCGCCGGAGCCTTTGGCCTCTCACGCGAGGGCAAGGGGCCTTTGGCCTGTCAGGAGGAGGTGGGCAAGCGGCGAGCAAGGGGGCAAGCGGGGGCAAGTGGCGGGCAAGGGGGAGCAAGCAGCGGGCAAGGGGGAGCAAGCGGCGGGCAAGGGGGCAAGCGGGGACAAGGGGGGCAATTGTCTATAGAAGCCTCAGAAACATGCATTTATATTAACATTTTTTTAAAAAATAGCAAATTTTTTGTGTGTCTTCCATTTTTTTAAAAAAAGTGTCCTCCATTTGAAAATTTTGTCCTACATTTGTCCCGGTTTATTTATATTATATATATATATATAGGCTTTGGCTCCCCAGTTGTCTGAGGGACAGCAACTCGGCCCCCGGGTCAAAAAGGTTGCCTACCCCTGGTCTAGGGTCTAACCTGCACTGCAGAAATAATGCCATTTGATGCTACTTTAACTACCATGGCTCAGTGCTATGGAATCCTGTGATTGGTAGTTTGTTGTGGCACCAGAGAACTATAAGTTACATTGTGATACTGAAGGGCTGTTGGTAACTGGGACTCTTGGCAATCTTTCAAAGTGAGTCAAAACTAACATAATGGTAAATAGCAACAACAAAGCACAATCAGTGTGTAACCACACAATGCATGCTATGCAACTTATGTAGGCTTTCCACAAGAATTTGAGAATTTTCACTAATCCTGATCAAAACAAACTGAAATAAATTTCTCAGCCATTCCTGTTAAAACACTCAAAGCTATAAAGATGTGAGCTTGGTGGGAAATTGTTTATTTTTAATTAAATATCCTGGAGGGTTTTTTTTTGGGGGGGGGGTCACTTTATTTGTTAATTTATTGGCTTTATATCCTCCCTTTCTCCTAGAAATGGGACTCCAGTCACAGTTTCTTGTGGCCAAAGACTAATTGTGCCGTCTTTTTTCTCTCGGTTCTTCCCTTGTCCTTCTCTCCCTCTTTCTAGAACAAACAAAATACTATTTATAGGTGAAGAAGCCCAATGTTCCTGTGCTGTTTCATGCCATGAAAGAAAGGGGGGAAAAAAGGGGGGGGACGAACACAAATCAAAACAGTATAATTTTAACACTGATAGAATTAAAATTAAGAAAAGTGATTTGAAAGGATGGAATTAGAAAGCACAATGATGGAGAAGAGGAGAACTCATCTCTGAGACAGGTTGCGGACTCCGCCATGCAACATATTGCAGAAATAATTAAAACCCAGGCCTTGTATGCTTTTCTAAATAAGTCTCAGGTGGGTGGAGACGGTTTAAGTTTAGAAATTAGAAATTGATGGAATTGGTTTCACTTCATGCATCTCTTGGCAGTTTACCTATCAGCAAGGTAGAAAATACCAGGGATGGTCAATTGTTGATTGTTCCAATTCTTGACAGGTGTCAAAAACAATGATAACCATTTTAATTCAGTAGCTTTAGAACAGTAAGGAGTAATTTCCCCCCCTGCAATGATTATTTGAAGGATGTGCCGCTTGCCCAAAAATGCACACAGCTTTCCAAAAGCCATGCAGCTTCTCCTGGGAACTGCAGAAACTTCCCTGAAAATTGTGCATGCCAAGGAAATTGTGCAACATTCAAACCTTTAATTGTAAAGCTAGCTTCACCTCTTTCTTTTCTCTGTGAACCCCATCCTTCCCATGGCTCGCCACATTTCTCCTAACCTGATCCCCATCCGGCCTCTCCCTGTCTCCCTGCTTCCCTTCCTCTGTTCCCTCTGGAACTGCCGCTCTGCTGCCCCTAAAGCAACAGCAATTCATGACCTCTTTCTCTCTAAATCCTTTAACCTCCTTGCTCTCACCGAAACCTGGCTCCCAGCCCATGATACTGCAACCTCCTCTGCCCTCTCTTTTGGTGGTCTCTCCTTCACGCACACAAGCCGTCCTGAGGGTCGAGGAGGAGGGGTTGGTATCTTGCTATCTAACTCCTGCCAGTTTCAAGTTCTATCTTTTCCCCCCAGCTATCACTTCTCTTCCTTTGAGTTTCATCCTATTAGACTCTTTTCTCCTCTACAGCTCCGGGTTGCAGTCATCTATCGCCCTCCTGGTTCTGCCACCCAGTTCCTATCTGACTTTGAATCATGGCTGACATTCTTCCTTTCAGATTCAGTCCCCACTTTGATCCTAGGTGACTTTAATATCCATGTTGACGATTCCAATAACCCTACAACATCTCGCTTTAACTCTCTGCTAGCTTCTTTTGGCCTCCAACCACACTCCAACTCTTCAACTCATTCTCTTGGTCACTGTCTTGACCTAGTTCTTGCTGCAAACTGCGCCATTTCTGACTACCTGGCACTTGACTTTCCACTATCTGACCATCATTTAATCTCCTTTGCTCTCACTTATACTCCTCCTCCTCGCCATACTATTCAACGTCTTTTTCGTGATCTTCAATCTGTTGACTCTAACCAACTTGGTCTGACCCTGGATTCATCTCTCTCTTCCCTAAATCTCGGGGATTCTGCTGATTCAGCTATGTCTTTATTTAACTCAACTCTTTCCTCAACTCTCGACCATTTTGCCCCTGTCTCTGTACGCACTTCTTCCTCTAAGACTAGGCCTCAGCCCTGGCTTACCCCCAACATTAAGTTTCTCCGGTCCTGCTCTAGAGCGGCCGAACGTCTTTGGAGAAAGTCCAAAGAGTGGGCTGATTTTATCCATTTCAAATTTGTTCTTTCTTCCTTCTCACGCGCCCTCTCTATGGCTAAACAGAATTATTACAAATCATTGATCTCTGCCAATGAGAGGTGCCCGCAGCGTTTGTTCTCCACCTTCAACACTTTGCTTAAACCTCCCTCTCCTCCAGTCTCTTCATCTTTCTCTCCTAATGACTTTGCTAACTATTTCATCTCTAAGATTACCACTATTCGCTCTGAGATAGTCCCTCCTGATTCTTCTTCTGCTCTTAATCTTCTATCACCTTCGCCTAACAAATTTTCTGTCTTTCCTCCTGCCTCTTTGGATGAACTCTTTACACTTCTGAATTCTTCAAACCTGCAACCTGTCCTCTTGATCCTATTCCTACTCGTTTTCTAATCTCTATAGCTCCCTCCTTTCTGCCCTCGCTCCTCCATATCTTCAATCTCTCTCTCTCTACAGGCTCCTTCCCCTCGGACTTCAAACATGCTCTCATTTCCCCAATTCTGAAAAAACCTTCTCTTGACCCCTCCTCTTTGTCTAGCTATCGTCCGATTTCTCTTCTCCCCTTTCTTTCTAAGGTTTTGGAACGGGTTGTTTATTCGCGCTGTCTTGAGTTTCTTGAAACCAATTCCATCCTTGATCCCTTTCAGTCTGGTTTCCGCCCAAGGCATTCTACAGAGACAGCTCTCACTAAGATCTCGAATGACCTTTTACAGGCCAAGGCTAATGGCCTTTACTCTGTTCTCATTCTTCTCGATCTGTCTGCAGCCTTTGACACTGTTGATCACTGTCTCCTAATTGACATACTCTCTGGCCTTGGGTTCTCAGACTCTGTTCTCGACTGGTTTAGATCTTACTTGTCTGGCAGATCTTTTGCAGTAGTTGCAGGGGGTCTGACTTCTTCTCCTGTTCCCTTATCTGTTGGAGTTCCCCAGGGCTCTGTTCTGGGTCCCCTTCTGTTTTCTCTCTACACACTGTCCTTAGGAAAACTCATCAGCTCTTTTGGTTTTTCCTACCATCTGTATGCTGATGACACCCAGCTGTATCTTTCTGCCCCTGACTTTTCGCCAAGGCTTGAACAGCAAGTCTCATCTTGCCTTACAGCTGTCTCGCAGTGGATGCGCCATCGGCGTTTGAAGCTCAACATGTCCAAGACGGAGCTCCTTGTCTTTCCTCCTAAGCCCAACCTTCAACACTCCTTTTCTGTCTCTGTGGACAACATTTCCATTCAACCAGTCCAGCAAGCCCGCAGTCTTGGCTTTATCTTTGACTCTTCTCTGTCGTGTATCCCTCAGATCCAGACCACAGCCAAGGCTTGTAGATTCTTTTTGTACAATATTGCCAAAATCCGACCATATCTCTCCGCCTCTACTGCCAAGATCCTGGTCCATGCCCTAGTGATCTCACGACTTGATTACTGTAATGTCCTCCTGGCTGGGCTTCCTCTTTCTCACCTCCGTCCTTTAATCTCTGTCCAGCATTCAGCTGCACGCATTATCACTTCCACCCACCGCTCTGACCACATTTCTCCTGTGTTGGCATCCCTTCACTGGCTCCCTCTCCCTTTCCGCATTCAGTATAAGCTCCTGCTGTCGACATTCAAAGCCCTCCATGGACTGGCCCCTCCTTACTTATCAGACCTTCTTTCTCTTCACCTTCCCACCAGGGCCCTCCGTTCTGGTAGTCAAGGGTTCCTGTCTCAGCCCAGGATTTCCTCTGCCCCATCCCGGATTCGCCCCTTTTCACTTGCTGCCCCTCACTCCTGGAACCTTCTTCCTCCACAAGCAAGAGCCATCACTTCTTTAACCAGCTTCAAAACGGAGCTGAAAACCATCCTATTCAGAGAAGCTTTCCCAGGCATCGCATAATTGTCGCTTACTATCTGATGTTCTGTTGTTGGCTGTTTATCGATCCATTTCTTGTATTCCTATGTACTGTATATGTATTATCCTACTTGTGATTATGTATTTTCTCTGGATAATGATTAACCATCCATTATGAAGCCTTGCCCTCCCTCCAGTCCATCTGCCTTGGTCCAGACCTCGGAGGTTGAGAGGAACTGCTGGACCTCTTACCCTTTCCCTCCACCACTCCCTTCTCCTTCTGTGTCATGTCTTTTTAGATTGTAAGCCTGAGGGCAGGGAACCGTCTAACTAAAAAGATTGCATGTACAGCGCTGTGTAAATTTACAGCACTTCATAAATAAAGGTTAATAATAATAATAATAATAACAAAAGCTGCAACTTTCATTGGCCTGAGTTTCTTTTACTGCTGCATAACATTGGGGTGCCACAACATTCAAACCATCAAAGGCTGCCTCCACTGAACCTTTCACCACACTGTTTGTGTAGAAATACAGTGTGAAATTTAAGTTTTGCATCTTGCACACTTTTCCTAAGTGCCTAGTAAAAACAACATAAACAAGTGGTCTTTTTCTTCTCAGAAAACTGCTAAAAAGGTGGAAAGTTAAGGTTTTTACTGCAATGCTCCACAATTTCTCTGTAATAGCCTGCACTTGCACTGCAACAATAATCCAAGTTGTCACCATTTTAACTGCCATGTCTTAGTGCTAGGGAATTCTGGGAATTGTAGTTTGTTATAGCATCAGAGCACTCTGACAGAGAAGACCAATATCTTACAAAAATACAGTTCCCAGAGTTCCAGAGCATTGAGCCATGGTGGTTAAAGTGGCACCAACCTGGATTATTTCTCTGTGCGGATGAAGCCAAACTCTCAAACCCTGTTTTCAAAAACTGTCCAGATTATGTTGTGACAAGAAGAAATTTCCTCAAAGCTGCAGGAAATTGACATTTTTTCTTCCTTTGTGAGTTTTTTGAGAAATTGGCAACTCCCCAATTTGACTCCAGTCAGGAAACTGATGAACTCAAAGCAAAGGTAGTAGGGGAAATGGGCAGGAGAATCAACAGTAACATTGTTCAGATTCCTGGCCTGTAGGTCTGCATTTATGGCTGCAAATGGTCCAATGTGCTCATGGCAGCAGACACTTCTACAATATCACCGTTGACAGAAATATTATTTTTTGCCCAGAAGATTCTGCACAGAAAATTCTGCATAAAAAATGCCATATGAAAATTTTGTGCAGAATAAATCTCAAACTGTGAATTTTCTCATGAGCCTATGACTTTCCTCCTCGGTGTTTTCCAACACTCAAGAAATGCATTTTGACCATTTTTTTCAGTGCCTGTGAAACACTCTTCCCATCTTTCATTTCTTCCCTCTTTCTCAGGTATGTAATGGAGCAAGTCAGACAGAGATGCTTTGCCACAATCTGCTTTTCCTCTCTCTATTATTCCCATTCCTTTGTGCTGCACAACAGAATGACACCTTGAAAGACGGGGCCTCCTGTTCCAGGATCTAGTCTTTTAGGTGACCTTTTCCAGGAGGAAGATGGGTCACCACCTTAATTACAAACCTTTATTCTCGCTTGTAAGGCTGCCTCGTGCGCGAACAAAAGCATCTGACCTTAAATTTGTGGTGGAGAGATTTAGTGGCTCCTTTAAGAAAAAATGAGGATTCTAATTCAGCCCTTCCTGCCTTCTTTCAGTCGTTGGAGAGTTTATTACGGTGTTGAGATAAGAATTACCATAATTAAAAAAGCATTTGGGCTGCTTTGCAAAAATCTGCCCTGTTCTTTTGTATCTAAGACACTACGAACCATTTGAACACCCGCAGAGCAGAGAAAGGGGGACATCTGGCTCAATGATGGCTTTTAGGGAGGATTCTGGTGCACCAATGTTATTTTTAAAAATAACAATAATAATGGTCTTCTTCATGTTACAGACTCCAGGAAGATAAAAGAAAGACCAAATTAGCTTTGAAATCACTGCTTCCCTTGAATGGTGGCTTCCATCCATCATCACTTTTGGGTCGATTATCTGTTTGGCGTGAGATTGCCATGAATGTAGAGCAGCAGAAGAAAAAGTGCAGCCTGCAGGCAGACATTTTTGTGGCCCTCAGGAGCCTCCAAGGTCCAACAAATGAATGTTGGGGCCATTGCCAGTTGTAAAAGAAAAGGCATAAAATGCAACGGAAGTGGCACAAAAAGTAAAATCATCCCTTGTGCACCATAGAGGGACTTTTGGAGGGGAACTGAATTTTTTGTGGGATGGTGCTTTGTTGGATGCTTTCCTCCAATTTCTTATCAGATGTAAATATAGCCCCCTAATCCTCAACCAGTTAGGGATGTAGAATAAAGAAAATGACCTAAATTCTGCTGTTAGTCTTGTCTCGAGTCTATCGTTCCAATGTAGAATAAAGATAATGACTTAAATCCTGTTGTTAGTCCTCTGGAGTCTACTATTGAATAAATTTATTTTATTTATCATGCATCTTATTTTATTTTATATTTATATCCTGCCTTTCTCCCAGTGGGGACCCAAGGCAGTGCACAACACCTGAAAAACACAACACACTTTAGAAAACTCTTAAAGGAAAAGTTGAAACACAATTGGCAGCCAGTGTGGCAAAGTGGTTTGAATGTTGGACTAGGGTTCGAGGAGCCTGGGCTTTAAACTACTGTTTGGCCATAACAAGTCATGCTCTCTCAGCCTCAGAGGATGGCAATGGCAAACCTTCTCTGAATAAACTTGCCAAGAAGACCCCATGATAGGGTCCCCACAAGTTGGAAACGGCTTGAAGGCACACAACAGCAACAATGTAAAAACAAAAGTTAAAAACACAAATTGAAATAGTGTTAATGGGCATTTAAAAAACAATGAAATTACACCCTCTCCCTATTAAAAGCTCTATCTGCTATTATCTAACACCTCCTTAAATAAAAATGCCTTCACTGGCCAGCAGAAAGAGAGAAAGGAGGAGGCCAAGCAGACCTCCTGTGGAAGAGATTTCCACAGTTTGGGAGCAGCCACAGAGAAGGTTCTCTCTCACATTCTCACCAACCACACCTGCAAAGGTTGTGTGACTGAGAGAAAGCCCTCCCATGCAGTTTTTAAGGCACATGCTGGTTTACATAAGGAGATACAGTCTTTCACATCATCTGGACCCAAGCTGTGTAGGGCTTTAAGTGTCAAAATCAGCAGTTCTGCCCAGACACATTGCCAATGCAGATGTTAACCTTTCAGCATTTGATTCAACTAGATTACTGAAGATGGGGTGAATCAATAGAATTATAGGCATTATTTATTGTTCTTTCTGGCTGAAATCCACTTGTTCACATCCCACCACCTAGAACTGACCCACTGAATCAATTGGAATGTTATGAGTCAAAACTTGCGTAGCTTCCACTGATTCCATGGGTCTACTCTAGCTGAGATTAAACAGAAGACAAAGAGGGAAAGGAGTTCAATGTCTTTCCTAAAACTTTTTTTAATTGTTATTTTTTTAAAACCCTGGAAGTAGTAGTTCACATTTTCAATAGACTGCATTCCTCCTATGCTGCTCAACATTTTAAAATATCATTTTTCAAAAGCAGTAGTGGACTTATTTATTCATTCTTTTATTTATTGGTAGCTGCACACCATGACATTCCATAAATCTGACAAAGTTAGTTCTGGTCCATGAATCCATGTGCTATAATAAGGTTGCTACATAGGTTTATTTTTGCCACTAGATAGAGCTGTGCCACTACTAACTCACTACTAAATGCAGCTCAACAGCAATATGAGCCTGTTTCCAGCAGGGGGCAGTCTTCCTCTTTGGTGAGTGCAAACAACAGCATGGTGAACACATGAAAAGCAAAGACATATAAACTCATTCTGAAATATATGGCTCAAAATCTTATTGCTTGGACTTTTTTGGCTATCATGGGATGGAAGTATTGAATCCCTTATATTCCAGTCATATAAGATCCTGTCTGATCTTGGAAGCTAAGTAGGGTCAGCCCTGATTAGTACTTGGATGGGAGACTAAGACAAGGCAGTGTATGCAATATTTCAGAGGAAGGAACTGGCAAAAAAACACCTCTGAGTATTCCTTGCGTAAGGTTGCATTTACACTGCAGAAACAATGCATTGACACTACTTTACGTGCTGCAGCTCCATGCTATGGAATCCTAGGACATGTAGTTTTGCAAAATCTTTAGCCTTCTCTGCCAAAGAGTGTTGGTACCCCACCAAACTACAAAACCCAGGACTCTGTAGGATGGAGCTATGACAGTTAAAGTGGTGTCAAACTGCATTACCTGAAGAGTGTAGATGCATCCTCAGAAAACCCTATGAAATTCATGGAGTCACCATAAGTTGTCAAGTGACTTGAAGGTACATACACACACATAACTGGAATCCCACAAGGGTAACATTTGGATCTTAATCCCACTGTTAACCTCAACTAGAGGAGAGCCATTAAATCAGCTGAATCTACTCTACTCAGGATTCCAGACATTCATTTGTATCTTGAATGATGCAAAATTATTCACTTGTGCATTCAGTGTATCACTTTCTTCACTGGGACTGCAGAAACGGTTGCTGTGCATTATACATTGCACAATGGAATGGTAACCGTGCAGATCAGCTGATACACAGGTGGGTGAACAATGCTGGCATTCAACAGAAAGGTGGTAGAGCATCCATGTAGGTTTATGATACAGAAGCATGAGGTAGGATCTCAGCTGTACTTTGCAAAAGTCCTTGTTGAAGGAGAAAAGAAAGAAGGACCATGTGAGCATTTAAAGGGAGCAGAACAGAGAGATACAAATCAGTTAAAAAGAACTGCAAGAGACATGGCAGATGGTTACAAAGAAAGACTGGAGACATTGAGTTTAGAGCAGGCTAACTCACAAGGCAATAGCAGAGAGCAAGGATAAGGCCAACAGGGGAAGGTTGTTTCACAACTTGGGAGCAGCCACAGAGAAGGCCCTGTTCCATGTCCTCACCAAACATGACTGTGATGGTGGTGGGACCAAGACTTGTATTCAATTTTGAGCTGACTCATATAGGGAGATAAGGTCTATGAGTCCTAACCAGACCAGATTCACTGAATGAATTGGCAACTGGTGGTCATAGAACCATAGAGTTTGAAGAGACCTCAAGGGCTATCCAACTCCATTCTGCCACCAAAGCATCCCTGACAGATGGCCATCCATCTTCTGTTTAAAAACCTCCAAAGAAGGAAACTCCACCACTCTCTGAAGGAGTGTGTTCCACTGTCAAACAGCCCTTACTGTCAGGAAGTTCCTCCTAATGTTGAGGTGGAGTCTCTTTTCCTGTAGCTTGGATGCATTGCTTCGGGTCCTAGTTTCTGCAGCAGCAGCAGAAAACAAGCTTGCTCCATCCTCAACAGGACACTCCTTCAAATAGTTATACAAAGCTCTCATATCACCTCTTAACATTCTCTTCTCCAAGCTAAACATCCCCAGTTCCCTAACATGCTCCTCATAGGGCTTGGTGGTTTCCAGGCCTTTCACCATTTTGATTGCCTTCCTCTGGACACACTCCAGTTTGTCAATATCCTTTTTGAATTGTGGTACCCAGAACTGGACACAATATTCCAGACGAGGTCTGACCAAAGCAGAACAGGGTGGTACTATTACTTCCTTCAATCTAGACACTATATTTCTATTGATTCAGTCTAGAATCGCATTGGCTTTTTTAGCTGCAGCATCCCACTGTTGACTAATGTTCAGCATGTGGTTTACTGGGACTCCAAAATCCCTTCCACATGTAGTGTTGTTAAGCCAGGTGTCTCCCATCCTACATCTATGGATTTCATTTTTCCCTCCCCCCCTTTTTGTAGTAACTTACATTTGTCCCTGCTGAAATTAATTTTGTTAGTTTTGGTCAAGCTTTCTCATCTATTGAGGTCATTATGAATTTTGCTCCTGTCTTCTTCCTACCTACTCCTAATTTGGTGTCACCTGCAAATCTGATAAGCAATCAACACCAGTGTAGGTAAATCTATTGGATTCAGTGGGTCTACTCTAGTCGGGACAAGCAATGGGAATCAGGCCACAGTTTTGCTAATGCCAAATGGAGTGGAAGGGGAATCAAAGGTCCAAAACGCACTGCAAAAATAATCCAGTTTGAGGCTGTTGTAACTGCCCTGGCTCAAGGCTAGTGAGAACTGTAGTTTTGTGAGCTATTTAGCCTTCTCTGTCAGAGAGGTTTGATGCCACAATAAACTACGATTTCCAGGATTCCCTAGCACTGAGTCAGAGTAGTGAAAGTGGTCTCAAACTGATAAGCACTAAAAACTTCTCTATGAAGTAGGGAAGCGAGAAATTACAGCAAGAAATCTAACTAGCTTTCCTCTTGACTATTTTGCCTTTCATGATGGAAAATATTAATTTTTTAATTAAGTGTGGGGGGCATGACGTGCAACTGCATATATATATATATATATATATATATATATATATATATTCCTGCATTTAACAGTTTTTGTTCACTTCTGCTGACATGTTGTCTTAGAAACACAACTCCTTGTGGTACTCTGTCCATCAAATTGTCACTGCAAATGCGAAAGCTGCCATGTCTTTCACGTTTGCTGGCGGATGACAAGGAGAAGGGCTCTTTATGTGGTGACTTATCAAGAAGTTAAGTTAAAGCACAGTGTTTTAATGGAACCTCTACATTGCAAACAAGAACAGACATTGATAATTTTGTGGGCATCCATCTTGGTTTCCTTGGCGACCAATTGAGATGAATGTGGAACCGCACTTCCAAAATAATATTTAATTTCTATTCATGGGTCCATTTCCATGCAGGACATATTTCAGATTTCACTCACAATGGCAATGACTACAGAACCTCCATTGAAAATGAGCATAAAACTGAGGATATGGAAGAAATTGCTTAAAGGATGAACTCTGTGCGGAGAATTTCTGATGGATTTGAAGGAAGCCTCTGGAATTCCTAAAGACTAAAGGGGAAAGAAAGGAACGTGGACTGGTTTAAAGGCTTCTTCCTCTCAACATGGTTCCTCAACAGAGCTTGAAATGTCACTTGTGTAGGTGACAATCCTCATAATTCCCCCAATGGACATGTTGGCTGAGAGATTCTGGGATTTGCAGTTCAACAAAGGCACTTTTTCAGGCTTTGCTCCTCAAGGATTTAATCACAGAAGGGTGGTCTTGCATTCTATGTTTCTCCATTTGAGGGGGGAAAGTGAGAGGTTATTCCCAAAGAACAGTTTATCCAGTATTTGAATAAAGATATCCAGTAAGGCAAAATGCACCATTCCTCTAGAAACGTTTCTGGAAATTACTCCATCAAGTTCCTTTCATGGATTTACCCAGTCCAGATCTCCTGGACATTTTCAAGCTTACGATATTTTCTGCAATATGCTACTAATACTAAGGATAATCATAAAGCCAAAATGCAAATAATAATCCAACAGTGCATGCATTTCCAAAACATGTACAATTATGCTTTAGTCAATAGAGGGCATGCACCCATAATGTAAAAATCTGAACAAAAATGCCTTGAAAAATATCCATGGCTTTTTCCCTCTCCACAAAGAATCTCTATGGAACTCACAGAGAATGGATTTGGACATGAGAAAAGGAGGAAGACAACGGAGGTGGACTAGACACTTCGGACCATTTCTAATTATTGATCGCCATTGCTGAATTGCCATTACCTCTAAGACATTTCTCAGTATGCAACTGAAATCTTATTTTCTCATACCTTAAGCTCTAATTTTAGATCTAACTGTGTCCTCTTTGACACAGAACTAGCACTTTGCTGCCCAGGCATGGAGCCGGAACACGCCTCCTCCCCTTGAGCTTCATGGAACAAAACAAGAATATACCCTATCAATACTTCCATGTTCATTTTTTTAGACCCAGCACACCATATGTGTAGGACACTTACGTGGTTATGGTATAGAAGTCAGGTGTACTTTGACTGTGTATTCCTGCATGGCAGGGGGTTGATCTGGATTGGTTTTTATTTTTGCATGAGCTTTCATGGATATAAACCCACCAGTTTGAATGATATCCAAAGCCCTTTCCCCTCCTTTCCATCTTTTTTATGGGGGGCACTTGAACTTTGTGGCAGGCTGTGCTGGGCTTCGTGTTTTCTATGCTGAGAGGTGCCATCTCACCACGCCACACTCAGACGAGTAGACTAAGCAATGCACTGTTTTCATTGTTAAAGCTACCGAGTCTGGAAACTGAGGACTGGAGCATGGCTTTGGCATGGCTTCTGGACTCTTAGGACACATACATCATTTAAACAGCATACCTCCAAAGTGACTCGAAGCAGCTTTATTTTGGCCTCTCTGTATGGGGCCATAGATTCCATAATGCTTTCCCCTTGGACACCCTCTGTGGCTGGGACATTTGAGAGTGGAAGTATAAGATCTGGATACAACTACAGGTTCTCCAAGCCTGCGTGGTGCAGTGGTTTAAGCACTGGACTATAACTCTGGGGACCAGGGTTCAAATTCTGACTCAGCCAGTAAACTCACTAGGTGACCTTGGGCAAGTCATGGCTACTTCAGCTTCAGAGGATGGCAATAGCAACCCTTCTCTGAAGAAATGTGCCAGAAAAACCTCATGATAGGTTTGCCTTAGGGTCAGCTTAAGTCGGAAACGACTTGAAGGCACACAATAACAACAGATTATCTGCAACTGATCTCCACTGTTTCAAATAGAAGTTTTTCCAGTCTTATCTGGCTACATTATTATTATTATTATTATTATTATTATTATTATTACTACTACTACTACTACTACTATTATATTTATTTATAACCCACCTTTCTTCCAAAACTGGGACTCAGGGCAGCTTACAACATTAAAAAGCACCATACAGTTAAAAACATACAAAAACAAAACATTACAATAGGATTAAATTACTACAATAATTAAAACAAATTCAGTGCTAAGGAGTGAATCTGAGAGCCCTTCCACATTGTCCAGTTATAGCAGTTGGATACCACTTTAATGGCCAGGGATGAATACCATGGAATTATGAGATTTATAGTTTGGTGAGGCATGAGAGTGCTCTCAGTTCTAAATACCGCCTTCTAAACTACAGATCCCAGGTTTCCACAGGACATTGCCATGGTAGTTAAAGCAAGATCAAAGTACTATAATTATGTAATGTGAAAGGTCTCCTGGAAAGTTTGTTATAACATTTCAACCCATGGCTAATCCAGTCTATAACAAACCTGTTTCTTAATTGCTTTTTGGAAGTTAGATGTGCACAAAACAGATGCAGTTCCAAAAGGGTACTTGTCTGCTGCCAGAAAAAGCTTCCCTGTGCTTGTTTTGCAATTAGCATAAATTTGTTTTGCAATTAGCTATCTCATATCTAATCAAACCAGTATATTTGGAGCCTGAGATGGGAGGAGATCAAGCCCCTCCAACTAAACTGAGCGGCCTGAGCTTCTCCTGAAATAATCAGGCAAAACTGGATCAAGACTCCGGCATAACTGAGGCCCCACTCTCTTGAAATGATCCGTCAGAAATATTCTTTAAAATGCCACCCACCAACCCCCACACACACACACACACACACACACACACACTTCAGTTAGATACTGCCCACCCAAGTGTAGCTCATTAGTTAAAATTAACAAGTAACATTAAGCCATAGTGCAGTGTTCTGGTGATGTTGTTATCATTATCATTATTCGGAATCATTCCAATAACAATATTGGAATGTGATTATGTGCATTTACTCATTTCTCCCTTCTCTCCAAATCTGAAGACCCTCGATGAGCAACTTTAAACAAATATTTGATGCATTCTAGTCTTGGTGGCCCATGGAAACAAAAGATATTTAAAGAGGCTCCATAGTGAAGAAAAGATTAAGAACTATCGTTCTAGAGCGCATGGTGAACTCTCAGCCCTAGAGGTTTCTACATACTCTAGAATATATTATCTAGATTATCTAGATTATCTAGATTAGTGGTGCAATTCTTTACTGATTTTATTCTTGAAGCAAGCAGCAAGTAATTTTAGGAATCTCCTTCCCACTGTGAGGAGGCTTTTGAAAAGCACAGTTTGCAAATTGGGACTTATTCTGAGCAAAATTCACATATGGCTGTTTTGCACAGAAAGCAGCACTTTCTACATGTAAAATAATATTTTTGTGCAGAAAAAAATAATTTCATGTGCAAAACAGCCATGTGTGAATTTTGTGCAGAATAAGTCTTGAACAGCACAGATTCTCCCCAGTCCAAGACCCTTCTTGTCAGGGTTTCTTGACACTAAAAAAACCCCTTGTTTTCCCTCCATTTTTCAAATGTTGTTGAATATTTTTTTTCCCCATCCTGAATCTCAACCCATTTCAATCTGGCATCGGGTGCACTTATGGAGGTCACCTTGGTGGATGACTCAGAGTGGTAACTAGAGAAGAAGAGTGTATCCCTGTTGGTTCTGATGGACCCCTTGGCAGCTTTTGTTACCATTGATCCTGGTATCCTTTGGGGTTACTTCTCTATCATTGGATGGGGACACTATTTTACAACGTTTTTGATCTTTCTTGGAGGAGAGAATCAAGAAGCTACTACTGGAGGATTCTTCTTTTATCCCCTGGCTGTTGGCCTGTGGGATCCATCTAATCTCTTTTACTTAAAGGCACCCAGGATTGCTAAAACTGTGCCAACACTAACAATTGGTTCAAAGCAATGATGCCTTTGCTTCCAGGAACATGACTGCCCTCCTTCTATCCTGATTATTAAGTGACAAGATTATGGGTTGAGAGAAACTGGGACATTTCCTGGGAATTCAGTGGATGTAAATGTTGCTATTTCTGGAATTAATTAGGGCCCCCGTGAAAGATGCGTCTCAGCTTTTGAAGTTCATATTAAAGAATATTTTGTCAAGACGTTGTGTATATTTCAAGCCATGGAACATGCTAATCATTCCACTGTATTTACCAACCACTTGCCTCTAGTCCAGTGATGGCGAACCTATGGCACGCGTGCCAGAGGTGGCGCTCAGAGCCCTCTCTGTGGGCACACATGTTGTTGGCCTAGCACAGAGTTTGCCAGAGTTTCTTACTAGAAAGCCAGAGGGACATGGCACTTTGCAATAAATAAGTGGGTTCTGGGTTGCAGTTTGGGCACTCGGTCTGTAAAAGGTTCACCATCACTGCTCTAGTCGGTTCTCCGTTTCCTGTAAGCTCAAGGATGCAATTTTCATTGCCTCGCTCAACTTGGCATGCACCTGATTCAGATAAACTAATTTAGATCAGACTTTCATAAACCTGTTCAATATTAATACATCTCTGGTCTAAAGCCTTGTCACAGTCTTGATAACACTTGTGGGGACATGGAGAGATCACTGAGGGTGAAGAGCTTGGTTACGTCTCAATCATCTCACTTTTTCAGTTGTCTTTCATCTGTCTCAGTTTCTCTCTAGTCTCTCACTTTTCCTCTTTGTCCTCAGGTTACTTCAGTTGCTGCAAACATAGGTCAAAGTACAAACATTGCTTGTGCTCCTTTAACTCAGCAAGAAGGAAAGAAGAAAACAGAGTAGGATCTTGATCTTCCCAGAAAGCAAACAGCCGCAGCTTCTCATTGCTTGTCTGTTCTTCCTCATTCATAGCTTTTGTCATCTTGACCATACGTTGATGTTGGTTGACCACCTGCATCCCAATTTTCATCTGCAAAGTGTTAGAGTGTATGAAATGGCAAGTAAGGAGAGACATGATAGGGCTGTAACTCTCTTTCTCTCTCTCTTGTACGACTAAAACTTGGGATCATCCACTAAAGCTGTGTGATGGCAGTTTCAGGACAGAGGAAAAAAAGGAATTTCTTGCACAGTACATAAATTAAATTATGTCCTCCACAAGACCTAGCATTGCCTGTCACCTTGGATAGCTTTAGAAGGGAATTTGGTACATTCTTGCAGGATGGGCCCATAATTGGTTCCTAGTCAGGGTGGCTTATAGATCTCCTTCATTATCAGAATGTATGGTTCCTATGAACTTATTTGCCATGGTTCAAACTGTGGGAGAAAGGGGGCATATAAATGAAATACATTTATAAAAGAATAAATAAATGTTAGACTCGATTGGCCTTTGGCCTTACCCAAGATGGTTGTTCTCATGCTTTTTGATAGGAGGGGCAGGCAACTGTTCAAGGGTGATGGGCCAAGTTTTTCCCCCAAGGGAAAAATAATTGCCACATGGCTCACTCAACAAGTCCCTATACCTCCATTTTCCTTCATGTCACTTCCTATCTCCATTTTGGGAAGGACTGCAGAGGACAATGAAGGTTTTTGGGGGCAGTACAAGGTTCTGGGGTGTTTGTGATGATGATTTGGGGGTATATTCATGTGCTTTCACACATTGAAGGGTTTCTGTGTGGTTTAGTGTGAAAATTGTTTGAAAATTGTACTTTTTTAAAAAGGGGGGGGGGTTATGTGGTCAAGGGATAGATAGGCCACAAAGGTGTGGTCTGCTAGCCACATGCAGTTTGTCTACTCCTGTTACATAACATATATATCAATACCTGAAGCAAAGGAAACTCAGAATCATCACCATCTCCATCTATTTCTCCATAAAGCTGTCCAATTTGAAAGGCAGTCTGTTTCATCTTATTTGGAACTGTCTTAAGTTGATAAAATACTGGAAATCAATAGTGTATCTTATTAAAAATGCAATTGGCCAGAACACACAATCCAAGCCAGCAGAAAGACATAGTCGATTTAGATGATCAGGAGACACCTGTCCATTATTGGCAGCTGACAAAATGGCCATTGACTCAAATTTGTTCAGACCTAAGGGAAGAGTTATTAAGAACATGGGTGTTGGTTCTTTTTTGAAGTTTTCTTGGAGGGAAGGGGGAGAAAAAAATTACACAAATATATAAGATCATAACAATCATCAGCCACCAACAAATATGTAAACATGACCTGCCATATCCGTCCTGGTTCACCAAAGACCCACACAGACTGGTTGGGAGGGAACTACCAACTGATAATGCAGGCAGAGACAGCAAAATGCCAGCAGCTAGAAAGCATCCTTGCCTGTGGGAGTTTGTTATGAAAATGATGTCATCAAGCAATCTGAGTCAAGGAAGGCAACAGGAACCAAGGTCATCGTGGTCCAAGGGTCAAAGAAGCCAGGAAATCCAAAGTAGGAAATGCAGGAGTCTGGAAATGGTTATCAGGAACAGGAATGCTGGTCTGGAAATAGACAGGTTATTTCCAGCACTTGACTTAGGCAAACTCAGCTCTTAAATAACATGACACTAGCTGGTTCTAATCAGAGCTGACTTGTTGCTGTTTGGCCTGTAGCCTGACTGAGGCTGTACAGACTGGCGATAAACGCTAGCATCGGGGTAGAGTGGGGGCATGGCAACCACACACCACACCCCTGACTCCACCCCCATGCTGGCGTGATGCCGTGTGCCCCATCGCATGGCGGGAGGTGTCATAGTGCTCCCTGGGTGCAGCATTTACACGTGCTGCACCAAAGGAGCACTGAAAAGCCATGGCGCCAGTGGCTATGGTGCCCTTTCCATGGTGCAAAAAGAAGTCACTTTCTGCTGCTCCTTTTTGCACCACAGAAAGGCCAGATCAGGACTGCGGCACGTGGTTGCCAGGGCCCCAATCTGTCAAGGAAAGGGGTGGTGTCCCACTACCCCTTAGGGGCTGTCTGTACAGCCCCTGAGCAATTTTGGTCTAACTTTTGTTGGATCCTTTTGTCCCTTCTCCTTGACTGAGGACTTAAGACTTAAGCTGTGTCCTGTCCTGTGCCTCATCAGCAGTTGAGTCTTGCCCTTGTCTTGCTGGCTGAGGCTGCACTTCCACAGGATGAGCTGGCTGAGGCTCTTCAGCAGGGAGAGCTGGCTAAGGCTGCTCTGCAACAGGGAGAGCTGCAGACTGTTCCCAGTCTGGAAAACTCACCTGGGTCCTTTCCTCAGCCTCCTCATCAGCCTCTTCCTCCAGGTCCCAGTCCTGCAGCTCCTGGCCCATGACAATATCCAAGGAAAGGTAATCTCTCCCTTCCAAAATCTCCTACTTCAAGTTACACAGACATATGTCACCAACAGGATTCTAGCTTCAAAATTATTCAGAAATTCAGGGATCTCATTCTGGATGCAAGGTACAAGTCTTAGGATTCTCTTAATGTCATTCCAGTGTTTTGCCTGAGAAGGTGTTGCCAACTTCCCTTTCAACTTGTTTAATGTCACCTTGTTAACAATTTGGAAAATACAAGTTCTATTCCATCTGCCATTTCTAGAAATTTTGTAAGGCTTACAAACTTTATTTTGGGTTGTCTTGATATCACTCAGATTTTTTTTTTTTTTTTTGTTTTTGGCCTGTGAGGAAAAAGCTTCAAAGTAATTTTCAATTTCCCTTTAGGCTACAACTGAGAAGCAAAAACAACCCACATGAATTTGGATGCCACAGTATTTAGCAGTAATGATCAAAATTGTGAAATTTGTTCTCCTGTTCTCCTGTTTCTTAAATCCCTTCAACAGCATAAAGAAGTTGTCCTTAGCTGGGTATATTCCAGATGCTATAAAACAACTCCCATCAGTGAAGACCAGCATGGCCATGGGGAGTTGAAGTCCCAAGTTCTCTGGTTAGAGAAGCTTGGAATACTAATTTGATTCTTGGTTGTTTCTTGACACTTGAAGAGAAATGCATGAATGCAGTTATAAATTATCCCAATTATGGATGAGACACTGTCTCGGAGGAGCAGATGGAGGCCCATCATTGAAGTGAAGGAGAGAGGTGCACAATCCTACCCAGCATCAAAAGACATTTACTAGTGTGCTCTAGCCAATACGATTGTCATTACGCAGCATGCTCCTCTTAGCTTGATCAAAGTAAGGAAACTGCACTGGTGACTTGGTACACTGAAAATACTGCTTTGGGGGGTTAGAGGCAGAGGGAATTGCTCCACTTTGCCTCCCATCCATTTAACTCTGCAATTCCCCACTGTCATTTTTCTTAGTGCCATGATCAGTTTGTGAAGCAGACAATAGACTTGGTTGTCGTGTGCATGCATGCGGAGATTGCAAAAACAAATAATTTAGGCTCGGAACTGTTCCCAGGTTGTATTGCTGTGCATAAATTAATCAGAGCATCTCTCCCCTTGTATACATATCAGAGAGCCAACATAAGACTGGGGAGCAGGAGGGATAGAAAGCCCTGGGTCCTATGTCCCTCCATATCACCAGAGTTTCACAGTGCTGTAATGCGTTAGATGACCTAGAAGGAACAATGAAAAAGCTAGGGATGTAATTCTTCACTAATTTAGTTCTTGGAAGGAAGTAATGAGTAATTTTAGTGACTTCCTTCCTGCTCCGAGAAAGTACTTGAAAATGATGAGGTTTTCAGAACTGATTCACAATTTGAGACTTAAATAATTCACAAAATTCATTCACATAAAATAATGCACAAAATTCACATGCCATTATTTGATACAGAAAACTGCCTCTTCTGTACAAGAAACAGCATTTTTTCTGTGCAGAAAATAATATTTTTCCCTGTACAAATCACCCACATGCAAATATTAATTCTGTTTTCTATGCAAATCACCCACATGTGAATTTTGCACAGAGTATGTCCTGTGAAAAACCGTAAAGAGTCTCATCAGTCTTGAATTCTTCTTATCAGAGTGTCTCGATACTCAAACATGTTTTTTACTATGTTTTAAATATTTTGCATTTTTAAAAACACTCTTTTTATCCCCAGAAGAAACTCAGCTTACCACAAAATCAAATTATTGATGCTGCCCATCTCCTTACTCCCACTGCATGGCAGGCTCCTGTTTCTGGAAACAAAGGGTGGATGGCCATCTGTCAGGGATGCTTTGCTTGTGAGTTCTTGCATGACTGGATGGCCTTTGTGGTCTCTTCCAAATCTATGATTCTATGATTCTATGAACTTTATCACACTAGTGGGCAAATGGGATTTAAATGAGAGTTAAACTACAGAAAACCAGGAAATGTCGTGTGATAAATTCCAGGCATTTCCTGGTTTTCTCTAGTTTAACTCTCGTTTAAATCCCATTTGCCCACTAGTGTGATAAAGCTCTACATGTTTCAATCACATGTACATTTATCCCTGGAGTGTTGTTTGGACATAAGGTGGGTTACCCATTTATGTTTTCTCCCAAAGCAGCTAAAGCAGTGGCCCTCAAACTGTGCCCTTTAACAGATTTTGGACTTCAGCTCAAAAAAGCCTCAGCCATGTTGCCCAGTAGTCTGGGATTCTTGGAGCTGAAGTCCAAAATCTCTTAAAGAGCACAGTTTGGGGACCACTGAACTAGAGGCTTCCAAGTCAGTATGACAGTGAATTTGCTCTGGATAGTGATATAATTTCCACTATAAAATTAATACAGTTTGACACCACTTTATGTAATGACTCCACTCTGGGATTTGTAGCTTGTTTTGCCCCAGAGCTCTCTGACAAAGAAGACTAAATATCTCCCAAAACTTCAAATCCCAGAATGTAATAGTATGGACCGATGACAGTTAATGTGGTGTCAAACTGCATTATTTCTGCAGTGCAGGTTAGACCGGTGAATTCATTTGGGGATAATGTTCAGCACACTGGACAGTTCCTTTGCACTCCTGAAAGGTATCCATCCAACCTCTGTTTAAAGATCTCCAAAGAAGGAGATCTTTCCCTCCAAGGCAGTCCATCCCACCGGCAAACAGCTCTTATAGTCATGTAGAATCCACCTGTTGTCTGTGACTTTTCTTCTTAAAAACTGTTGAGGGGTACTTCTGCAACCACTGGAGTCATTCCACATATGTCAGTACCTCCTTTTCTTTTATTTCAGTGATCCTGTTTTACCTTTAAGGGGGGAAAAATGTTGGCACTTATTAGCTGAGCTTGCTAAGATGAAATCATCCTAAGCATTCCCAAAGGGCTTAGAATGTTCAAAACATGTCATTCTAAATCCAACTGCTTGATACAGGTAGAATAGACTTATCAAAGTCTAGTCTACATAATTGTTGACTTACAATTCAGCAATGGATTCAACTGATTTACTCTGTTTGAGACTAGTAATTGAATTTAGGCCTTCCCGTCTGTCAATTTAAGGTGACCCCATGGATTTCACAGTGCTTTCTTAGACAAGGAATACTCAGAGGTGGATTGCTACTCCATTCCTCTGATATTTAGCCTACTTTGCATCTAGGTTTCTTACCATTTTGTTTTTGGAAAGCAGAAGATGCCAATCCAAACTGGCCTTATCCAATTGTTGTTTGTTTGTTTGTTTGTTTTAATCCAGAATCAAGCCATAAGCAACATGCACAGGGCAGAATCCTGTTGGTGTCCCACACTTGTGTAAGTTGCCCTACACATATAGTTGTTCCAGCTCTCTTTTTGGCTATTGGGCAATGAACACATTCAATTCATGCTGCTTAAGAGGAATTCCACAAGTGTAACCATTTCACATGGACCCAATTTCTGTTGTTAGTCTCAAATAGAGGAGAACCATAAATCCATTGCATTTACTTACATGTTGACTCACCATTGATTCAATGGGACTAACAAGACTCCAGTTGTGCTTTCTTGGATGGCACATAATTCTTCATCTGTGCTTTCACTGTACCATTTTATTCACTGTGATTACAGAAACACCCAAAGAGCGTTCTCCATCCCACAATGGGACAATACTCAGCTACATTGACCAATACTAGTGGATTCTATAATGTGAGTATTCAGCAGAAGTGTAATGCACCACAACCACTATGTAGCTACATGAGCATAAATTTATACCATTTCAGCACAATGTAAGATCTTGACTACACACACATCTTGCCCAAATGTAAACTGAAACTGTTCTCATATTTTTGATTCATAGAATACAAATATTCTTTTCCACTGAAGACATTTCCTGAGCCTCTGCGGAGATACCTGGAAAATGAATTACAGTACAGTGTTGTCATCATTTCTACCAAAATCTAAATAGGTTCATTAAGTAAATGAAAACAAGAGTTAGAGAGGGAGGGAAAGAGAGAGATGAGCAGGGAAAGAATTACTTTTATCTCCTTTGTGTATGCCATCTCTCTCAAATAATAACTCCCATTCACACTTACAATTTAATTGACTTTAATTTGGCCTTCATTGCATAAAACCTCACTAACTATATTATATCTATCTTTAGGACTTTTTCTACTCTTCACTGGCTCTTGTCTATATTGAGCATTCTAATTTGACTTCAATTTCTGCATGGAATATCCCCAGCAAAGTGTTATTCTCTCCCCTGCCCCTTATTAAAAATTCTAAGGCAGTTTCCCTTGACCATTGCCTCATTGGCTGCCAGTCTCTGGAGAGTCTCCAGGAAAGAAAGAATCAATAATAATAATAATAATAATAATAATAATAATAATAATTTATATACCACCTTTTCAAGAAGATCAAAGCAGTTTACAAAATTACAATTACAAAATTACAAAACACATAGAATGCATAAAAGATTAAGCAAACAAAATCCATAAACAAATACAATAACAATCAAAGAAAATAAAAACATTGCAATCTAATGAAATTCATAATTAATCTCTTTCCCAGTCCCTCAACACAGGTTCAAATGGCAAAAAATAAAATAAAAATACATAGTAATTATAACAACAATAAAGTTAACAAAGCAAAATACAAACAAGTAATAGAGTAAAAACAAGTGAAAAGAAAACAATCCCCATTCTCAACCTCCATCTCAATCCAATTATAACCAATTAGTACCAATTTCTGGCACACTGGGGGCGGGGAATGCTGATTCTTCATATCAAATAACCCAAGACACACTGTTTAACATATTTTAGGATAAACAGTTGCTACAGTCTCCATGTTTTAGGTCTTACCACCAACCCTCAGTGAAGCCTTTAAAAATTAAATTGAATTAGAGAATTACAGAACAACAATAAAGGAAGAACAGGAGGCCCCTTACATGAGATCTAAGCAATCAAAGGGAAATTTAAACCAAGAGTGGGGGTGCTATATCACCAACAAAGGAACACATTATATGACCAATTACAAATAAAAAGGCAATGGAAAAAATGTTAAGAAAAAAGCAACATGGGATATACAGTAAATGAAATAAAACATGTATGTGAGAGTCAAGGTGACTCAGCAGAAGCCAATTGGGAACCACACAGGTGTAAATGGTAATACAATTAACAAGTCCTAACTGCCAAGGACAGAAATGCAAAGTGGATAATTGGACACACCTGACAATTGTTAAGTGGTCAAGGCTGAGATGATGAAATCATTAATTGTAGGATGAACCAAGAGAACCAATGAGAATGACGTACACGCCTACTGGGTGGAAACAGACAACAGTAGGTGGTGCCATGATTTGGCTATAATAATGACTATGCATCCCAATGTATTTTGTGGGTTGTAGTAGTGGGTAGTAGAGTGAGGAGTAGAGTATTGTTGTGTTGGATAGTTTTGGAGCTGTATATAGTAGAATAAAGTAGATCTTTTATTTAAGACTACTGAGTTGTCTGGTGTCTTGGGTGAAGCTACAAGAACCAGCTGGATCCTGAAGAAGGGTGAAGACTTCTGTGGAAGCAAGAGTGAGAAGGCTTGGAGAGTTTGTCAGGGTCTTCAGCCTATTCTCTGTAACTCTGCTAAGCTATAACCACTGGCCAAAACTGGTCAGCGCGGTGCACAACCAGGTGGTGAGTTCAAGCTAGAGGTGAAGAGCTACAACTCCCATCATCCCTGACAAAAAATACACTGAAGAACTATATAAAAGAGATGAAAGGATTATTGTTTCCTTCGAGGAAGAACCATTTGAAAATAAACCCACAATTTCAGAAAGTGGGGTGGAAGCTGCACTCAGGGCACTTGGGATAATTAAATAATCATGAGGAACAGAGGGCATACAAATAGGGCTACTTCAAGCTACAGAGATAGAAGCTACTCTAGTTCTAACTAAAATCTGTCAACAAATATGGAAAACAAAACAATGGCCCATAGATTGGACATATTCAATATACATTCCAGTACCCAAGAAAGGGGCCACCAGAGATTGCAATAACCACAGGACAATTGCATTCATTTCCCATGCAAGCAAAGTGATCCTCAGAATCCTACAACAAAGACTTTTACCATATATGGGGTAAGTAATGCCAGATGTCCAATCTGGATTCAGGAAAGGAAGAGGCACTAAGAATCATATTGCAAGCATGCGTTGGACAATGGAGCACACCAAAGGATTTCAGAAGAAAATCAGCCTGTGCTTTACAGATTATAACAAAGTCTTTGATTATGTAGATCATGAAAAAGTATATCTAGTTGCTCTTAAAGAAAAGGGTGTGCCACAATATTTAGGAGCAGCAAACCAGATTAGTGAACACTGTTAGAGCTTGGAAAAGTTTTTATTTTGACTACAACTCCTCCCTCCAATATAGATTTTCTTCCCATTATTTAGGAATGAATGGATCTGTCACTTTTAATTTTTCTACATTTCTCATATTTTGCAATCTTAAGGCCTCTGATAACTTGAGAGTGCTATGGCTTCAGGATCACAGAAAATGGGTTGGGGGGGCTCTTCCAAGGCCCACAGGTTACACTTCCTCACCTTTGATTCAGAGGAAGAACATTTGTTCTGACTAGCAGGCATCTTCTGGGATGTGATTGGTAGGAATTATTATTTCATATTTTTTCTGTCTGTCAGAATTTCTTTGTGTTCTGAAGCAATAGATTCAAGGCTGTATCCCACACTCATATATATTACGGTGTCTCCAATAGCATACTCTCAAGACCACATTAAACTTGGCAGGCATGTTAGTAGCTGTGTCAGTTCAGTTAAAAGATTTGTACAGTGAGCCCTTAGTATCCGCTGGGGGTTGGTTCCAAGCTCCCACATGGATACCAAAATATTCAAGTCCCATTACATACAGTGGCATAGCAAAATGGTGACCCTTATATAAAATGGCAAGATCAAAGTTTACTTTTTGGAATTTAGATATTTTTGAATATTTTTCAAGCCATGGATATAGAATCCATGGATGCAGAGATCCAACTGTATTTATTTAATTCAGGGATAGGCAACTGTAGCACTCAATGGCCAGAATTCACCTGGAGACTTGCATCTTTGTAAGTGGACTTACATCTGTCAGAAATAGAATCAGAAGTTTTGCAATGTCTGTATTCAGCAAGGGGCTGCAAGTGACCATTGTGCTTTAGGACTGATGCACAGTGGGCATTGATACACATCAGGTACTCCTGATGCCCACCAGGACACTGGCAATGAGTACCAATGTCAATTGGGAAAGCCCAGAGCACACTGAGCAGTCTTGCTGGTATTCTGATATGCATATTTGCCATTCCCTTGCAGGGTTTCATAGCACCTCTGCTCCATAGTTCAATATGCAAAAAGCAGACCAGGATATTTTTAGCCTGCAGCTTCCATAGCCATTGGTCATGCTGCCTAGGGTTGATGGGAATGCTCTGCCAAAAGCATCAGGAGGGACACAATTGTCCATCTGTATTTTAATACAAATGACTGTCATTAAAGGAACTCCAAGCAGAACATGTACACCAGGAATATGGTTCACAGAATGGGAACCAAATGCTTTATTTCCTTCTATTGCTATGATAAAATCCCCCTGGCTTTCAGAAGCTGATATTTGCACCAGTAAGAAAACACCAGTGGGAACTTTCTCAGCAGTGGAAGTGACATTCTTGGAGGGGAGAGGTCACAATGAACACAGCAGGACAGAAAGAGTTAAAACCTCCCTTCACAGCTCTGTAATCCACATTCAAGTTCCGCTTTGCCTCCTCCACGGCTGTGATTTACATTTTAGAAATGCATGCAGAATTCATTGCTTTCATGCCATTATCATCATGTCTAGGTTGGCTTGCAGGTAAAATGAATGCAAGGTGTCTTAGGAAAGAAACAGTAAGGGTGCAGATAAATAGAAGAACCCAATGCATTTTCCCATAGCTAGCATGGACAAGAGCAAGAAGAAGATTCAATGACCATATTGTGGACTCTCTGGAGTACCGGAAAGCATAAAAAAGCAGGGCACGATGCAATTGCAAAAGCAAATATGGATGAAGCTATCAGCCAACTAAGACCTCCTCAAATGAGATTTACAGACTGATACTCAAACCAAGTTGCATAATATAACCCCAGGAGAGGGGGGGGGCAACATCAGAAAAGAAGAAAACCCTCATCATCATCCTCTTTCTCTCCAGATTAGTATTGGTTGGTGAATATATGTAATTATCCATGTGCGTCTGAAGTTGCACATGGATTATGCTATTCAAATCTTGTGCTGAGTGCACAACTGAATGTCATGCCAATGCACAATCAAATTAATCAACAAACGCACCATTCAGCACACAGAGTTTAAAAGCTTAAACATTATGAAGAATTTCCTGGCAGTAAGAACTGTTTGACGGAGGAAGATGCTGCCTTGGAGAGTGGCAGAGTCCCCTTCTTTGGAAGTTTTTAAAGAGAGGCTAGATGGCCATCTGTCAGGAGTGCTTGGACTGTGTCTTCTTGCATGGCAGAATGGAGTTGGACTGGGTGGCCCTTGAGGTCTCTTCCAACTCTATGATTCTATGATTCCTCAGCCCTTGGCCAGTCACATGTAAATATATTATGAATATACATTACTTCAGGCTAATTGACAAATATGCATGAGAGGTTTCATGTTGTTTGCTTCTGTATGGATTCATGACTGAGAATGGAGGCTCCATTGTTCATCCCTCAACCAGATGATTAAGAGACCTCCTTCACCAGATTGCAAAACTCTGCTTATTGTGAATCCACAGGACCAGTACGTTCAAGTACACTTCACCAGCTTGACAAGCATAGCAAAACATACTGGCCCTTTTTAATAAAAATAAATCAATAACTTTCAACCCTTTGCACATCATTATTCTCAGGATGAAATTGCAGGGTCTCAAATAAATTGCTGGAATTTTCCAAGGGCCTGAGACAGCCTCTACTTCACAAAATATTTCAGAGTTAGATAAGTAATGCCCACCCATCAGCTAGAATTGATTTTGGAAAGGATGCTTTAAAAACAAAAATCCAAACGGCATGAGATACCATTCAGAATAAATTGATGTCTTGTTTCCATTTGACAGCATGTACTGGAGTGTGGAAAAGCACTGTTTCATATTCTGAAACAAGTCAGTTTCAATTGTTGTGTGAAATGGGCCTTGGCTAATGGAAGATCTTTCTATTGGTCTATTTATAAAATTGAAGGTGGGCCATAAGATCAGTGGTGGATACCTTGTTTTGCATACAACAGCTCCAGTATCTCCAACTATGCTCAGGAGAGGATCTCCAAAAAATACCTTAAAGAACCAGCACTAGTCTGAATAATCTAGGGTTAGACAACTCAGGACTTTATCACACAAGTCCCCTTCTCACCACAATCATAGCTGATGACAAGGAATCAGACATTGATTGAGACGCTTATGAATAGTTCTTGAACATCACAAAAAAGACATATGTGCCCATAACTACAAATTCCACATGCGTTATGTCATCAGTGTCCTGCCAATGAAATGCAGAGACCTTAGGGGCTTTCTCTTTACTTCTCTCTCAATCCTTTTCTCACCCTACCCATCATTTTAACTATCCATGCTGTCTTCTATTCATGCCATTCCATCTACTCCTTTCTTTCTTGCAGCTACCATTTAAAGCACATATTCAGACATAAAACCAAAGACTATGTTAGCTGGATCAAGATATTCTGTTTTTGGGGATTATGAGGGATGGAGTGCAGCCCATCTTAAGTCACCAGCTTGGGGAAGGATAATGTAATGAAAAAACAGAACTCTTATCACTATGTTGGCTCTGAAGATGAAGCAGTATTGGCAAACTGAGCTTTCTGTCACAGTGAAACACAGGGAGGAAATTATCACTCTTCATTTCCATAGATATAGTTCATCTTGAATTTTGTAGCCACTGCTTGGGCTAATATGAAAGGGACAAAGGGACAAAAACTATGATGTATAGTGCTGAATCCTCTCCCACGGTGTGTCAAATGGTGGATACAGTTCTTATTTATAATATGTGCTTCATCACCTGAAAATCTCACCCATGGGGAACAGATTGACCCAGTCTTAATAATAAATGTCTTCATAACGTTCACATTTCCACACTTTTAATTTATTAGCGGTTTCTGGCATTCATTGGCAGGTACCATGTATTCGACACAGCATCAATAAATCAATCTGAGCAGTTGACCTTGGGATTTCTTTTCAGTGTTATGTAGCCCAACTTGAAACACACTTCTCGGATCATGCATTTCCAGCTCTGTCTCAAGGCAAAGCATTTTGGGTCGAGCATCCCAATTGATGTGTCCTTGCAAAGCTAATGCTTTCCAGCAGGGCTTGTTTAATCTGATCATAGTGTTAAATGTGTTGTTTGCTTTTGGCTCAGCGTTTCTCCACTTCAGCTTAATGAAAACAGAATGAATGTGCTACAGAAAAGGGGAGAAGGTAAATACAAGGATTCAAGCTGTTCTGAGTGCAAAAGTTTAATACCTATCAGAGGAGATGGGTGAATCATATGGTTTTTGTATCAGGGCGAATTCATGCATCCATTTCCATTTGTCTGGGTTTTTCATTTCATTTGGCCAAGCCTTTGCTTATTCTGCCTCATTTTTTGCATCAGTTAACAACTTAAAAGTAAAAATTCTACACTGAGTTTGTGTAGTGTAAATCTACACTCATGGAGTTACATGGCACAACCTGTCTGCTAAATATATCTATACCTCAGATAACAAATGCAAAGAGATCTTCTAGCACTTTTTAGACTAACAGAGAGACATGAGTAGTATGAGTTTTCATAGACTTGAGTCTACTTCTTCAGATGCATGGGGCTCAAGTCTAGGAAAGTTCATGCTACCAATTTCTCTCTTTCAGTTAGTCTTGCAGGTGTTACAAGATCATTTTGGATACTAATTTTCCAGACTAACATGGCTATGTCTTTGAATTCAGATAATAAAGTTTATGTATTCCTGGGCATTACTTAACAGAAGTGTTTGTACCAAAGGTAGAATTAATATGGAAAGGAGAGGGATAGAGTCCTACACCACAAAGGGGAAAAAAGAAAATAGAAGAAGAGCAGTTCAACATGTTTCAGCAAACTTTTGATTCAATACCAACAATATGCTCATATGAAATTAAACAACCCAGTCAGGTGAGCCTTGTATAAGGAAATAAGGACATTTTGAATATTCTAGAGGCTACTTCATGGCATCTTCTAAAATGTATAAAGGGATGATTTTTTTTAAAAAAAAGATCACCAGCCATTTGGTGGCCATGCTTGTAGATAAATGCTTTTTTAAAAAAAACATCTTGGAGTAGAGGTAGCAGATAAGGTAGGCTTATCTCCTCTATACCTTTCCCCCTGTTTTGCTATTATATGCTTAGAATGGGATTCTGGAGATAGCTGCTGTTTACCTTGCCTTATGTAGGAAGGCATAAACAGCTACAGTAGGATCAGCTAGAGTAGGGTTACCTTCTTTCCCAGCTCCAGCTTTGTTTGTTGTCTTACTGTAGGCATTCTGCTGCAGCCTGGCACTGAAAAATCTTTGTTTCTCAAAAACACCATCCTCCTAATGGCAATGCTACTTAAAAAAAACTTCCAGCTAGACAGAGGACAAGAAGTAAGGCTGGAGCACTGAGAAGGTATCACAAGAATTTGTAAAAAGGAACTTTGTTGTCTGAGACTTTGGGGCTGGACAGGTGGAGAGAAAGGGGTGGTGAAACACTGTCCCTTTCTGCCCCCGATGGAGGCTGCAGCAACCAAACAGAGCAGCCTCTGGGAGCCCTAAAAAGAACTTGCTCCCAGCAGGCTCTTTTTAGGGTGTGCGTGGGGCACCATTGCCACCCTTGCATGCACTGATGATGTAAATGCGGCACAGTGCCATTTGGATACTGCACCGCACATACGTCATCACGGCAGCCCTTGTGTGGAAGGGGGTGAGCCATGATGGTGCTGGTGGCACACAGTAGGGCTCAGGAGCGTGCAGATGCTCCGTTCTCCCAAGCCCTAAAATTGGCCTCACACCAGCACATAGCACCAGTCTGTACCGGGCCATAGTTAACTGAGGCAATCCTATACCAGCTTTCTGCAACAAGTTGAGTATCTGCCAGTGTGCTTGCTGACTGTGCCTTTGTGCAATGGAGAAAACATTGTGTCTGCTTTTGCAATCACACTGAAGAAACTGGTGTATTGAGGATACTAATGAACCATTATGTTCCATCCACGAATGTACAACTGTACGTGAAATTGTTACATTGGTGAAGCGCTTCTTAGGCAACTGAGAACTGAATCCATCTCTTGTACAATGACCAAGGACAGCTCCTCATCCTCATTTTTCCCTGTCTGTTTTTACAAATTTATTTAGTAGCTAAAAAAACAACAAAGGGGAATTACAACCTAACCTATGCAAAACGAAAAGGAAAAAATCTATTAGTATAATATTTAAAATGTATATGTATATCTGGTTAATTTGAAAGTTTTAAACAATATATATATATAGTTCAAAACTTTCAAATTAACCAGATCATATTAAAGCTGTACTGTTCAAAGAAAATACAAGAGAAGAACTCAGGTCCTGTGGTCTCTGGGAATGCAGTAATCGGTCTCAAATATCACAAAGTCTGTAAACAGTGTGAATTAAAAAATATGATAGTACGTAAAATATGTTGCTTACCACAAACAAATCTTACAATATCCAGAGTAGTCAGCATACAGACTAATCACCAGTTTCTCTTCTGTTTTTCCACAGTCTGATCTCTACTTTGTAAGTAGATGGCTGACAGTTCAGGGGGGGGATGTGGTGCGACTAATGTTACATCACATAATCAACACATCTCTAAGTGAGGGTCAGTTTCCATCTAAATTAAAATTAGCAGTGGTCAAACCCCTGCTAAAGAAGCCCTCCTTAGACCCCCTGCTTCATAATAACTATAGACCCATCTCGTTGCTACCTTTCTTGGGGAAGGTGATCGAGAGAGCAGTCGCCTTCCAGCTTCAGTCGATCTTGGACGACACCGATTTTCTGGACCCATTTCAAACCAGCTTCCGGGCGGGCTATGGAGTTGAGACTGCCATGGTCGCCTTAGTTGATGATCTCCGTCTGGGCATGGACAGGGGGAGTGTGTCCCTGTTAGTGCTCTTGGACATCTCAGCGGCCTTCGATACCATCGACCATGGTATCCTTCTGGGACGCCTGAGGGAGTTGGGAATTGGGGGCACTGCTTTGCAGTGGTTCCGTTCCTACCTCTCGGGCAGATCCCAGATGGTGGAGCTGGGGGACTGTCGCTCCGATAGGAGGGCCCTGACATCTGGTGTCCCTCAGGGAGCGATTTTGTCCCCTATGCTATTCAACATTTACATGAAGCCGCTGGGAGAGATCATCCGGAGACATGGGGTGCGGTGTTATCAGTACGCTGATGACACCCAGATAATTTTCTCTATGTCTCCGACTGATGCAGTAACTAAGGATGGCATCTCTCCTCTAGATGCCTGCTTGGCGTCGGTAATGGGCTGGATGAGGGAGAACAAACTCAGTGTGAATCCAGGGAAAACGGAAGTACTGATGATCGGTTCCTCGGTTTCGGGTGGTGAGATTTGTCACCCGGTCCTGAACGGGGTCACGCTCCCCCTGAAGGACTCGGTGCGACCTTCACTGGCTTACTATTTTGCATATAGCTTGTAATGTCAGCTCAGGGGTAGAAGTGGCTCAATGCTGAGGCACACAAATTTGCTGGGTGTGATATTCATCCTGCAGTAGAGAAAAATGTCATTGTGTTAGAACCTGACAGCCCATCGCCTCCTTCCTATGAACTGTGTAGTATAATATATGGTTCTTCCATAAGGCAAAATGCCCTCTTCCCATAAAGAAGATGCACATCATGTCACAATTGTCATTGTTTTGCCTTGTTTTCTTTTCTTTTGTTTTTTCATCTGACAGCTCCTGGGAAGGAAAATTGCATTTGATTCACTACTTAAGTCATGACTTCCCCTCTGCTGAAGCAAAAGCCCTAACAAATGTGCTGAAAACAAATTTTGTGGCACTGTAATGAATATTTGCATGACAGTTCAGTGCCTCTCCTCAGGTCTAGTTTCACCTTCTGCCCCATCTCAGTGCTTCTTCTGAGGCAGCTAATGCTCTTGGGCTGATCCTCTGAATAGGCCTCCTTTTGCAAGCATTCATCTCTGTTGACTCTGCATAAAGATCACGCAAGAAGAGCCATGCTAGATGAGACCAAAGGCCTATCTAGTCCAACATTCTGCTCCCACAAACCAAATGGCCAAATGAGAAGGCCACAAGCAAGACATATGTGCAAGAGTATAGGCCCTCATGGTTCCCAGCAACTGGTACTGTGAGGTCTACCACTTCTGACATTTGAGGTGGGATCATGACAAATAGCCACTGATCGCCTCATCCTCTATGAATGTCTCCAATCCCCTTTTAGAATTTCAGGCTGATAAGGACTGTAGAGATGGAATGGATCCCAAGGAACACCTAGCCCAACCCCCTTCCATTGCAGGAAACCTACATCCAAAGCAGTAGCCATCCAACTTCTGCTTTGGTGAAGGAGACTCCACACATTCTGGGACAGTCTGTCCCACTTTAAAGCTCACCAAGTTCAATGCCATGACCAGGAAGGTAATATCCAGGAAAGCCTGGCTCATGATTTTTCTCTGTTTTTGCCCAGGCTTCTCTAGTCATGTACTTTATGACTCAGTTGTAAAAAGGCTTTTATTACCTGTCAACAAACCATAATGTCACTAGCTGTTACGTTAGCCCCATTTTCTTGCACAAACACTTAATGCCTGCTCTTAAATTGCCATCTTCTGGGGTACACAAGGTGTTCATCTCTTCATCTCTCCTTCATCTTTATTTACTCTAGTTCTCATATTGCTTTGCTGAGTAATCCCCCAGACTGTTACAACAGAGGAGTTCATTCTTAAGGACTGCTTCAGTTACTGTCAAAATTACATGTTTTCTACCCGGATTCAAAAAGTTCAACAGGAAAGCAATGCTTCTTCCCATTAGCTCATATGTAAATAGACATCCAAGGATCTGCAAATATTCACAATGGTGAGGTTAAAGGATAAACAGGGGGAAATCTAGTAATAGCCTCTCTTGGTTATAGGGCCTTTTTTCTCCAATGAGTTGCTGGGCTTTATGAAGCTGGTAAACAATACCCTGGGAAAAGGCTGGGCAGGGATCTTGAGTTACAACTTCACCAGAGTGTTCTATAAACAGTGCAGTACTTGGTTTATTCCAGGATCTTTCCTAAGAACAGTTAACACTTAGTTTGTCTTCTTCTTTTTTTCTCATTCAGGGTGGCATAACAGTGTTGTCCTTTCCCATTAACAAGAGAATATGTATCCCTGAGGGATGCGGAGGCTTAGTTGTTAAGAGGCTAGTTCTGATGATCGGAAGATCAGCAGGTTGGCAGTTCAAGGCTCCTGTCACTGGTCCCAGCTTCTGCCAACCTAGCAGTTCGAAACCATGTAAATGCAAGTAGATAGATAGGTACCACTTAAGTGGGAAGGTAACAATGTTCATGACAGTCATGCTGGCCAGAACAGTCCTCGGACAACACTGGCTCTTTGGCTTAGATGAGCACTGCCCATAACCGCTACAGTCGGTTATGACTAGACATTCATGTCAAGGGACTACTTTTACCTTTTGGTTCTCACTGGAGGAGACCAAACTAAACTATGGTTGCCAGGTCCTAAGTTCCTGCCTCAAATGTCTGAGGATTATTATACTTCTCTAGATCTTCCAGCAAGAAGATAAATCTCAGTGTGAATGGCTCCAGAGAAGAAAATTGGATTTTATCTGATGTGAAGTGGCTTTTAAGCCTGGGCCTCGTCTCCCATCTCCCAAGTAGTACACTGGGTCAAGGTGAAGATGTTCATACGTGCTCTGTGTTTGCACAGTTTTGGTTCACCAAAAAGCGAGTTGTGAAGGAAGTGGGCCATGCAAAGAGCCAGTGGGTGCATGCATTTGGGGACACTATGTCACTGAGAGAAAGGCAATGTTGTGACTCTGAGCTGCCATATTACCCAATTAGTCAGTTATTACCTGGATTCCCCCCACATCATTTCCATAATCAGTTAGTTGAGAAGCAGTTTTTGACCCTGCTCCTAACATTTGCCTGCATCACCCTTGATATTACAAAGACCCTGCCTCCTGGTCTTAGGTTTTGTGCTGAAATTTTACAACGGAAAGCTGTTGGTCTCTCAAGCTTGGCAACCTAGTGCCTAAATCCCGTTGTTAATCCTGGCCCTAAATCAATTGTATTGACCTATGTGTTGACTCATCATTTAACAATTGATTCCATACATCAACTAGTTTGGAGCAACCAACAAGATTCCAGCTGGAGGATGTAAATCTGTCCTTGTTTCTTTCTTACATACAAGAACAAGGAATTACTAAAGCTTTTCCTTGCTATGTGAGATTATGACAGCCCCCCCCCCCCCCACACACACACACACAAACACACACACATTTCTTAATGATTTGTTGCATGCTTAGAACTTTTTAAAAAATCCTCTTTGGGACAAAAGAAACCATTGCATTCAACCAATGCTTTTTTGCAGAATGAAATTTCCACAAAGAAGATCCATAATGTGAAAAATGTCATGGGTGGTTGACCATGTTCTTGAAGAAGCATCTCAGTTTGTCAGCACATCTTTTGTCACTGAGAATAAGATCATTTGCTAACCCAAAGTGGTGATGGGGCAGTCAAATTAAAAAGACCAGGTGCATACATGGATTGTGAATAGGACCACTTTATTTAACCTATTTAACTTTGAAGTACTATAAAATTTTGAACCTGTGAAATCAAAGGGGGATTGACCTGGTGTGAGCTATGCTGAGGCAAGAGGTCCAATACTGACCTCCTCTCCAATCATCCTTAGGCAAATCACCTGTGCTCCAGAAGCAATCCAATAAATTGGTTTGCCACCCAGCTGGCCCTGCCACAGAAAGCCAACCTCAAAGATTTTCCTCCCAAATCCCAAAACGTAAAATGAGATGGTAACCCAAGTCAGCCCTAAGTGTAGTCCTCTTCTCCACCCCCTGAGTCTCACAACCTAAAGGCATGATTTGAGAGATCCTCTCTTCACCCAGATAGTGCCTAGCAGTGTTCATCAACTTCATCTTCCTCCCTGCTATCTACCAAGTGACTTCTTAATTAAATAACTTCACCCTACGCCAATATAGGCTGCCTGTTCAACCTATATCTGTGGAAGATACATTCCCAGACTTGCCATTATAAATGAAACTGCAGATACTGTAATAGCGATCTGTCAAAGAATACCACAGAATCATGCTGTCCTTCAGCTCAGCTCTATGGACAATTTCTGCCGGACTTTGACCATAAAGTTCTGCTGGAGTACCTCCAGATGCCTAAAGAGACCTCCTTTTCCAGATGTCAGTAAGTGAAACTGCAGATACTCATACCACAGGTATGGGGGTGACTTTTATATCCATGTACTTCAGATGGAAGAGGGGAGAAAGTCATACCTAAGGCAACCCAAAGAAGCCTACAGTCCCCTGGAAGCAGGTGGATGGGTTGAGCATCAGCATAGAAAGAGGAAGACATAGGGCAGAAAAGCTTTAAATGCCCCTCTACCTCTGTCCCCAACATCTGTACACTCTGGCAACAACACAGTGTCCAGTCTCCTTCCCACTCAACATGCTAGCAAAGACAATACATTCCCACAGACACATGCACCACAAGAAGCCAGGGGTGAATTGCAATGATTGTTCAGATTCCAACAGCAGACACATGCAAGTAGACTCATGATTTTCTTTTTTCAAAGAGAGAGAGAGAGAGAATGGGAGAGAGAAGCAGACTTTGTGTATTTCTTTGGAAATAGTGTGGAAGATATGGGCTGAGATCCTGTCTCAAGAGATGTACATCTGCAGATGCAACAGGCATTTGCAGGAACCTTCCAAGGGTCCTCTGGACGTCCCTGCAGATGATATCCTTGCAGCATGTCCAGCTATCTGGAGTCATCTCTCTTGATCCCTCTGCTTATGTTCAACAGCATGAACATAACCATGTTGGGGAATTAGTTCAAGTAAAGGTATATTTGGAATGGATTTTGGTTGAAGCTGATAAAGAATTCCAGCCTCCACAGTAACATCCAAAATCAGGTTATAGTAGCCTAAACTGAACTTTGTTGTTGTGTGTGCCTTCAAGTCATTTCCAACTTATGTTGACCCTAACACAGGGTTTTCTGGGGATGAGAGTGTATGATTCACTCAAGGTCACCCAGTGGGTTTTCCATGGCTGAGTGAGGAATTGAACCCTGATCTCCAGAGTCAAATGCTCAAACCACTACACCACCCTAGTTGATACAAGTTAGACTTACCCTCTCATAACTCACCAACAGGGCACCAGACATGTTTAACTTTCCCACTTTGAGCCAGTATTTGTCTTGAAATCATAAGACCCAAGTTCCTTTTTCATTCATGCTACAAAAGGTAAAGATAGGTAGGGATGAATGAGAATTTTGCATAGTTTATTTAGTGATGAAATATGAGCTTTCTGAAATCTGAAAACTTCCTCATGAGCATGATGGGTCAAAAATGAAGTTTTCTCTAAATATGAGAGAAAGTGAATTCATCCACTCAGGGCAGGAGGGTGCTTTTGAATATGTAGGTCTTAAAAGTCTGAAGTGTCTCTTAAAAGTTTGGCTTTGAATCTCTTGAAATGCTATTTCTATAATGTTAGGGAAGCCACTGCTTTTGTCTGATGGATTTCTCATCTTAACCAGCCAAGTACAAAATTGCCCTCTCTATGGCAGGATTTACTTCACCTCTCAAATACAACCAATTCTGGTGGCTGAGAATTGCATAGATTCATTTGCTAAAAGAACTTATATCTTCCCAATTTATTTTCACTAGAACAGGGTTTTTAAAATATCTGACTCTCTTTAGCATTCTTTTGGGGAAACTGAAAGCAACCAGTGGTTCCTTTCCATTCAATACGCATATATTAGGAAACAGTTCTGTAGGTATTTTGGCTCCGAAGTGATAAACCCAATGGTGGTTGGTGGTCCAATGTCAGTGGGGCAATGAATCCACTCCAGGTTTCCTTATAAATTTAAAAGAACTAGCCAGCAGACTTGCTCCACACGAAAAATTAATGCAGTTTGTCACCGCTTTAACTGTCATGGCTCCCTCCTAAGGGATCCTGAATTCATCAGTGCGCGCAGTGGTTAAATGCCTGTACTGCAGCCATTCACTCAAAACCACAAGGTTGCGAGTTCAAGACCAGCAAAAGGGCCCAAGCTCGACTCAGGCTTGCATCCTTCTGAGGTCGCTAAAATGAGTACCCAGACTTTGGGCAAATTAGCTTACTTGCTAATTAGCTTACTGCTGTTCACCGCTATATCTTTGGAATAGCGGTATATAAATAAAAACAAATTATTATTATTATAGTTGTTTGTGTGCACTAGAGCTCTCTAAGGCTAAATATCTCAAAACCTAAGTCCCATGTCCCAGAGCTGTTAAAGTGGTGTCAAACTGGATATGTCTGCAGTCTCAGGATGCTGAATCCTTTATCCAAAATAGTTTCATCTACTTGGAAAGCTCTTCAAAGGATAAATAAAATAAATAAATCTTTATTTGTACCCGCCTTTCCAGGATCAAGGGCTTAAAACATGCAATCGGATGATTGCAAAAAACTTACATTTAAAAACGTCAATAAAACAGCAGTAACATCATTAAAATACAATTGAAATACAAATAGCAACAACAAAAAATACAAAGTGCAAAAACTGTGAAGGGAGGAGGGGAAGCCATCCTGTACAAATCAGGGAAAAGCTGTCGAAACAGGGAAGAAGTTTTTAAGTCTTTCTGAATCGGTCTAGGGAGGGGCTGAGCGGAGCTCGTCAGGAAGCGGTTCCAGAGCTGTGGGGCCAAGATGGAAAAGGCCCTGTGTGTGTTATAGAGTATTTTGCTTCTGAACTCGTAGCAGTTGCTTCCCGGATGACCTGAGTGGTGCGGGGCGGGATTATATGGGGAGAGGCTGTCCGCCAAGTACCCTGGGCCACGCCATTTAGGGCTTTATAGGTAATAACCAACACCTTGTATTCGCTCGGAACGGGACAGGCAGCCAATGCCGATCTTTAGCACCGGTGTTATATTTTATTGTTTTTATTGTACTGTACTGTTTAAATTATGTTTGTTTATTATATTGTTGTATGCCTTTTGTTGTACACCGCCCTGATTCTAGAAGGGCGGTATATAATAAATTTTTTTATTATTTTATTATATGGCTGGCCCTGGAGGAACCAGTGACCAGTCTTGCTGCCATATTCTGTACCAGTTGAAGCTTCGGGGTTGGACAGGGTTGTCCCATGTAGAGCGCATTACAGAAATCCAAACGAGAGGTTACCACGAAGCATGTACTACCGTTTCAAGGTCCCACCGGCTCAGGTAGGGTCGCATTGGCGTATCAGCGAAAGCTGATAACAGGTGCCCCTGACCGTCGCATCCACCTGAGATGTGAGATGGAGCAGACGGGTCCAGAAGCACCCCCCAACTGCGAATAGAGTTTTCAAGGGGAGCGTGAACCTTTCAGGACAGGTGGACACAAACATCATCCCCGGGCCGGGGGAGCCTTCACGAGCACCTCCGTTTTCTCTGGATTCAAACTGAGTCTGTTTTCCTCATCAGCCCATCAGCCCATACCGACTCCAGACAGGCATCAGGGAGAGATGCCATCCTTTGTCACTGCATCAGTCGGAGACACAGAGAAGACTATTTGGGTGTCATCAGCGTACTGACTCCACCTTGGCAGAGAGACATCCCCACTGACACTGGAGTGACCCACCACCACTGGATAAACCTGCATCTGAAGCAGACCATTTACTGTTCTCCAAAAAATGTAATGCTTTCCAAGCAACAAAAATCTTCTCATATCAAAAAAGCAGATGCCAGGATGAAAGTATACTTCTTTTCTGGGTGAAGTGATTGTTCCTCTTTGCTTGTTGTTTCTCTAGGGGAGACTTAAATGAGGTTCATCTCCCCTCCCGTCTGAAGTGACTTTTTCCGGCCCAAGTTTCCATCCTTTACAAAATATAGGCCTCAGGGTTAGTCCCGGTCAGATAAGGACACTCAGGAGTTCTCTGGTGTTGCTACACACAGCATTTTATGCTGCTGTTTTGTATATATGTAAATAAATTTCCTTGTGGGAAGCACAATAAAGAAAGTTAATTAAAACTGTGCCTCCGGGGGTCCTTGGGTGATTTTTTGTGTGTGTGTGTGTGTGTGGACAATTCCACTAAGACTGTAGGATTGGTGACAGAAGAAACTAAATTAAGTATAGTGCAAATTTCTATGGAGAGGTTTGCCCAGCACCCAGGTGGGACTCGCCATCTTGAATTTTGGTGGGCATTTGTATTTCATGCATTTCTATAGGAGGGGGGGGATCAGCCGGAGGGAATGCATCTCACTGGAACATGCATTAAGCAAAGGATGGTTGCCCAGGAGATTCTGGAACTTCTTCCCTACATGTTTTATGGAAAGTGTACAAGTAGCATTGTTGTTGGAATTTCACTTCAAACAGCAGGAGACAACTTGATGCCTTCCAAACGTTTTGGAATGAAATTCCCATTGGCTAGATAGTGAAAACCAATGGCCAAGATATGTGACTTGTATAAATATGGATCATCATAGATGACCACATTTTGAAGTCTGTGTTGAGCAGGGGATGGAAATTGCAATCTATGGGTTGCATGTGTGCCCTAGGGCCATTCATATGATTCCATGACCTCAGGACCCTAAAAGCTATGGGTTTTTTTTATCTTCTCTCAAGGCCTGTTCACGACTGCCAAATAGCTGCTTCGTCTCTTTGAGGATATGCTGTTTAATGATGCATGCATCCTAAGAATCTGGAAGCTGCACACCAAAGCTGCACTCCAGTGCTTAGGATTGGATGTGGCTTTGGCACAAACTCCGGAATCTTAGGACCCATGCCTCATTTAAATGCATTCTTCCAAGAGGACCCTAAGCAGCTTTATTTTGGCAGTCTGTACAGGCCATTGTTTTGCCCCAAAATGCTCCCCTCCCAAAGCCCCTAATTAGATCCATCCTTACACCTTGCAACCATGCACATCCTCCCATCAATCTACTTTAGGTCCAGGATAACCATGTCTTTTGTTAAAGGTCAGTCAAGGGCAAGTACTAAGCAAAGTCCATCAGTCAGACAAGTCCATGTAGCCCCAATTGTATACAAAGGCTTACCAGCCAGGAAACACCGTTTGCAGAGTCTTGGCAGCCCATGTCGGACTGCCTTGGGCCTGACTTAGAGGCACATTCAGAAGACTCAGATGCTGAAGCCTGGAGGAGGCTGAGACCGAGGCAGACCGGGTGTGCCTGATCTGCAGTCCCAGAGCAAGCTCAGGAAGCTGCAGCCCAGGAAGCTACAGAGGGAGAAACTAGATTCTAGGCTGCGAGTGCTATGACCTGTGGAACAAAGACAGGTCAAGGAGTCTTTGAAGTCTTTTCTAGGCTAGAAGCCAAGAGGAGAGCTAATAGGTTTCGGCGTGAGAGAAGCAGAGACCTTTTTAAAGCCCTCCAGCTGCAGAGGTCTTTGCAGCTGAGAACCAGTCTTGCAGCCTGTTATTTCTTGCTCTTGGATTCATGACTTTGGTTTCTGACCCCTGGACATGCCTTGGACTATGCTCTTGCCTTGCCTTTTGCTGTGACTGATTTGCTGTTATTGGTTGTCCTTTGGACTGGACTCTGGACTATTCCTTTGTATAACTCACCTGTTGTGCTCTCAGTAGAGGTAAGCAGGACAGTCCAGGTCTGTTTGCTGCTGTGTCTTTGGCCCGTTCCGCACGGGCGTAAAAGTACGGACTGGGTCCTTACTAGGGTTAGAAAGAGGCATCCGTTCCGGATGCCTCTACCCTAGTATGGATCGAGTCTGTACAAAATGGCGGTGCCTGTTCCAAAGGGGGCCGCCATTACGACGTCATGAACGTGCTGCTCCAAACGAGGCGGTGCAGACGTGACGTCTTTGCGCCGTGCGAGGGCGCCTAGAGCGCCCTTCCGCAGCACGAGCGAAGGAGCTCTGAAACGGAGCACCTTCTGCAGTTTGCATTGCTGGCACCGCTTTGACGGCTGGCGCCACGACGCAAAGGAGAAAGGGGCCGAGTGGCCCCTTTCTCTCCTCCTCACCAATGCCGTTGGTGTTCCTTTGCTTTCCAGCCCACGGGGAAGCAGCCTTTTGCTACTTCCCCATGGCCTGGAAAGCGGCGGATTGGGGCTTCAGAGGTTGCCGTGTGGCAGCTGAGCCCCGATCCGGCAGGGAAGGGCCGGTTACCGGCCGCCCCAAGGGGTGGTCTGTAACCGGCCATAGTCTGAGCCTGGGTTCCAGGAACAGGAATTGTATGACACTCTGTCCTTCTGCTTAACTGTCTGTATCAGGGGTAGGCAACCTTTTGAGCAAGGGCGCGGGTTGCTGTCCTCCGACAACTGGGGGGCCGAAGCCAAAAATAAATAATAAATATTTTTTTAAAAATTAAATAAATAAATAAACTGGAACAAATGTAGGACAAAAATTTCAAATGGAGGACACTTTTACAAATATATGAAGGACACACTAAAAAATTTGCTGATTAAAAAAAATGTTAATATAAATGCAGTTTATGGAAAGGGGTGTCCTTGGGCTTCAAGCCCCAATTGCCCCCCCTTGCCCGCCGCTTGCTCCCCTTGCCTGCCTTGCCCGCCTCCTCCTGATAGGCCAAAGGCTCCGGTGGCAATCGCCGCAGGCCGGGCTGGGGCCGGTCCCAAGGCCTTGCTGGGCCGCATCCTGCCGCAGGCCACAGGTTGCCTCCCCTGGTCTGTATCATAGCTTGAACCTTGGTCCTGGGAATGGGCAGACAAATAGGAAATAACCCAAAAGGGAGTGTGCCTTCCAGGTTCCCTGGGGGTGAGTGTGTGTGTGTGTGTGTGTGCCTTCAAGCTGCTTGTCAACTGTGATGACCCCATGAATTTGATAGGGTTTCCTTAGGCAAGGAATACTCAGAGAGGAGTTTGCAGTTGCTTCCTCTGAAATGTAGCCAACAGCAGCTGGCATTTGTTGGCAAGTGATCTACCATTTAAGTGCTAACCAGAGCTGATTCTGCTTAGCTTCCAAGATCAGAAGGATCTGGAACTTTTTGCCTCTGCTTTAGAGGGGTAGCTATGGGGACTAAGGGGGCGTTCCCACTTGCGATTTAAAACGAATTTAAACACAGCGGTTCGTTTTAAAGCAATTCAAAATAAAGCGAGTGTTATCCTGCTTTTCAAATCGCTTTATTTGTATCGTTCCCATTTACGTAACGTTTTATTTTAATTCGATGTAATTGACCCTGTTTCGTTCCCATTCAAGGATGAATCGGTGTATATTTAAAGTGGTTTTGTTACTTTTTCGCTCACATTCACTTGTTTCGGCTGTCAATCAATGCGACGTCATCGTGACGTCACATTAATTTGGAGTAACATACACTGATGTAGCCTGTACCTGCGTTCCCACTACCTGGCCGTTTTTAAATCGTTATAAATTATGCTGTTTTTTTTTTTTAAAGAGCCAATCAGGAGCCGCTTATTTGTCCTCTTCTGTGTCTCCCCATATTAACTGCCATAACTCAGTGCTAGGAAATCCTGGGAATGGTAGTTTATTATGGCACCAGCACTCTCTGGCAGAAGAGGATAAATGTCTCACAAACACAACAAACACAACCATCCCATAGTTCCTCTGGAAAGAGCCTCGGTTCCCCAAATTCGCTTTGGCCGCCCCATGGGGAAAGAATCTTTGGGGAAGATTGCTC
>NC_056527.1:5919857-5946231 GCF_019175285.1 Sceloporus undulatus | reverse complement strand
AAGCGGCCCTGATTGGCTCTTATAAAAAAAAAAAACAGCATAATTTATAACGATTTAAAAACGGCCAGGTAGTGGGAACGCAGGTACAGGACATCAGTGTATGTTACTCCCCAAATAATGTGACGTCACGATGACGTCGCATTGATTGAAAGCCGAAACAAGTGAATGTGAGCGAAAAAGTAAAAAAACCACTTAAATATACACCGATTCATCCTTGAATGGGAACGAAACAGGGTCAATTACATCGAATTAAATAAAACGTTACGTAAATGGGAACGATACAAATAAAACGATTTGAAAAGCAGGATAACACTCGCTTTTTATTTTGAATTGCTTTAAAACGAACCGCTGTGTTTAAATTCGTTTTAATTGCAAGTGGGAACGCCCCCTTAGTCCCATAGCTACCCCCTAAAGCAGAGGCAAAAAGTTCCAGATCCTCTGATCTTGGAAGCTAAGCAGAATCAGCTCTGGTTAGCACTAAATGGTAGATCACTTGCAACAAATGCCAGCTGCTGTTGGCTACATTTCAGAGGAAGCAACTGCAAACCCTCTCTGAGTATTCCTTGCCTAAGGAAACCCTATCAAATTCATGGGGTCATCACAGTTGACAAGCAGCTTGAAGGCACACACACACACACACACTTCACCCCCAGGTTGTTGTGTTTGTGAGACATTTATCCTCTTCTGTGTCTCCCCATATTAACTGCCATAACTCAGTGCTAGGAAATCCTGGGAATGGTAGTTTATTATGGCACCAGCACTCTCTGGCAGAAGAGGATAAATGTCTCACAAACACAACAAACACAACCATCCCATAGTTCCTCTGGAAAGAGCCTCGGTTCCCCAAATTCGCTTTGGCCGCCCCATGGGGAAAGAATCTTTGGGGAAGATTGCTCTCTGAGCTGTCTTGGGAGCCATGAAGCAGGGATGTCCTGCAAAACCCATCCCATAGTTCCTCTGGAAAGAGCCTCGGTTCCCAAATTCACTTTGGCCCCCCATGGGGAGAGAATCTTTGGGGAAGATTGCTCCCTGGGCTGTCTGGAGAGCCATGAAGCGGGGATGTCCTGCAAAACCCATCCCAATTCACTTTGCCTGCCCCATGGGGAGAGAATCTTTAGGGAAGATTGCTCCCAGGGCTGTCTGGAGAGCCATGAAGCGGGGATATGTCCTGCAAAACCCATCCCATAGTTCCTCTGGAAAGAGCCTCGGTTCCCCAAATTCGCTTTGCCTGACCCATTGATCTCTGGGCTGTCCTCCAAAGCCCATCTGGTGCTCAGGCAGAGGTGAAAAAAAATAGTTAAAATGGTGTTCAATGGCTCTCCTCACACATCGGTCTATGAATGAGGAGCAGAGGGGAGGTTGCAATCCACCGGAGGAAAGGCTATTATGCGAATGGAAGAAAATGGCGCCGGCAATGCCGAAAGAAACCAAAGAGGGTGACACCCCCAGGCCAGCCCCTTGAGCGCTGCTCCTCCCATCCTGTGGAACCCGAATCAGACGCCGAAACGTTGCCATTTAAATACCGCGATTCCTATCTTGGATCAAGGGATAATACTAGTAGACCCTAGTATTTTTTAACGCCGGTTTATAGGATTCTAATCCAGGTTAAATGATACAATTCGAATCAGATTCGAATTGCAGTAGGCACGATAGCGGGTTAATCTAGAACTGTTCTAGAGTTAATTTGGGATTGAGTGGGAACGATACACCTTGGATTAGATTTGTAAACCGGTGTATAAGCGAGTGGGAACACCCCCTAACAGGAGCTGTCTTACACTCTCCCTTATTTTGACAAGTTGTTTGTTTTTCATGGCAACCTTAATTCTGCAGCCACTGGCTATTTCTGTAAAGATCCCCATCTAAGCAAATGTAGCTAAGTGAAAAAATTCACATTTCCTCTTACTCGATGGCTTCGCCTGCAATGTGAAGCAGTCAGATGTGGACAGAGAGAGGCAATTCAAGTCCCCAGTTAAGACCACAATAATACCAATGTTCAAAATCAGCCCAAATTTAAATTAATGTGCAGGATTTCATGTTCAAGCAAATGCCAATTCGACGAATTCATTAACCGATACTAGCGGTGTCATTGCTTAAAGAGCTAAGCCTCCTGAAAAACAAGTTGAGATTTTAATTTCAAAAAAGAAATCCACAGGCTTTAGAAACCATAATATATGGTACAACTGTCCACTTATGGCATACTTTCCTCCCCCTCTTTCCAGAATAGCAATTTGTCAGAATGGTGGGGAGGGGGAAAGCTTTTTTGCCTGAAATAAATGGGCATGCCTCATATTGTTTTTGTTTTGTCAAGTGTCAGGAAGGGCTTCTTACACTGAGCAATTTTCATCACTGGCTCTGTCCATTACGGATGTTGTTTCAGTGTTATTTTTTCTTGTTACAGCGGCCCTTTCTGTCCTCTAAATGTCAACAGGGCAGTCCATCTGCTCTAGATTTTAGTGTGAACATGAATGGAGCAGCCCCTTCCTAAGCACTAACAAACAGGAATGGTTTGCAAAATAGGAGACAGATTGGCCAAACATTTGCATGAGCCAATTGTTATTATTAGCCAGCCAATGTGTACTTAAACATGGTTCATGAAGTGTCTGTGGGCTAACCCACACTGCAGAAATAATGCAGTTTGACACTGCTTTAACTGCCTTGACTCAATGCTATGGAATTCTGGGATTTGTAGTTTTGTGGGACATTTAGACTCCTCTGTCAGAGAGCTCTGGTGCCACAGCAAACTTCAAATCCCAAGATTCCATCAGATGGAGACATCACTGTCAAAGCAGTGTCGATCTGCATTAATTTTGCAGTGTGGCAGCAGCTTCATGTTGATTCACCATCCTTTTTTTTACTTTTTAAAATTATTGTATTCCAAAAAACCAAGGGAGAGAACTTTTCCAAGCTATGTATGCAGACATACTCCAGTGACATGGACTTATTCCCTCAGGTTATTTTTTTCATCTTGAGTAGAATACTTGTTTGCAATGCCATCAAACAGAGTCAAGCAGAAAGAACTGGGCTCTAGAAGGATGCAGAGATGGACGATGGATCTGCAAAGGTCCAACGCTGAGTTTTGGATCTTCCTCTCTTAATCAAAGCTAAGGAATAAGATTAGCTTTCATGGCCCCCTTCCAGGCTCCCCAGTGTTAAAGGGCACCAGAATATCCATTTTAAATTGCATTCGGCTAGTATTGGGTTTAGGGATGATTGAGCTAATTTTGTAATTAAATCTGATGGCTTTCTGCTCTCAGAGGCCACTTTAGAAGATGGATTCTGTTTGTGCAGAGAAGCCGATTAACTGGGAAGCCAAAACTCTGGCAGTTCGTTTGCTGAGAGAATGATGTGAACAAATGTGCCGTCCCTTTCGTAGCAGAATTCAATTAAGTTGCCAAGTTAAACTTTTCAGGGTGCACTCAAAGTTATTTATACATAGAACCCAACAACATTCACACCTGTTTGAACAAAAACAACAACAACAACAACAGAGTATGGAAAAGTTACACACTGGGGTTGAAATCCTCTTGTAGGTTTATGTGAGTGCAAGTACTGTATCCTATGTTGTGTAAGGGGAATTGCTGTTGTTGTTGTGTGCCATCAAGTGGTTTCTGACTTACGGCAACCCCAAGGCGAACCCGCCACAGGGTTTACTTGGTAAGTTTCTTCAGAGGAGATTTGCCATTGCCGTTCTCTAAGGCTGAGAGAGTGTGGTTTCCATGGCCAAGCCAGGATTCAAACCCTGGTCTCCAGAGTCACAGTCCAACGTTCAAACCACTACACTGCCACAAGGGAACTAGTAATGGAACGAGTACATAGTACCTCCTTATGCATCAATTTTTCTAGGCAGTGCAATGACTGGCATTTTCTGGGAAATCTCTCATTCTGAAGATGCTCTAACTATATTTCCTCCACTGAATTATGAGACTTCTCCACAAAATATGAAAAAAATATGAACATATCAGCTGTCATATCCGGAGGTTCACTCTTCTTTGGAAAGATAAATGATTTCACGAGAAGGATTCTTGTTTGTTTACTTGTTTCTCAAATCCCATTCACACTTAATTTTTCTGATCCAAGGAGATGCAGATCACTGCACTGATGTATATCGGGATCATTGTTCCCATTAGGTTTTGGGTTTACAAATCTCTCCAAAGCATTTTAACCCTTGTGTTATTCACACATGCCATCGTTTCAGGTTAAAATGGAGCCACCTCCTTCCCTTTGAATGATACGGAGCAATCTGGATCAATTCAGAAGCGTAATCACACTCCCAATAATGTGGATCTTTCAGGAAAACTTGGGGGAAAAACTGGTATTGAATATCCCCAGTTACATTGGTTTTTTGGTAGCCCCCTCTCCCCGCCCCAAATCCACCAAGTGCATTCGGGGCGAGTGTTAACACCAAGGAAATGACCCAGATTCATCCTGGGTTATTTTCGTCATGTGAATTGGGCCTCAGTTTTTCAACAGTAAACCTTGGAGCAATGGCTTCCAAACTTTGGTCCTCCAGAGGTTTTGGACTTCAGCTCCCAGAATCCCTGACTGTTAGCCAAGCTGACTGGAGCTTATGGGAGTTGAATTCCAAAACAGCTGGAAGACCAAAGTTTGGGAGTCACTACCACTTGGAAGATGGAAAAAAGTTGTGGGGATATTTTCAGTTACATTTTCCAGGCTTCCACATCTTTAGAAGAAATGGTACTCAAACTTCTCCTTTTAAAGATATGATATTTATCTGACTCGAATGAAAATATTGCAGAAGTGTTTTTCGAGCTCAGTAGTTAAATTGCTTTTGCCCTTGAGTTGGTAGTTTGCATCAAGCTCTGAAACAGGTGTGCTTTGATCCACCTAGGACAAGGTTATAATTACAGTTCCAAATTTCAGCATACAGTACCTCTTCTTGGTTTCTTGCAGAACACACTGACCTTGCTTTAGTAAGGAACTACAGAAAGCATACTATACTATTTGTACTTGGATTGGCAGTAAGACATAAATCCAATTAATTTCCAGAATACAAGGGTCCGGTTTTTAAAAATGCAAACTAAACACAGGATTTATGATTAGCATCAGACTGTCCATGTCATATGTTTTTGACTTTTAACTAAGAAAAAGAAAGTGCCCACTAGATTTCCAACATCTGGATATTCTGAAGAATACAGAAGAGGCTGCTGGAGATTATTGATAAAGATGTCAGATTCAACTGGATAATGTATAAGCGGCAGGATACACAGGAATTAATTAACCAGTAGATTCAAATAAAATAATTGGGTATTAAAGTTGAAAATTGAGATATCATATTTATACCAAAGCATGGTTAGAGAGAGAATAATGACATATGGTTCCTTAATGCTAATCTGGTGAAAGAATTAGGCTGCAATGATGTATAGGACCAAGAACTATATATATATGGAAATGCCACTCAGTTGTTATATGTATAAAAGGAAATAAATTTATTGCAAAGAGGTGGAATGTATAACAAATATAATACAAAATTAGAAGAAATGAAATAGCATAGCTCATAATAGATGGATAAACCTCCAAAGAGCTGTATTATATTGAATGTAATGGAGGGAGCGGGGTGGGTTTGTAAATAAGTGTAAAATGCTTCATGATTGACTGTTATACAGAAAGTAATTATCACTGAGGTTTGAATACTATTTTTGTGAAAAAAAACATTAAATAAAAGAGAATATAATTGGAAAGGATAGCAAAAGACAACTAGTCCAACCACTTGTCATGCTGGAATATACAACTAAAGCAGTTGTGAGAGATGGCCATCCAACAACCTCCAAGGAGAGCCCTCCATCCTCTGAGATAGCTATTAAATAGTTCTTACAGTAGATATGTTATTTGGCCCAGTACACATTGGCTTTGAAACGCTGCCCCTCTTTGCTGTGCAGCGTTGCTGCAGCAACCAAACCACAAGGCAATGCTGCACAGCAAAAAAGAAGCCACCTAGAATGGCTTCTTTTTTGTGGTGTTGTAAGTGCTGCAACGCAGCCCTATGACGCCGCTTCCTGTAAGAGACGTGTGGATGCTCAGATGCCCACACGTCATTACACATCCCCCGTGTGGGCAGTGCTGGTCAATAATGGTGCCGCCAGCACATCATAGGGCTCGGCAGCATGCAGTTGGTGCGCATTCCAGAGCCCTACTATCGCCGCCAGGATACCACTTCCTGGTGGTGTGTACCACGCCATTTGTTTAGGTGGAACCTCTGTTCTTGTAATTTGAATTCATTAGTTTGTGTCCTAGGGGGCATCTACACTGTAGAAATATTGCAGCTGGACAGCACTTTAAGTGCTGTAGCTTCTTCCTATGGAATCCTGGAGTTTGTAGTTGTACAAAGTCTTTAGCCTTTTCTGCCCAAAAGTGCTGGTGCCTCACCAAACTACAAATCCTAGGATTCTGTTGGATGGAGTCATGGCAGTTAAAGTGATGTCAAACTGCATTATTTCTACAATGTAAAAGCCACCCTAGTCTCTACAGCAGCAGAAAACAAGCTTGTTCCAGCTTCTATATGACATCCCTTCAAATATTTAAAGATGGCTATCATGGCATCTTGCGTCCAAATATAACATACCCAGCTGTCTAAGCAGTTCTTTATAGAGCCTGGTTTCCAGGACACTGAAAATCTTGGTCATCCTCCTTTGGCAATATGTAGCAATGAAAAAGTAGAATGGATAAACACTCATCTGTGAACAGGTGGATGAATGCAGTGTAAAAAGGATGAGCAAGAAATGTTATAAATGAATCTTAACATTTACATTTATAATTTTCGTGAACAGCCTTTGTGGACATGAAGACTACAGGGTAGTGTTCTACCAGGTGAGGTTTATTGTCCTTCTAGTGAACCACGGTCCATTTTGTCTGGAGTATCAAATGGTTATCAAATGAGATTGTCTCCATCGCCAGCTTCTTGATACCTTTAACTAGAGATACCAGCTTGGGCAGTACAACTGAGCTATGCCAAACATCTAGTGTTTCTAGGATCTCCTATAATGGTGGAATGATTGGGATATCTTCTACTGGCCCAGAGATTTGGACCATGTTCTGTCAAGTACATTCTTTGAAGACAGAGTGGTCCACTTACGGCCCTGCAGATACTGGTGTATTGTTGTTGTGTGTCTTCAAGTTGTTTCCAACTTATGGTCACCCTAAGGCAAACTTATCATGAGGTTCCTGGGCCTGAGAGTGTGTGACCCAGCCAAGTTCACCTGGTTGGTTTCCATGGCTGAGAAGGGAATCAAATTTTGATTACCAGAGCTGAAGTCCAATACTCAAACCATTACACCTTGCAGGTGGACACTTCCAGTTCCCAGCATCCCCTATGTATTGGCTATGTTGACTAGGAATGATGGAACCTGGGTGACTGAAAAACATCTGGAGGGACACAGCCTGCCAATCCTGCATTTAAAGAATTGCATGGAGCATAAGACAGTATTTCAGTTTTCAATGTCCAAGCCAGCTTTCAAGTATATAAGTAATGGAAATTCAACTATTTCCATACATTTCAATGCATCTTGCATGCAAGTCAGACAGATCCTTGAAAGAAGTGACATATCCTTGTACAGGAAGAATAGCCCCAGAGAGCTGTATAAAGGGCTCTCTTCTGATGAATGATGAGAGACACAGCATTATTACCTAGCTTGAAATGCCTGAAGGTGTTCCTTGCTGGGTTTTTGGCCTCTCTCTATGGTACTGAAGAGATACTGAGGTAATCTCTCATTTTTCTTTGGTAATTGGATCAGGGGTTTTGTGTAGCGGTATAGAAGAACCTGTGATCTCAAGGAGATTAGTTCCAATTGACTTGTCAGTATTACCTGCAGTTGCTTGGTTCTTCTCATTTTCCTTATGTGCCTCCTTTGCATTGCATCGTGACACAGCAGAAATGCTCCTTAGAAAACAGAATTAAAAACAGAGGTAGAAGTCAACACAGAAAGTGGGGACATGCTGTCAATATTCCTTTGTGATGGAAAAATGGCCTGATTTAATGTCAGGAAAGGCAAGGTGGCAATATGGGGAGTGGAAACGTTCAAGCAGAGAAAGGTAGTACAAGACTGAGTAAGCTTCATTAGAAACATATTCCCTGATATGTAGATTTTTCTTGCAATGATTTTAAAAAAATTAACGTAGAACAAGGGTGCACAACTGTTGAAGATGGTTTGTGTGCTGATGGCCCCCAGAAGCCACACCAGTGATCTGACAGAACTAGAAGTGATGTCATGTCACTTTCTCTTCTCAGATTTAGTCTAAGGAGCTTATTGCTCAGCATTTTAAAGCAGCTCCAGCCTGGGAGGCTGGAGCCGGGACGTGGGATGGAGGCAGGGATTATTGCTCACTAAATTGCCATCGAACCGCTGGCTGCCATCATTCCAGCTCCAAGCCAGGTCCCAGCCATGCTCCGCCAGCACTTTTTAGAAGCTGGAAAGCTTTCTGACTTCTAAAAAGTGCTGGCAGAGTGCAGCTGGGACCCGGGCTGATGGTGGCCGACAATTTGGCAGTGCCTTAGGGTGTGGTAATCCCCACCTACATCCCACGTCCCGGCTCCTGGGAGACTGGAGCTGGTTTAAAATGCTGAGCGATAAGCTCCTAGGCGTGTTGTTGTTGTGTGCCTTCAAGTTGTTTCCAACTTATGGTGACTCTAAAGCAAGCCTATCATGGGGTTTTCTTGGCAAGATTTGTTCAGAAGAGGTTTGTAACCTTTGTCTTCCCCTGAAGCTGAGAGCAGGTGACTAGTCCAAGGTTGTCCAGCAGGTTTCCATGACCAAGCTGGGAATTGAACCCTTGTCTCCAGAGTCGTAGTCCAGTGCTCAAACCATTATGCCACACTGGCTCTCCTAAACTAGGGGTCACATTAGACTGCCAGGGGCACCTTGAGGACTGCATCCTGCTACACACCCACATGATAAAAAGTCAAATTTTTGTCCCATTTTTGGACCCCTAGACTATTTGAAATCCAGAAGTGGTCTTTTTTTATTTACAATAGAAAGTGATTTGTGGTTGCTCCTTTCCTGAGCTTAAAATTGTCTTGGTGGGAGAAGCCATGGTGAAAATACATCCTAGAACATGTTTTTGCTTGGGGTTGCCAGACTGAAAACTAGAGAGAGCTAAGGATTGTGTGGAGGAGGGATTTTTCAGCAGGTATATTGGATTGCATTACAATTAATACCTGCTGAAATCTCCTCTTCTACATAACTATTGAAGTTATAGGAGTCCTTTCCAGTTTTCACTCTGGTGATCTGATAGCTCTAGCAGCTTGGAGAACAGAGGATGCTATGCTTCCAAATGCCAGTTGCTGTTGGTTAGGATTCATGCACGTGTGTCCAAGTTGTGTCAACCAAACAGGCTTGCATTTGGCTTCATGTTTGGTTCATGAGTCTCCCAAGAGAAACTGTTTGACTACTGTGTTTGGCTTCTGGATATTGGATCAGGTGGATGTTTTGGTCTGCTCCAGCAGCATTCTTCTTTTTCCTCAAGTCTTGTACCACTCCAGAAATGAACTTTGGTTCATTGCAAAATGTTTTTCTTTGCCTTGCATGTACTACGTGGCATCAAGAAAAAGCTTTGTGAAGTCAACTCTTCCTTCAGTGGCCACACTAAACCAGAGAAATCCAGCTTCCATTAATGGAGAGAGAGTTTCATCTGTGTTACTTAAAAGCAGCAAAGGTCTTGAGAGGAAGAGAACAAATTGGCCTTCAGCCTCACTATTAGAACTGGAGTGGTTGTCTTTCCTATTGAAGCAAACCACTTCCAAATTTCAAAATCCATGAACCCTAATGGCATTCAACATGATAACATTAGAAACAAACGTGGTTTTCTTTGGTGTGTGTGTGGGGGGGGGGGGGGGTAGCTTCCATATTTCCATATTAGCATTCAGCAGCTATACCTGGTACAAAAACATTTCCTGAGCTACTACTGCCATGTTCAGTCCAGTTCACAGAAAGCAAAGCAAGCTGTCGGTTTCAGTCACTGAGAGAACTCCAAGTGAGTAGTTTGCCCAAACAAAGAGTATATTTACATTGCACAATACGCAAAGAGATCTTGTAGCACCTTTGAGACTAACTTTGTGGAAGAAGTAGCACAAGCTTTTGTAGGCATGGGCTGCATCTGCGCTGCAGAAATAATCCAGTTTGATGCCACTTTAATTGCCATGGCTCAATGCTATGGGATCTGGGAACTGTAGTTTTGTGAGACAATTAGCTTTCTCTGTCTGTGCCACAACAAACTGCAGTTCCCAGGATTTCATAGCATTGAGTCATGGAAATTAAAAGTGGTGTCAAACTGGATTATTTCTACAGTGCAGATGCAGCCTTGGCTTGTTTTTTTCAGGTGTATGGAGTGGACTAAATCTATAAAAAATTATGTTTCAACTTCTTTCATGCAGTTAGTCTCAAAGGTGCTACGAGATCCCTTTGAATGCTGGTATTCCAGGCTAATGCAGCTACGTCTCTAAATTTTACACTACGCAGTTATAGCACTTTGATACCACTTTAACTGCCAGAAGCAATGGTTTCCTGATATATTTGCATCTCTGTTACTATTCACCCACAGAGCCTGGTCTGCTCCTGAACCCTTCACTCCATGCATCTGAGGAAGTAGACCAAAGTCTATGAAACTTATGCTACCAGCTTTCTTTCTTTGTCTCAAATGTGTTATAATACTCCCTTGCATTGTAAAACTACGCAATTCAAATTTGTGCATACACAAGGCCATTTACGGGGATGTAAGTCCCCCCCCCCCCCAAATGCCCATCTTACCCTTTAATGTGCCATAAGGCCCTAAAAAGTTTGGTGCTTTTGGAAGAATGCCCCATGTGTGACTTTTCCTGAAGGGGTCAGTTCATCCCACTGTTATTCTTGAAGCACTTCATGGTGAATGGCATGAAAGATACTCCGACTGGTCAGGTCACAAGTTACAACATTTTGAAAAATCTGGTCAGGAAAGGAACAGAGAAGAAGGAGCTTGAATTTGCTTCAAGAGAAATAGAACAGGATGTCTAGAGTAGATAGGTCCGGAGACCCATAAAATAGGCGACTGTAATTTAATAATGTAATAAAGTGGCAATTATGTTTTCATTGTTTATGCAATTCTGGGGTGAATTATGTGACAATTAAAATGTCACACGAATGCCTAATGGCTAAATGATAGCAGTGAATATGTTTAAGCATTTGTAAAGGAAGACAGCTTCTTCAGGGCTGCTTTATTGTATCAAGGTTCTGTAATGCAGAGGACAAATGTAGCTGAAGCCAAAGAGATTCACCACAACTTGGTTTTATTATGACATTAGCATCTGAAATGCACGCTTGTTAGGTTTGCGTCTTTGTTGCATACATCTCTTGTTAGCTTTCCCTCTTATCCACCCTCTATTGATTGCCTCCTCTGCTCCTCTCTAAATTTAGTTTCCAAACAGCCTACTTTCTTTCACTTCCATTATTCTGTAAAATGCCATCAATACTAGTTGTGCTTCCTCCTCTTCATCCATTACAGTCCTTCCCTGTTGCCTCAGTATGGCCTGGACTACTGGGCTACGTCAGGAGAGCACAAGCCCTGGCAAGTTCTCCTAAGCTGGAAAGGTCTGGTGAAGTAGATTGCATGTCTGTCAGCTGAGGACTGACTTTGGTAAGTTGGGAGAGGCTCGTCACCAGAATGCTGCCCATTGGGTGATGAACTGGCCACAGCAACTGTGAGCACAATGACAGTGTGAAATTGTTGTAATCTGTATTAATGGAGGCATTACACCCATCAATGAAAGAATGGGTCCTCATGGTATTCAGTGTAGCTCACTGTCATGATCATCATTATCACCATCACCAAGACCATCTCCATTGTAAATTAAAGAGCCTGCATTAACTTCTATACTCTGTAAGCAACAAATGTATCTCACAGCCTTGCATACAGTATGACTCCCATATCTGTGGATTTGGTATCTTCAGTTTCATTTACTCATGTCTCTCTAGGCATATCTAGGTTCTCCAGTGTGATTCTGTGGTCAGTGTCTGGCCATAGCATAGCATAGCATAGCAATCCATACCATACTATACCATTGTAGGACCTAGAAATGCCTAGAGACCTGTTCTCTCTGGGCATTTCTAGGTCCTCCAGTGTGATTTTATGGTATGCTTGGGCTGGAACTTATTTATCTCATTGAAAATAATAGGGCCCCCCATTATCTGAAGTTTCAAGTATCCATAGGAGTCTTGGAACATAAACCCTATGGATATGGAGGTTGACTTGTGGTGTGCTTGACAGTGGCAGCTGATGGCTTCCAGATCAGTTATGCAGTGGATCCACAGTAGGTTCTAGCTAGCTTTACAGGAGCTAGCCAAGATGCTCAACCTGTTTAGGAATAGCACCCAGCACCTTGGTTGGTTAGAATGGAGCTTGGTGCTTGATCTTTCAGCTACAGTCTTCTGACGAAGGTTGGGTGGATGGTGAAACTTAGGACAATAAGGTGAGGGGCAGTGGCCACTTAGTTATGTATGGAAAGTCCATTATGTTAAGGAGAGTAATGTGTGTACAAGATGTGATGGAGAAGTTGTAGTCATAAAGAGAAGAAGCAGAAAGTGAGACAAGACTAGAGGCAGAAGGATATATTGGGATTACTATCGCTGCCAGTTTTTCTTGATCCAGTGCCCTTCAGATGGTCTGGACTTTAGGAAAAACTTCCTGAGGGTAAGAGCTGTTTGACAGTGGAAGACACTGCCTCAGAATGTGGTGGAGTCTCCTTCTTTGGAGGTCTTTAAACAGAGGCTGGATGGCCATCTGCGGGGAGTGCTTGGATTGTGTATTCCTGCATGGCAGAATGGGGTTGAATGGCTGGCCTGGTGGTCTTTTCCAACGCTATGATTGGGAGATGGAAGCTGGCAACAACCTATTGCATAATAGAGTTGAGTGCAACTTTCTCTGCCCTAAGTAGCTTGATCTAGCCTGGGCAATACTTTCCCACATGGAATGGGGAAAAGCACCTACTCGGTATTCCTTTCAGAGAGCAAAATTTGGAAGATTATGAATACTTGCAAATCTTTCTCTGGATATCAAAGGAAGTTCTTTTCTGTTGCTAATGGATCTGAAATGTTACTACCTGTCTTTTATTGCCTTTTGTCCCTGATCCCCACCTAGCCAAGAAGGGGAGCGGCCTCTGCCTGCACTGATATTCCTCTAGAGTAGACCATCTTACCTAAAAACAGATATAATGTCCATGGCAATATGTAGGCCTGTGACACCAACATTGTCATTTTTCTTCTCCTGTATGATTTTTAACATCTTTGTCTGATGAAAAAGCCAGTGAAGTTTGAAAGGTGGTATGACGTATTTTCTGCATTTTGGCTGGCCAATAAAAATAGCACTCTGTGGTTGGTTTTGGATTTTGTTGCAAATATTTGCAGCCTTTCTCATCTTTGACAGTGGGAGGTGTCTTCATATACGTGGAGACATTTCCAAGAATTTTCTGCTCGTTTTCACATTTATTTCATTAAAGCAATCTACTCTGGATGTCACAATGTCTATTCCACAATTCAGATGTTCCTACTCTTTCTAAGACCAAAATCAAAGCACTACATTTTGGGAAAGTCTTTGCCAAATGCCATAGGCTTGACCTTCAGTTCTGCAGAATTTCTCTCCCACATTCCTTGCATTTTGAAGGAGGTTCTTTCTTCAGGGCAAAAACCCTTGCTGAATTGTCACTTAAAAGGCCTTTTTGCATGTTTTCCTCCAAATTACTTTGATGTTTGCATTAGCGGGTCCAGGGCAATGGGGTGGGAAAGCTCTTTTTAGTCTCCTCTCTTTGGGTCTGTTTGCTTTCTGAAACAGCTCTCATATCTCCCCTGCAAGCTTTACATAGCAATTCAAGTTTCAGATAAAAAAAATCACTCATTGCTCTCCAAACATTGAAGTGACTGTTTGATATGTGTTTTAGGCATTGCTCCACGGATCGCACTATGTTCTTTCATCATAATTTTAGCTTGTGTGTGTATGTGTGTGGGGGGGAGCTTTTTTTATTATTATTAGTTTAAAAAGAAAAATACAGTTTATTAATTGACATATATACATCTTTCTATATTACAGTTATATGTTCATTTTGTATAAATTGACTATTTCAAATATATTTAGCATTTATGTTGACAATATTCTGTAAGCAATTTGCAAGGATGAGGATTGTTGTTGAATGGTAACATCACCATGGCTTGGGTTGAGATTTTTTATACACAATATTATTAATTTGATTATATTTCCATCCCACTTTCCTCCTAAAATGAGGCTCAAAGCAGCTGATAGAGATTCTGTGCATTCTTCAGGATTGACCAGAAGTTGAGAAAATTATTACTTTGGGCAACAATTCCCAGATTCTAAGAGGTCTTCTTAAAAAAAGTAACTTTCCCAAGCTCTGGGATAGATACTCTGGTACAGAGTTCAAGTTCTGCAACAGATACTCAAGGGCTGGATCTGCACTGCAGAAAAAGTGCAGCTTGACACTGCTTTAAATGCCATGGCTCAATGCTATGGGATCCTGGGATTTGTTGTTTGTTGTGGCACCAGAGCTCTCTGATAGAAACGGCTAAATATTTCACAGAACTACAAATCCCAGAATTCCATAGCATTGAACCATGGCAGTTAAAGTGGTGACAACTACATTATTTCCGCAGTGCAGCTGCAGCCAAGGTTTTTGATTACAGCTTGGGAAAATTACTTTTGGGGGATGACATCTCCCAGAATCTGGCTAAAGGATGCGAAGAATTCTCTTCCAAGAAAAGTAACTTTGCCAACTGGGATACATTCTCATGGTTGTTGATTCTGTAGGGGACATCGATGGACAACACCTCTGTCATAGGTACTGCTTAGTAAAGGTGGCTCTTGCAATTTTAAACTTCATTTCACCTACTGCAAAAAGGAGCAATTTTGGCATGCAAACACAGATAGCTGGACTGGGCTAAAGCTAAAAGTGGATCCATGCTTCCTGACTAGCAGTGGCCATTTTGGTTTCTCCAACGGTCCATAATGCAGCCTGACCTTTGAGCCTCCAGATGTTCTAAGATACAGCTCAACACAAAACAGGAAAGTGCTCTCCACACACTTTGTGGTAAAGGCTAATCTCAGTATGTTCCCCAACAGTGTGGTACCAAAATTCAGTGCTGCAACTGCACCAGAAAAAGAAAAAAGCTAGGACTTGCCTTTCAAACAAGGTGTATAGAAAGCTTGTGTCTTGTTCTCAAGATGATACAAGCTTCAAGGGGAGCTTAGGCCTTCCCTTTATTATGGTTACCTGCCTTCAAGTCAAGCTATGGTGACCCTAAGAATGAGATGCCCCTAAGAATGAGATATCCTCGACTGCCCGGCTCAGGCCTTGCAGATTCATGGCCGTGGTTTCTCTGATTGAATCTATCCATCTGGAATGGGGTTTTCCTCTTTTCCTATTGCCTTCCACATTACCAAGCATTATCTCTAGTGAGTCCTTTCTTCTCCTGATATGGCCAAAGTATGACAACCTCAATTTACTCTCCTTTGTTTCTAGGAAATGTTCAGGCCTGATTTGCTCTAGGACCCAATTATGTATCTTGTTAGCAGTCCACCGTATTCACAGATCTCATCTCCAGCACCACATCTCAAATGAGTTGATTTTCTTCTCTAGGTGCCTTATTTTAAAAGCAAATCCCATGGGTGAGTGGGTGCAATGCCATTTTCAAACAGAACCTGGATCCCAGAGGGGTAGTAGCAGTAGTAGTTGCTGGTCTTCAAACTGACATTGACTGTTGGCAACCCTATCCAAGGGTTTTCTTGGCAGTTTTCATTCAGAGGTGGCTTTGCAGTTGCCTTCTTTTTAGGGTGAGACAATATGACCAGCCCAGAGTCACCCAGTGAATTTGCATGGATGAATGGGTATTTGAATCCTGGTCTCCTAGTTCAAAATTAAACCACTACACTACACTGGCTCTCATAGTTTAACGTCTCAAAATTGTGAGATGTTTCAATTTTTGCCTTCATTAGCAATGCCCATCCAACAACAACAAAAACCAATGGCTGTGCATGGATCTGAGTACACAAAGGGGGGGGGGGCATTTGCATCTCATTTTAAAGGCAAATCTTGGATTCTTTATTGCTATTGGACCAATACCGGGTTAGTACTGTGTGCCTTCAAGTCATTCCTGACTAATGGTGGCCCTAAGCCAAACCTAGCATGGTTTTTTTTTTTTTTTTTGAAGAGGAGGTTTGCCTTCCCCTGAGGATGAGAGTCTGTGACTTGCCCAAAGTGGGTTCCCATGGCTGAGCAGGGACTCGAACCATGGTCTCTAGAGTCATAGTCCAATGCTCAAACCACTACACCAGGAGAGGGACCAAATCTGGCCTAACAACAGAGCACTCTTTCTTTTCCTGGTGATGAGACTCCAAGAAGACTTTATGGCCTGTGAATCAGTTGGAAAACAGTAGGTGTGCTCACTACACACCTTGTGTTATGGGACTGGAGTGGTTCACAGCACAGCAGGCTAGCTTTGCCAAAAATAGTCTTAAATAAATTGCTTGCAAAGGGAGACCTGTAAGCAAGATCAATCTCTATTAGCTCCAGCGGTATTGATTTAAGGAGAGCTTTCAAAAGGGGCTCCTTGGATACCAGAATGCGAAGCCTGTTGCATCTGTGAAGCCTTGCCCTGGATCTCACTTTCATCTGAAGATTAGAGGGATTCGGCTTCCTCTCTAACTGAAGGTGTCAAGGGTGTGTGGTGAGCCATCGTTGCTAAGTAATTATCCCTTGTTGTGGCTGCAAACTTGCTGGTGGATTTATGGGAGCGGAGCCTTGTGAACGAGATTATTGTGCTGGGATGTACTTTGTAGTTATTGTGCTGTCAAATAAAACTGAGTTGTAACTTTCCCCATATGAGAGCTGTATTTCCCTTCCCGGTTTAACCCTTATGCTGACTGCATACCCTCCAGCATTTTACACATGAAAACTAGGGGGTCATTGAAACGTGGGGATTTTTAATTCAAAGATATAGCCATGTTAATCTGTAGAATCAGTATGTAGAGAGATCTTGTAGCACCTTTGAGACTAGCTAAAGAAAAATGTTGGCAGCATGAGCTTCCATAGACTCAAGTCTATGTCCTTAGATGCATTCAGTCCAACTCTTTAGTTAGTCGCAAAGGTGCAACGTGGGTGTTTTTTAGTGCAACTATGTGAATAATCTGACTCACACATTCTGGTTTTGTTGTTCACACTATTTTTTTTAAAAAATGGAACTGCATCTTTGTGCATCTCTGCATGTTCTGTTGCTCAAACAGCACTATAATTTTAATAATAATAATAATAATAATAATTTTTATTTTTCTATTTCCTGCCTCTCCCTGCAGACCTATGAATAAAGATGGATTGGATGATGTGGATGTATTTGAAACATGTTCAAGACATGCAGAATTTTATCCTGATTTATCCCGGGTCCATTCATATCAGTTATTTACACAGCCAACAATAGAAATCATTTAGGAAAACCTGGGGGGAGGGATACAAGATTGATTATCCCAGGTTAAGTAAGATTTTTGGTAGCCCCTCTAAAAAAAACAACCCTTAATCAGATGCATTTGAACAATAAAGATTCAACTCAAATTCTACCAGGATTATTTTCACTGTCTGAATAACCTCTAGGATGCATGTGACCAAGCAACATCAGAGTGTGGTCAAGAGAGTAAAAGTTATCACTGAGGAAGAAGACCCATGCTAGGAGATGCTGCAGCAGTTTGCTTTTGTCTGAGTCTATTGGGAAAGGCAAGAGTCCACCCTCTCCTTTCCTCTCCTCTCCCTCCTGATGAGTTAATCAAATACAAACTACTTTTGCACTTTGGGACAACTTTAGTACCAAAGGGCCAGTTTTGACACCTGACATCCCAACATAGGCTGTATCCTAACTGCTCAGATTTGGTAGTGTGGCTCACTGAGTAGTGCGAAAAAGCCACAAATGAGTTTTCAGAAAGTTTGTTTGTTTGTTTGTTTGTTTGTTTGAGCAAGGATTTCAGGAGCCTGATACCCTCCAAAAATAAGGTGTGTGTTCTAACAAGAAAATGGAAGAGAACTACTGTTCTGTTGGTGGGAACTTTGGAACCCACCAAAATTTGATGATATGGACTCCAAAATGGCCCAGACACTGCATATGGCCAGGAGCCAAAGGTTGCCCATGGATGTTCTAAAGTGTACCTTAGTGGAGAAACCCATAGAGCAGTAGTGGACCACATAGACCTGAATCTGATTATTCATCTCCACTAGAGTGGTGACTTGTCATTTAACAGTTGATTCAGAGTTTCTACTCTAGTAACTAACCAATAGAAGTCCCAACCCAGTCCCCAGAATCTATGATTCAAAGGATATTTTAGCAGGTGATAATGGAAGGATCTCCTCACTAAAATATTATGCAATCATGCCTTGTCAAAGTTGACAGTGCTGAGTTAGACGACCTATGACCAGTTCCGGACCAATGGTGCATCAATATGGACTGGCACTGATGCAACATCTTCAGACAATGCCCAAGATCTTACGTGGTGCATGCATAGCATAAATGTACACTCATATAAATACATGTTAGTTGTATTAGCGTGTGATAGAGTCAACTTAGGGTCATCACATGTCAGAACAAGAACAAAGTTATATTAAACCACCATTCTGCAGCATATCCACTTAGTACAATTATGTATCTACCCATGTGTCTGCTTAATGTTCCCTTCTGAAATGGCGAACACACAGTGTTTGTTCCTGCATTCCCAGTGAAGAAAGTGGTACATTGAAGGCAATGATGAATGGTTACATACTTCCCAAGAATGTGCAACAATAGGACTGGATGTTACCCCAAGTAGAGTAGAAATAGTGAATCAGTTATTGAGTGGTGAACCAAAGCAAAGGTCAGTCCAACTGATTCAATGGCTCCTCTAAGACAAACAATAGGATTTATGCCCCCGTGGAAGAGTTACACTTGGGCCACAACATACAACCCAGATTCTACCAGGATTATTTTCACTGTCTGAATAACCTCTAGGTTAGGCAACCAAGAACTGAATATGTTCATTGTAGAACAGCCAAAAAAAACAGAACTGCATGTGTAAGTGAGCTTTAAGATATGTATGACACCAACAGGAATCACTTTTGTACCTGAAGCCTCTCATTGCAGCAAGGACTTCAGGAACCACAAAAGCAGTTCCAAAGGCTCCAAACAACCTGTAGGCAACAATGCCTCGCACTACACCAAATTTTAGATCTCAGATATCGGCCAACATGAACATGGTATGTGTAAATCACAGACAAAGTCTGGTCTTACTTTTAAATAACGCTCACTGAGTTGTCTTGTAAACAGAATTTAATTTAGAATGGTGAAGGAGAGAATTGCAAGATCTTCTGAGGAAAAAAATTATAAGAATGAGAGTAGAAAATGAGAAAGAACTAACTGTTCCTGTTCTGAGACAAGAGATGGAACCAGGTGTGTGGCTTTTTATTATTACATTTCCAGCTTTGAAGAATTCATCCCCACCATCTATGGACGGAGCTTAAATATGCAAAAGACAGCCAAGACATTTTAAGGGGAACCATGTTGGATCGGTTGGCGAAAGGCTTGTTAGCTGAAGGAATTTTAGCTTTGGTTTTGTTTGTTTGTTTGTTTCAGAGGAATTAATTTCTTTTACTTCTGAAAGGTAGAATGCATTGCTTTTAAGAATATAAGAAGGGCCATGCAGGATGAGACCAGAAGCCTGTCTGGTCGACCATTTTTTCCCTACATTAGCCAAGCAAATGTCTTTGGAAAGCTGCAAGCAGAACATGATTTCACTAGAACATTACAGTTCAAGTTTCCCAGCGACATTCTGTCTGACACTAGACACAACATATAACTGTGATGACTAGGAGCCATTGATAGTCTTATTGATGACGATGATGTTGATGATGTTTTTGTTATTATATGCTGTCAGGGTAATTTGAAAATATGGTGGCCCCAAGAATGAGAGGCCTCCAAAAGACCTCCAAACAGCTCTACCCAGGTCTTGCAAACTCAGGACCTCAATCCATCTGTAAGATTGTCTTTCTCTTTTCCTAGCACTGTCAGCTTTTTCTTGCATTATTGTTTTTTCCAATGATTCATGGTTTCTAATGATATGCCCTATGTGTGATACCTTGACATTAGTCAGTTTGTCTTCTGGGAGCGTTCAAGCTTGATTTGTTCCAGGGCCAACCTATCTGTCTGCCTGGAGGTCCATAATGTCCATCAAACTCTCCTCCAGAACTACATTTCAAACAAGTTAATTCTTTTCCTGACAGCTTTTTTTGCTGGCTTGTTTTCACAACTGTGTTTAGATCTGGAAATCTCATGAGGTAGACATCGGTATTCAGTGATATATCTTTACATATACACTCATTCCTCCATATTTGCGGCTTTGATATTTGCGGCTTTGATTATTCACGGCTTTGATTAATATGTTCTCTCGAGCAATATCTAGGTCCTCCAGTGCAACTCTGTGGTCAACTTTAACTAAAAGTTGCACTGAAAGGCCTAGAGATTCCTAGGGAGAATACTCTACTAAGCCTTTGTAGCTCCTCCATTGCAACTCTGTGGTCAGTGTCCGACAGACGTTGACCACAGAGTTGCACTAGAGAACCTAGAGATCCCTAGAGAGGTGTCCTCTCAGGTAAAAACATGGTGCTTTTGTTATTTGCAGTTATTCCATATTCACGGGGGTCTTGTGCTCCTAACCCTAGTGAATATGGAGGGACAAATGTATATATTTACACTTGGAGATCTTATTTAGTTCATTCCTAACTTCCAAGTCTCAGACCAGAATCCTGTTAGCCTGAACCAGAGGAGACTCACTGATGCTCTGGGATTCACCTACATGTTGACTCACCATTTGATAATTTGTTAAATTGCTCTACCTTACTTGGCATGATCAAAGAAGATTCAGAGCTTTGTCTTCAGATTTTTTAACTGGTGTTGTGTACCTTCAAGTCGACCCCAACTTATGGTGGCACTATCACAGTTTTTTCCTGACAAGATTTATTCCAAAGTGGTTTTGTCATTGCCTTCCTCTAAGGTGGAGACAGTGGAACTGGCCCAAGGTGACCCAGTGGATTTTCATGGTTGAGAAGGCATTCAAACCCTGGTTTCCATGGGGTGCATCTACACTGTAGGAATAATGTAGTTTGACACCACCTCAATTGATGTAGCTCCATCCTACAGAATCTTGGGATTTGTAATTTTACAAGGCCTTTAGCCTTCTCTGCAAAAGAGTGTTGGTATCTCACAAAACTGCAAATCCCAGGATTCTGTAGGATGTGGCCATGGTAGTTAAAGTAGTGTCAAACTGCATATTTCTACAGTGTATATCTGTGTAGATGCACCCCTTACTGTGTAAGTGTATCCCTAGTGTCCAAGTCCAACACAGAAGCCACTATAGCACAGTGGGTCTAGATTTCTCAACTACAGTTTCCATATTAGTTGTTGAATCAGCCAAGGTGTAGAAAACTTTGAACAATTTTGAGGTCTTCACCATCAACTTTAAGTTATCCTCCATGGATTCGTCTAACTCCTTTGGAAAGCTGTCCCGCTTGGCAGCCATCGCCACATCTTGTGATAGCTAATTTCACAACTTAAGTATGTGCTGCACGAAGATGTGCTTCTTTTTATCTGCCCTGAATCTCCCAGAGATGTTTAGGGAAATTTAGCTGGAATGTTCACATTTTATTAACTAGCTGATGTGGATATAAACAGATTCTGATTTATGAAGTGTTCACAATGGATTTAGAACGATAAGGATTTACATATTCTTGGACTACTGTTGTTTTCCCTGTCTCAGCGAGCCTTTTTCTAACATCATTTTTATGGAAAGAGGACTTATAAATAAATATAAACTTTCATGCACATATCTTGCTGCAGACCAGTTTGCTTAAATGGGGAAGAAAATAGTCCTAACCAGTGTAATTTGAGCTGCAATTAAATGCCACTAAAAAGATTTAAAAAACATCAGCACACCCTTTTGTTGGTGGCATTGATTCAAACCCCTGACCTTCTCTGTGTCGACCATGTGCTAGTTCTTAGGTTCCTCTCAAACTTTGACTTATGACGTGTTTAAACATCTGTAGTTAGGTCAAAAGTCGGTTTCTTCTTGCATATGATCTCATTATTGTCATGAAACCGGTGGAGCTTTTTATAAAATAAAACTTTGCCTGCCACAAAGCAGATAGTCACAGGCTGGAACCAACACCCAGAGCAAATTCAGGCTGATAACACACACACATACACAAACAACACACCAGTCTTCATGCAAAAAAGTAACTTTTGTGGACATGCAACACTGGTTGCGTCTTTATATCACAGTCTATGTTTTGTAACTTTACAGATTTGCTGCTATGTTGTAGAAATGCAATGAAACAGTTAGTGAAATGTGAAAATGTGCAACTGAGTGTTGGAAAGAGTGTTCCAATGTACGTCTTTCTTTTTCTTTTTCTTTTTTAATTGCTTGAAATGCCATTGCTATAAATTCATTTTCACACTCAGCATGCAAAACCATTTTTTTCCAAAGAGATTGAGAGAGAGAGAGAGAGAAACTGGTTTTGAATATTCAATATAAGAATGCATACATACTAATTATATACTTCTAAACTGGACAAGAAAAATGGTCTTATTGCCCCCCGCTGAAATCCCAGTGAAGCAGAAGAACTTCAAAGTGACTCCAGCTGGGACATCCAGTCATTTAGAGCAGCCCTTAATAATCAGTCGTTATGTCTGTTAATTAAACACTAATTAAATTGACTGAATAATGTGTTTACTTCTGGGCATCCTCGTGAACAGTGATGCATTTGGTGGAAAGAAATTAAAGTGTTCTAAGTAATTGCACATACAGCAGCATTCATTTTCATTGAAAATAATCTCTTAAAACATAGATGAAGGACATCTCAGCAGAGCAGGTATTGATGCAAGCATTTATTTTCTTTGATTTATACTGTATCTTGCTTTTCTTCCACAATAGAGACAGAAGCATAGCCAGATGCTTCAGCCAGTTAATGGCTGGTGGGAGCAGTAGAAGACAGTGAGTTCAGTCGTTAGGGTAATGGTTTCCAAACTTTGGTCTTCCAGATGATGGTGGTGATGGTGATGCAAGTGATATAGACTTGAGTCAATTGACTCAGACTCAAGTCACTTCAATAACTTGACTTGGACTTGATTCAGCAATAAATGCCGCACTGACTTGACTCAACTTACGACTTGTACATTTTTAGCAACTGACTTATTGGCATCATTCACTTCAAGCAGCAGGCAAGATCCATCCCCAGAGAATAGGGTATGTTTTTTGGAGGGGAATAGCAAATGTTGGGCTTGAGGTGGAAAGATGGATGGATGGATGGATGGATGGATGGATGGATGGAGAGAAAAGAGCATCCCCAGTAGATCTCAAAGCATTAGTAAGTTAGTATTGGAGAATACAGTTCATGAAATTGGAGTTGAATTCCAAAACACTGGGAAGACTAAGGTTTGGGAAGCACTGGATTATGAGGTTGTTGTGCTAGCAAATATCTCCCTTGCAATGGCCATAAAAATACACTAAAATTGGACTTAAACCTGTCCATGTTACCAACAGGATGCTAATCCGTGTCAATTTATATGAATGCAAATGCCTAGTTCATATTCCTCACCTAGACATTTCCCATCTTTGTTTCTTTTCTTTCTTTCTTTCTTTCTTTCTTTCTTTCTTTCTTTGTAATTATACTTTAAAAACCCAATTTTAAAAGAATAAAAAAGACAAAACAGATTACATTTTTAAGACAGGAGAATTAAAATAAAATCCGTTCCCTGCCTTTTCCAAGAGTCATGCAAAGCAAACTCAAAATGGAACTCAAAACAAGTGTTTTTAGCTTGTATATAAATGGAATTGACTGGGAAAAAGCAAGGCAGGGTTCTTGCAGACTGAAGAGCCAGCAGGAACCAGGGGAATGGTTTGATCAAGACTGAGCCAAAAGAGAGGTAAAATATTAACCACCTTTTGTGTTATCTCTGCCATTCAAAAGGGAGCCAAGTTGACAAATCCAATAAGTAGGCCAATTAATAAACTCTCCAGGATGGAAAGATTTTCCAGGATTGAAGCAAATAATGGGTTCTTATCTAAGCAATTAGTTCTGGTCGATGATTTCCAATTAAGTAATTAGCTGGGTGTCCCTTTCCTCTGCCATGCTTCTTTGGATGATGCTTTTCTTCTGCCTTTCCTACCATTTGTCTTCCATTTCTTGAAGATAGAGGCTGCATCTGCCCTACAAATATAATGCAGTTTGACACCACTTTCACTGCCATGGCTCAGATTTGTTGTTTGTTGTGGCACCAGAGCTCCCTGACAGAGAAAGCTAAATTACAGATCTCACAGTTGCATAGCACTGAGCCATGGCTTTTAAAGCAGTGTCAATCTGCATTATTCCTGCAGTGCAGATGCAACCAGAATGATGCCTGAATTCTTGAGGAGTCCAGACTAAGAGGTGAGGCAGTGCTTAAATCATTTAAAGAGAACTGATAGATCTCATGGCTTTTCAAAAGCCAAGTTCTGGCTTGAACCTGGTGTAGAGTATAGGTTCTCAGTTTTTGGCTCTGAAGATGTTTTGGATTTCAGCTCCAAGAATCCCTGACCAGTGACCAAGCTGTCTGGGGCTTCTGGGAGCTGAAGTCCAAAACATTTGGAGAACCAAAATTTGAGAACCTCTGGGATGAAGCTCCACTAAAATATGTGAAAACAAGTCTGGCAGGGAAAGAACTAAAGGTCACAATACTACATTATACCTGTATAATGTTTATTATACATTTGCATAAGATATTTCTCTGCATACAGAGTTGTGCATTGATTGTACTAAGCTACCCCTGGTGTTGAATAGCAATGTTGCACTACTGAATGCACAAATGAATGTGTACTGTATGTGCATGTACACCCACATGCACAATGGCATTGCATGCACAATTCTGCTACCTCAACCCTGAACTGAAGACAGACATTCTGCATGAGACAAAAATATCAGATACATGCAAAAGACATCAACAGAATTCTGGCCAAGATAAGGTTCAGAAAGGCTTGCTGTCAATTCTGCAAGAAGAGGTCAAGGAAGGGTTTGTGAGGGATTGGGTCCATTGGCTTAGACATGGCTGGAAGGCAGGATGAGGAGGATTAAGGAAAATATTGAAGAGAGACAAATGATTTTGCAAAGAAGCTTTCCCAGTTCTGCTCCTCAGCCAGTGGGTAGGAAGATGGAGTTGCCCCTTATGGTTCCATTCAGTTGCATTGAGCAATGTGAGAAAAATTGTCGAACAAGAAGGTACTGGTTCCCTCCTTGAGCAGGGTCAGGAAAAGTGGTTTCAGCTCCCAGTCAGCATCATCAAGAGGACTCTGGTATTAGTATATACTCCCTCCTCTAATTCCACATTTGTGGCTAGTGAAGGATGGAAGGAGGAAAGGCAGCCGTGATCTGCGCTCTGGCTATACTCACAGAAATAGTCTGGGTTATGTTCAAATGTACAAGTGGCCACGCATTTATTGTGTGAAACATTAACCATATGGAAAGACACTCAAACCTTTAGGAGGAACGGGGTGTCATTTAGTGTGGAATAAATATATGCTTTTCATACTTTGGCCAGCTTGTTCTTGTACTTTTTGGTTATTGCGCCATGGATATATTTAGTTCATATGGTTGCACAGATGGAATTCCACAAGTACAATTTGGTATTTAGGCTCATTTCACATGGCCCTAAATGCTACTGTTGGCCCCATCTAGAAGAGAGCCATTGAATCAATTGGATTGACCTATGTGATGACCATTAATTCAATGGGTCTTCTTTAATAAGAACTAACCAGTGGGATTCCAGCCATGCACTTTTACATTTTTGGACATTGTATCACAATTTGCATGTACCTTCAGTCTGCCACTGGAATGACTGGGATTGCAGAAACAACTACTATGCATTCCCCATTGAGAAATGGGGGAAGAAGTAGGCAAATGGACAGATACACCATTGGATGCCCAATGTCACTATTTAGCAGTAGGATGGGTGACTGTGCATGTATAGACTACACAAGCACAATGTAGGAATTTGGCCACAGAACTCCCACATCAATTGCTGGTGTCAGAAAATGCTTTGGAAATGTGTACATTGCCAAGACCTGTGCTAACTTTGCAGAGAAGAAAAAAGAATGCTCACAAAGCCATGTGTGAAACATGCACATGGGGAATATGTACCATAGGTAAATAGACTGAAAAGAGCTCACGAGACACAAGAACAGACACAAAAGAAGCAAACATTTATAAAATGAAAGTGAAACTATCCCTGAATTTTCATGCAGAGGGAAAGACATCCTGTAATCATATACATGGCAGACACAGAATGAGAACACT
>NC_056527.1:5916419-5919757 GCF_019175285.1 Sceloporus undulatus | reverse complement strand
AGCTGTTAAAGTGGTGTCAAACTGGATTATGTCTGCAGTCTCAGGATGCTGAATCCTTTATCCAAAATAGTTTCATCTACTTGGAAAGCTCCTTCAAAGGATAAATAAATAATAAATAAAATCTTTATTTGTACCCCGCCTTTCCACGGATCAAGGAGGCTTACAACATGCAATCGTATGATTGCAAAACATTACATTTAAAACGTCAATAAAACAGCAGTAAACATCATTAAAATACAATTGAAATACAAATAGCAACAACAAAAAATACAAAGTGCAAAAACTGTGAAGGGAGGAGGGGAAGCCATCCTGATACAATCAGGGAAAAGCCTGTCGAAACAGGGAAGTTTTTAAGTCCTTCTTGAATCGGTCTAGGGAGGAGGCTGAGCGGAGCTCGTCAGGAAGCGAGTTCCAGAGCTGTGGGGCCAAGATGGAAAAGGCCCTGTGTGATGTTATAGAGTATTTTGCTTCTGGAACTCGTAGCAGTTGCTTCCCGGATGACCTGAGTGTGCGGGGCGGATTATATGGGGAGAGGCTGTCCGCCAAGTACCCTGGGCCCAAGCCATTTAGGGCTTTATAGGTAATAACCAACACCTTGTATTGCGCTCGGAAGCGGACAGGCAGCCAATGCAGATCTTTAAGCACCGGTGTTATATTTTATTGTTTTTATTGTACTGTACTGTTTTTAAATTATGTTTGTTTTATTATATTGTTGTATGCCTTTTGTTGTACACCGCCCTGATTCTAAGAAGGGCGGTATATAAATAAATTTTATTATATTATTATTATTATATGGCTGGCCCTGGAGGAACCAGTGACCAGTCTTGCTGCCATATTCTGTACCAGTTGAAGCTTCCGGGTTTGGTACAAGGGTTGTCCCATGTAGAGCGCATTACAGAAATCCAAACGAGAGGTTACCAGAGCATGTACTACCGTTTCAAGGTCCCACCGGCTCAGGTAGGGTCGCAGTTGGCGTATCAGCGAAAGCTGATAACAGGTGCCCCTGACCGTCGCATCCACCTGAGATGTGAGATGGAGCGACGGGTCCAGAAGCACCCCCAACTGCGAATAGAGTCTTCAAGGGGAGCGTGACCCCTTTCAGGACAGGTGGACAAACATCCATCCCCGGGCCGGGGGAGCCTATCACGAGCACCTCCGTTTTCTCTGGATTCAAACTGAGTCTGTTTTCCCTCATCCAGCCCATTACCGACTCCAGACAGGCATCTAGAGGAGAGATGCCATCCTTGGTCACTGCATCAGTCGGAGACACAGAGAAGACTATTTGGGTGTCATCAGCGTACTGACTCCATCCTTGGCAGAGACTGACATCCCCACTGACACTGGAGTGACCACTCACCACTGGATAAACCTGCATCTGAAGCAGACCATTTACTGTTCTCCAAAAATGTAATGCTTTTCCAAGCAAACAAAAATCTTCTCATATCAAAAAAGCAGATGCCAGGATGAAAGTATACTTCTTTTCTGTGTGAAGTGATTGTTCCTCTTTTGCTTGTGTTTCTCTAGGGGAAGACTTAAATGAGGTTCATCTTCCCCTCCAGTCTGAAGTGACATTTTCCCGGCCCAAGTTTCCATCCTTTACAAAATATAGGCCTCAGGGTTAGTCCCGGTCAGATAAGGACACTCAGGAGTTCTCTGTGTTGCTACACACAGCATTTTATGCTGCTGTTTTGTATATATGTAAATAAAATTTCCTTGTGGGAAGCACAATAAAGAAAGTTAATTAAAACTGTGCCTCCGGGGGTCCTTGGGTGATCTTTTTGTGTGTGTGTGTGTGTGTGACAATTCCACTAAGACTGTAGGATTGGTGACAGAAGAAACTAAATTAAGTATAGTGCAAATTCTATGGAGAGGTTTGCCAGCACCCAGGTGGGACTCGCCATCTTGAATTTTTGGTGCATTTGTATTTCATGCATTTCTAATAGGAAGGGGGGGGGATCAGCCGGAGGGAATGCATCTCACTGAGACACATGCATTAAGCAAAGGAATAGGTTGCCCAGGGAGATTCTGGAAACTTCTTCCCTACATGTTTTATGGAAAGTGTACAAAGTAGCATTGTTGTTGGAATTTCACTTCAAACAGCTGGAGACAACTTGATGCCTTCCAAACGTTTTGGAATGAAATTCCCATTGGCCTCAGATAGTGAACCCAATGGCCAAGAATGATGGGACTTGTATAAATATGGATCATCATAGATGCCCACATTTTGAAGTCTGTTTGGAGCAGGGGATGGAAAATTGCAATCTATGGGTTGCATGTGGCCCTAGGGCCATTCATATGATTCCATGACCCTCAGGACCCTAAAGCTATGGGTTTTTTATTTCTTCTCAATGGCCTGTTACAGACTGCCAAAATAAAGCTGCTTCGGGTCTCTTTGGAGGTATGCTGTTTAAATGATGCATGCATCCTAAGAATCTGGAAGCTGCACCAAAGCTGCACTCCAGTGCTTAGGATTGGATTGTGGCTTTGGCACAACCTCCGGACTCTTAGGACCCATGCATCATTTAAATAGCATACTTCCAAAGAGACCCTAAGCAGCTTTATTTTGGCAGTCTGTAACAGGCCATTGTTTTGCCCCAAAATGCTCCCCTCCCAAAGCCTCTAATTAGATCCATCCTTACACCTTGCAACCATGGCACATCCTCCCATCAATCTACCTTAGGTCCAGGATAACCATGTCTTGTGTTAAAGGTCAGTCAAGGGCAAAGTACTAAGCAAAGTCCATCAGTCAGACAAGTCCATAGTAGCCCCAATTGTATACAAGAGCTTACCAGCCAGGAAAACACAGTTTGCAGAGTCTTGGCAGCCCATGTCATGGACTGCCTTGGGCCTGACTTAGAGGCACATTCAGAAGACTCAGATGCTGAAGACATGGAGGAGGCTGAGACAGAGGCAGACCTGGGGTTGCCTGGATCTGCAGTCCCAGAGCAAGCTCAGGAAGCTGCAGCTCAGGAAGCTACAGAGGGAGAAACTAGATTCTAGGCTGCGAGTGCTATGACCTGTGGAACAAAGACAGGTCAAGGAGTCTTTGAAGTCTTTTCTAGGCTAGAAGCCAAGAGGAGAGCTAATAGGTTTCGGCTGAGAGAAGCAGAGACCTTTTTAAAGCCCTCCAGCTGCAGAGGTTCTTTGCAGCTGAGAACCAGTCTTGCAGCCTTGTTATTTCTTGCTCTTGGATTCATGACTTTGGTTTTCTGACCCCTGGACATGCCTTGTGACTATGCTCTTGCCTCTGCCTTTTGCTGTGACTGATTTGCTGTTATTGTGTGTCCTTTGGACTGGACTCTGGACTATTCCTTTGTATACTCACCTGTTGTGCTGTC
>NC_056527.1:5910107-5916319 GCF_019175285.1 Sceloporus undulatus | reverse complement strand
TGAAGACCTCTCTGGGTGAAGCTGGGGTCAATCTCTTCCAGCTTTGCATGCCTGAGTTATCTGTAGAGCAGCAGATGAGGCCTGAGGAGATGTGGAGTTGGACTATTGGGTTTCCAGCTCCCTTAGCAGGTGGAAGGATGGCCAGGAGAGAATAGGGGTTCTACTGATGTACCCCCATCCCACTACTCTAGTCTGCCTCCCTGAGCTGGCTGAGTTGGCCTCAGCCGTGGTGGTGGAGCCCCTTAAGCTTGTTGTACTGGGGACTTCATCATCCATTCTGGCAGGAGCAGCTCAAGACTTCAGGTCTGCCAAGATAACCATGGGACTATGCCAAATAATATCTGGTACCAGCCACCACGTTACAGGACACTCTCTGGACCTGGTTTCCATTTGGTTTAAATATCTTACTAGCTTGCAATATACTTATAGAATTCTGAGCAAGTCAAATGTTTCTAATTGTACCTCACCATCAACAAACCCTTGACTCAATCTACATGTAGGGCTTCAGCCTGCACAGCCTCCCAACCAATCAGGGAGGCCACTGGATCGAAGAAGGGGCAGGACTTCCGGCTGCAATGGGGCCGTGGCGTTACAAAAGTTGGGAACCAATGATATAGAAACTGAAAGCTAGAAAACAAAGGACAAGGTTGTACTGTATAAACATTTTGTGATTTAAAAAATTACAGAGAATTTAGAAATTTGTTTTTCCAAAAACTAAAAAAATAAAATAAATTCTCAAATCCTTTCGGAAAAACTGCCAATGATCCGTACAAAAATTGAAGATGGAAAAGATGCAGAGAAAAAGCTTCCCGCACAGAAAAGGTTAATTCTATAAATTAATTAAGCAAAGCAACATTTTTTCTCTTCTTTAAGAATCCCACAGAATAGTTCTTTCAAGACTTCAACGTGACATTCGTAAATTGTCCTCAAACCAATATGTAAATCCACTGCCATTTCCCACTAGGAGATTGTGCAGGTACATGTTGCATCTCGAAATGTCAGACAGCAAGAGGATGTCCACCACCAGCAGCAACTTTCCACGCAGGTTATTCTGCTGGCCCACTGGGATCCTTGACAGGACCATGCAGTCTGACTGGTAAACCTGGATTTGGATCCAAGGGAGAAACTCTTAACGTCTGGCAGCACAAGTCAAAGGGCACAAAATGCAAGTGAAAGATGCATTTGTAAACAACAATGGAGTCAGCCCAAAAAGCTTGTGCTGTTATTATAACATTATGACCGTATTAACAGAACAAACCAAAAAAATGGGAGAGGGATTTAAACGTACCAGGAAACAAAGTCACCTCCCCACAGCACCAGAAGCAGCTTGGGTTTTCTTTGCCAGAGATTCTTAGAAATCCTTGAGGTATACCCTGTCCTCACTCAAACCGTACCCACTATTGGAGAGATTTAGGGGAGGGGTACCAACAGCACAATCCTAAACATATCTACTCAGAAATGAGTCTTATTGAGTTATACAGGGCTTTGTTCTTAGGCGTATCTAGAATTACAACCTAAATAGACATGATCCCCTCATTTCAGCCAGATGTGAAAACAACCCCTTGGATCTAAGCTATCTCTAGCTAGACAAGGGGCTTAGGGAAGTTGGGGGCGGCTTCCACCCCTTCCCCTCGGTATAGGGTTGAGATCATTCTCTACTAAAAACTGGGATAAAATGTAGGACAAAATTTAGACCAAAATATAGGATAAAATTTAGCCCCAAATGTAGGACATTTAAGAAAAATGAAGGAACGTGGATGAGAGGCCTGGTCCGAGTTTCTTCCTTTGCAGGTTGGAACTGCAACTCCACAGCCAAGCCGGGGCAGAGGAAGCAGGACTCAGGAATTGGATCTATCAAGACCAGATCCCAGATTTTCAGTCCTGTATCAACAAGAACAAGATCGTACAACATTTTCATTTAACATCGGAACGCATGTTGAAGATCCCCACGTTATCGTCACCAAAAATAAAACAGGCTCCATTAAAGCTTCCCAAACTAATGCAGTCAAGGATCACATCTGTATATATGAGTCTATGATTAGTCTTCCACCTATACAGGGAAACATGGCACCACAAGGAAAGAAGAAGAAAAGAACCAAATTTAATTGAACGCATCAGAAATGTACAAGGCCAGTTCATCCTATCTCCTGTAGAGCCGGCCTCTTCACTTGGCATTCGCCTGTTCGCTTCCGGGCACAATACAAGGTGTTGGTTATAACCTATAAAGCCCTAAATGGCTTGGGCCCAGGTTATTTGGAGGACCGCCTCTCCCCATATAACCCACCCCGCACACTCAGGTCAGCCAGGAAGAATTTGCTGAGGATTCCGATGTCGAGATATGTGTCAACCTCGCAAAGGGCCTTTTCCATCTCGGCCCCTAGGATCTGGAACACCCTTCCCGATGAGCTCCGCTCCACCACCTCCCTGGATCTCTTTTAAGACCTTCTTGTTTTGGCAAGCCTTCCCCGATGTTCCTTGATATCATGTGACTCCCCCCTATATGTACTGTACTATCGACTGCACTCAGCTAGCTTGGATTTGATGTAATGGTTTTAATTTGTATAACTGTAATGTTTTTATTGAAGTTTTATTTATGTATTGCAATATTTATTCTGTATTATCTACTCTGTCATTGCAATTTTTACCTGTACACCACTTTGATCACTGAGGAAAAGCGGTTTATAAATAAAACTTATTATTATTATTATTACTTACTTACTTACTTTGAGTTATATTAAAGTCAATTGAGCATCAGTTGGACTCCCTTGCCTCTTTTCCAAAGAAAATGGAGGGACCAGGACCCCAGCCACAGACCCAACCACTGACCCCATCCACACCTTGTGATGCTCCAGAGCCAGCATCGGATGAAGGAGGAGAGACTGGGCAGATACTTGGGGAGATTCCCAGGACAAAAACTTCAGACACCAACAACTACTGTGTCTATATCGTAACAGAGTACATCTTCCATCAGGATGCAACAAGAGTCTCTAAAAAGCCTTTCACTCCAGGAACAACAGCAGTTCTGCAAGGAGCTGGAAGGGGATAAGAGCCTGTGAGTTAAACTGAAGATGGCAGGGGAAGATATTCAAGTTACTTCAGCGAGCTAGAAGCCCAGTTTCCTAAACTGTGCAAGTGGGTTTGATTTGTGATAGAGGTTGCGTAGACTGCAAGGCGTGGTTGAAAGTCTTCTCATCACAAATGGTCCATCCTAGTAAGACACTCTGGACATTCTGGGGTACTTCATCTGAAGACCACCATATAGATGCCCTGGAACACCTCAAGTTCATTTTTCCAACCTATCAGCCAGGCTGGACTGACAAAATCTACTGACATTCTTTGCTTTTCTGATACGTGATATTCTAGTTAACTTGTGATACTGTGTTTTATATGTTCATTTAACCTTTTCTTTTATAGGTCACAAGATGACATCACAGCCAGTGTGGCTCTGCTTCCAGTTGCTCCCAGGCCAAATAGAATTTGGGGGGCATGTTACATGTCTGTTTACCTTCTTTCTTTTCTACAGGATGAAATTTCGGCCTCTCAGACAACAATGGGTGTCTGATGGGGGGAGTACATACTAATGAATAGTTACATCATAGCTGAATTATGGCCCAATTGACCAATCAGTTGAGCAGGACCGGGAGTTTCCAGAATCTTCCAAGAGAATGTTATAAAAGGCCTTAGACCAGTGGTTCCCAACCTGTGGGTCGGGACCCCTTTGGGGGCCGAATGACCCTTTCACAGGGGTCGCCTAAGACCATCAGAAAACACCTATTTAATTACAGTTATGAAGTAGCAACGGAAATAATTTCATGGTTGGGGGTCACCACAACATGAGGAACTCTATTAAAGGGTCGCAAGCATTAGGAAGGTTGGGAACCACTGCCTTAGACCATGCAAAAGTGGGAGTCAAGCTTGTTGGGAAAGTTGCAGTGTTGGGCCTGTGGCCTCAGGAATGTGGTTTAAGCTAGGCAAAGAGGCTTGCAATTACTCCTATGAGGCTATGCTTTTCCATGCAGCCACACTAACTGCTTTTTGGAGCGCAGAGCATAAGCAAATTATATTTCAGCTGCCTACTTTCATGGTCTCTTTCAAAAACATGGTTTTCTCTCTCATATGTTTTGAGATCACAAACCACCTTTTCTGCTGTGTTCTCTACACCTGGTACAGTAGTTGCTTGTTCAAGTACATTGAAGTGAACTGTGAAATTTTGCTGTGAAATCTGCAAAAAAAACAAAAAAAAAAAAACAAAAAAAACAAAAAAAAAAAAAAAAAAAACCATCAGGTTCGTAAGCCACACTATATCAATGAGCTGTGGATAATCCTTTTCCAATCATAAACAGCCTAATTTCACCCAAGCAGGCTACAAGTCTCTCCAGGACTAGTCCTCTGCTCAGCCACCAGACATTATTGTACATCCGTAAACAATTATACTGTGCCTGAACCTCATCAAGTAGTGTCTGGAACAGTTGACAATTCAGTGCACAAGCCATGATGAAATTCACCATTTTTGTGACATCTTTCAGGACATCATTAAAGCTCTTGCCGCTTTATCTGGCACAAAGAGCTTCTTGATGGATAATGCAATGAAACTGAATGACTGGTTGTTTGGTTTCTGTAACAAGAAGTTGTATGAAACCAGATGTTGCCCCCACCACAGAAGGTGCGCCATCACTAGTAATGGAAACCACTTTTTCTGGTCATCACAGCATTGTAGAGATCTATCCCTTGTGTTCTTCTAGGCAAAGATGCCAGTTTCACCAGCTCTTGCATAATTATTTATCTCAGTGTTTTGATCCAAGCACATCGAGTAACAGGTTGCCTTTTGAAAGCCAGTGGTGAGCTGCTGACTAACATCACTTGCCATGCACTGCACAGGACCTTTCACAGTATTTCTGCTGAGTGGCATCTCAAGAGATGCGTTGAAAATTTTATCCTTGTTTGGGAAATCATGGAAAAGGGAATTGCTCCCAAACTTATTATGAGCCAGCTTGTTTTGATACAATTTGGATGTATTGCAACTAGAAGGCATAGACAACAGATTTGGCTGGCATGCATATTTATTTTATGACAAATTAAAGATAAATAAAGATTTCTGTTATCACTTATTTAAAAAGGCACTAATCAGAGTTTGGCTAAAGCACAGACCAAAAATATATAGGAACATAACAAACTGGGCTTCACCAAACGAAGCATTTCACAAAATTGAAAGGTAAATGGCTGACATACCCAGACCTCACTATAATAGAAGAGAAGACCAATAATCCGAGAATAAAAGACTCAGGAGGAATTAGTAGAGGAAGGCCATAATTGTGGATGGTTCCTCTACAGGCAATTAAGAGAAAGATTTATTAAAGATCATACAATCCATGGTATTGGAGAGGGTGAACAACAATTCGAAAAGATCTTAAGCTCTAAAATAACACATAAAATATCACAGTTTATGATCTCTTCTTGTTATGGGATCAAGAACAAGAAATTAAGAGAACTTTTACAAGTCCTCTGCTTAAAGACCTCCAAGGAAGGAGACTCCACTACACTCCGAGGAAGGAGTTTGTTCCACTGTCGAACAGCCCTTACTGTCAGGAAGTTCCTCCTAATGTTGAGCTAGAGTCTCTTTTCCTGTAGCTTGCATAGTCTCTGAAGCAGCAGAAAACAAGCTTGTTCCCTCCTCCATCTGACACCCCTCAAGTTTTTAAACAGGGCTATCATACCACCCCTTCACCTCCTCTTCTCCAGGTAAACATCCCCAGCTCCCTAAGGCATTCCTCATAAGGCATGGTTTCCAGACTCTTCACCATTTTAGTCGATCTCCTTTGGACACGCTCCAGTTTCTCAATGTCCTTTTTGAATTGTGGCGCCCAGAACACAAAAATGTATCTTTAAGGCTTTGTATTGTTTTAAAGTTGGATTGTCTTAAATTTTGTTAGCCACCTTGAATATATTGAATTTTTTGAAACTGCACATTGGAGTTCACAGATGAGAAATCTCACAGATGCCAGCAGTGTGGCGAGTGTCTTACTTCAGGAGCCAACCTTACAAACCACCACAGCGTTCATACAGGAGAAGCCATAGGAATGCAAGGAATGCAGGAAACGTTTCCCAGAAGTTACTAAAACCTACACTGAAATGTAGGAATGCGAGCAGTTGAAAAGGTTTTTGGTAACAATACACTTTTATTGTGATCTTTTATTCTATTTCTGCGACAAAGT
>NC_056527.1:5896357-5910082 GCF_019175285.1 Sceloporus undulatus | reverse complement strand
TCCTAGAGAATGGAGAATTCCTAGACAGAACATTTTTGGCTCAAATCTGTGGATAACCAAAGCCGCAAAAGTCCAAGCGCAAATGTGGAAGGCCCATTGTACATCAGTTCAGAGAACCTCCTTTGGCAAAAGAAGAAATTAATAGCGCAAATGCTTCTGCCCACATTGTGCAAATTACAAGGCCAAGTCGGCAGAATTTGGGTGGTGTCTATGGAATTTCCCACCATGCCTTCAAACCAGAGCTTGGGGGAAAAAAAGACTTGACTGAGCCCCCAGACTCCTTCACGATGGTTGGGGTTGATTGGGAATTGCAGTCGCTGCCTTTCCCAAGCTCTGGTTCATATGTGCCTGGAACCACTTGTCCTAGTACATCGCACACTTTATAACCGATCTTGACCTGGCCCATTTATTTTCTAGAGAAAGGCACAATCCCCTCTGAAACAATCTTGAGGAGAAAACTCTGTCCACTTTAGGGTACCATCAACTAGAGGAGGACTTGAAGGTCAGAACAATATTGTGTCCAGTTTCTGGGACCATAATTCAAAAAGGACATTGAGAAACTGGAGAACGTGTCCAAAGGAGGGCGACTAAAATGGTGAAGGGTCTGGAAAACCAAGTCCTATGAGGAACAACTTAAGGAGCTGTGGGTGTTTTAGTCCTGGAGAAGAGAAGGTTAATTTGGTGATTGAAAGCCTGTTTAATATTTGAAGGATGTCACATTGAGAGGGAAGCAAGCCCCCTTGTTTTCTGCAGCTCCACGAGACAGGACCAGAAACAATGGCTATGCAAGCTACCAGGAAAAGAGACTTCCACGCTCAACATTAGGAAGAACTTCCTGATAGTAAGGGCCTGTTCGACAGAGGAACATAACTCCTCGGCAGTGTGAGTGGAGTCTCCTGCCTTGATGGCCATCTGTCGGCGGATGCTTTGACTGAGATCTCCTGCCCATGGCGGGGGGTTTTTTGGTCTCCTTCCAACTCTACGGTTCTCATGATTCTATGAACAACAACCCATTTACAAGGGAGTAAGCCCCACTCGCGATCAATAGGGGCGTTACTTCTGGGTAGACATATACAGGACTTCACTCTATAGAATTGGAAAGAGGACACAATCCATCAAAACCTCTAATTTATAAAAAGTTTACCTGTGTTTAACTCCTTATTCTTTTTCATAAATCATAATAATATAAGGCCTTTTATATGGGCTTTTATGTAGAGTGTGCATTCTCTTTTATACATATTTATTTTTAACTTTGGTTGTTACTGTGTTTTTCCTTTTATTCTTGAATGAAGAGCTATAGTACAATAGAAAGAAAACAATACAAAAATACCCCAAACAACATTACTCTTTTATTTATTTAACCATTGCATCTCTTCCTTGGTGACTTTCTCCTACTTCTTCTGCTAACCCCATGTGAGATTATTATTTATTATTTATTATTATTATTATTATTATTATTATTTAATTATTCAGTTTATTTAATCCATGCCCTTTCCCCTAAAACTGGGACTTCAGGGCAGTTTACAATGTTAAAAAAACCCTTACAATTAAAAGCATACAAAAAATAATACCTTAAACACAATTCGGTGACCCAGTATTGAAAACAAACGGTATGTTTTAAAGTAAAAATACAATTTTAAAAAGATTAAAAATTTTAAAAAATGTTTAAAACATTTAAAAAGAATACAATTGAGGTCCATGATGGCTCAGCCATTATCATTATCATTTATATCCTGCCCGTTTCCCCAAAACTGGGAGCCAAAGTGGTTTACAAGATTAAAACAGTACAGTGAAAAACAGAGAAAGTGTTACATTAAAACAGAATTAAATTAATGCAATGTGAAAACAGTGGGTGTATCTTCTCCTATTTTTTCTTCTATGCCCTGTTTGAATTATTAAGATGTAGAGAGATCATAGAATCATAGAAGAGTTGGAAGAGACCGCAAGTGCCATCCGTCCAACCCCCTTCCTGCCATGCAGGAACTCACCATCAAAGCCTATCCCTGACAGACAGCACAGCCAGCCTCTGTTTAAAGACCCCAAGAAGGAAAACCCTACCATCCTCCATGGCATTACCTTCCCACTGTCAAGCAGCTCTTACTATCAGGATTTCTTCTACTATTGAGGTGGAATCTCTTTTCCTGAAGCCTTGCACCCATTGCTCTGGGACCTGTTCTCTGGAGCAGCAGAAAACAAGCTTGTTCCCTCCTCAATATGACATCTCTTCAATATTTAAACAGGACTATACATATCACCTCTTAACCTTCCTCTTCTCCAGGCCTCAGTCTGCTGAGATTTTGGAGCCCTTTTGAAGCCAACATGAAATAAAGAAGTTGGCAGCAAAGCTTTCCTAGACTAAAGTCTTATTTCCTCAGATGCATATAGTGGAGTTATTAAGAATTAAACATCGATCTGAAGGAGGGGGCGTCTAAAAACGACAGGGGAGAAAAGATACTTTCCCAAAAATATCCCCCCCCCAAAAAAAAGGGGTCTGCTTGCTGAGTTGATGTGTCCTTTCCAGGAATGGAACAACTGAGATAAAGAAGTTGGCAGCATGGGTTTTTTCCTAAAGTATAGATGCATATAGTGGAATTATTAGAATGAAATAGATCTGAAGGGGGAGGAGGAGAGATCTAAAAATGACAGGGAAGGGCAATACTTTTCCAAAACATGTCCCACCAAAAAAGGGGGGGCGGGCTGGGTTGACTCCTCTGTGGGGGTGCCTTTCCAGGAATGGAATAAACTGATTATTAAACAAGTTGCAGCATGAACGTTCCTGACTAAGGTCTAGATGCATCTAGTGGAACTATCAGAATGAAATAGGTGGTTAGGTGTCTAAAAATTATCAAGGGGGGGGGGAGTGATACTGTAGCAAAAATCGGTCCCACCAAAGAAATGGGCGCTGGGTTAATTCTCCATGTGGGGGTTCCTGTCTTTTCTAGGAATGGAATAAACCTGAAATAAAGAGTTGGCAGCATGAGCTTTCCTAGACTAAAGTCTACTTCCTCCGATGCATGTAGTGGACAGTATTAAGATTAAGTGATCTGAAGGGGGGGGGGTAGGCCCGTCTAAAATGACAGGAGAGGTTTCAAAAGTGTTCCAGCAAAAGAAATGGGACTGGGTTGATTCCCAATGTGGGGGTGTCTTTCCGGAATGGAATAACCTGAAATAAAGGGCTGGCGCCATGAGCTTTCCTAAAGTCAATTTCATCAGATGCATAGAGTGGAAGTTTAAAGATGAAATAGATCTGAAGGAGGGGGTAGGGTCTAAATTCGAGGGGGGGGAGAGACTGTTGCAAAGATGTCCCCAGCAATAGAAATGGGACTGGGTTGATTCCCAGTGTGGGGGTGTCTTTCCAGGCATGCCTCCCCCTCCCTCCCTCCCTGTCCCTTGGCGCTAGACAAGCCCCGGGAGGCTGTGCATCACTTACAGCAAAGATCAAGCTCAGCCTCAGCCTTGAGCCGGAGGAGCACCTGGGGACCACCGCCAAGGAGGAGGAGAAGCGGAGCAGCCCAGGAGGAGCCCCGGGAAGCGCCTCCTCTGCTGCCGCAAAACCGTCTCGATGCAGCTGCCGTTTGGACCACCTTCTTCTTCTGGCTCCGCTGCTGCTGCTGCTGCTGCTATTGCTTCCGATGATCCCTGCCTTGGCATCAGTTTCAAGGGAGCCAGGGATGGGAGAGGCTTGGCCAGCTGCTCTGCTTCCCCTTTTTCGATGCTTCTCCCTGCCCTGCCCTGCCCTGGGAGATCAAGGAGCCCACACACCTCCCAAGGAACAGGGTCTCTGAGCATACCTAGAGTGCACCTGATTCCCTCCCCCCCCAAACTCTGGCACACAAGTGGAGAAGCATTGGTCCCAAATGCACACACTGCAGGAATAACCCAGTCTGAGACTGCTTTGAACTGCTCAGGCTCAGTGCTAGGGGATCCTGGAGACTGTGGTTTATGGTGACAGAGAAGGTTCAATGGCTCACAAAACTACCCTTCCCAGGATTCCCAGCACTGAGCCAGGGCAGCTCCAGCTGTCTCAGATGATTTCTATGTTTTGGACCAAAGGCCCAAGAGAAATGAGAGATCAGGCTGGGGTCCTGGGATGGTTGCAGGGTGCCCAGGACACGTCCTCCTTTTCCAGTCCTCCATTTCGGCCTTCTACCCAGGAGACATTCCAAAATGTCCTCCATTCTGAGTATGACTAAGAAGCATTAGTTTATATTTATAGAGGGTGCCCAGGCGTCCTCCTTTTCCATGACATGTCCTCCATTTCAGCCCTCTGCCCAGGAGGCGTCCCAAAGTGTCCTCCATTTAGAGCAAGGCTAAGGAGCATGAATGTATACAGGATGACCTGCCATCCTCCTTTTCCAAGACATTATTATTATCATTATTACTATCATTATTATTAATATTTGTTTATATAGCACTGTAAAATTTTACACAGCACTTTACTTTCAGGAGATAAAATAGACATGTTCTCCATTTCTATCTTCTATCCAGGAGGCATTCCACAATGTCCTCCATTTAAAGCATGAATATAAGATGCATGGACATATATTTATAGGAGTATTTTTTAGCTTTTATTTGGTCCTTGAAGGTCCTACATTTATAGTTAGGACATCTGGTCACCCGGGAGATGGGTGCCTCTATGCTGTCGAAATGGCACAGTTTGAGGCCGCTTTAAGTGCTGTAGCTCTCTCTTGTGGAATCCTGGGATTTGTAGTTCCACAATCTTTTTAGTCCTGTAAAGAGTGCTGGTGCTTCACCAAACTACAAATCCCAGGATTCTACAGGATGGAGCCATGGCAGTTAAAGTGGTGTCAAACTGCATCATATCTACAGTGCAGATGCACCCTTAAGTGAATGTGTGAAATTTCAAAATGGAGGGCCTCTCCCCACACCTTCCACAGAAGAAATGTATGTGTTAATAATAAAGATGTGCATCATTTATCATTAACACATAACAATTATTCAATTAAATATGCACAAATTACTACTTTTAAATAAAGTAAACCTTCATTGCAACCCAAAGCCCTTAACAGTAACTTGTTTGTAAACTCAGAAGAGAGCCTTTGGCTTTTATTTGGTCCTTGAAGGTCCTGAAGGACCATACTTAGAATGCCTCCCTTGCACAAAATGCACACAAATTGTGCATTATAAAATGACACAGATTTATTATAAAGGCTGATCTTGTTGAAATAATAAATAAATGTACGTCTTTATTGTAAACCTCACTAGTTAATACTAACCTGCGTGTTGTCTTGCTTAATGTGGACAGGTCTTGGTTAATGTGTTTTTATCATGCTTACGTTATTTGTGGTTTTAATCTGGAAGTGTTTTGAATTGTTAGTACTGCTGGACGCCCTGAGATCCTACAGTAATGGGGCTTCTGCATTATAAATATTGATAAATAAATACATAAAGGTGTCCTGTTGAAACACTGGGAATTTGGGACATCAATATTTGGGGGAGGCCCCATGGATTCAGTGGGTCTGCTCTCAGTGGGACAAACAGCTGGATTTAAGCCTTGTTTGCTTAACATGTATCTTTTAAGACATACCCTGAGCATGTGCCATTTCTGCATTTTAACCTCACATGAAGAAACACAATAAAGACTGCTGAAAAAAAATGGAACTCACTTCTGCTTTCCTGGTACAAATACACACACACATATATATACATGGTAATAAGGTGTATTTTGCTGTAGCAAAGTGTAAGATACGGGAACCACCGTGGTGTAGTGGCTTGGGCATTGGACTATGACTCTGGAGTCCAGGGTTTGAATCCTGACTCAGCCATGTAAATCCTCACTGGGGCAAGTCACACACTCTCAGGCGAAGGCAATGGCAAACCTCTGAACAAATCTTGCCAAGAAAAGCCCAGGATCTATGAAAATGACACTATTTCCTCCCTATTCGTATTTGGATGTCCGCTGCATGGCCATCTCATGTTAAATTTTCCCTCACCTTTCCAGTCCTTGGCTGTGCACTGGGTCAACATTTTGAGATCAAACTAGCTTTTCGTCATCTTGTTCTCCAGGGGCGAATAGCCAAGATATGTTATTTTTGGAGCGATCCTTGGCGCCGACACTCTTTTTTTTTTTTTAGCAATTCCTCTGTTTTCAGCAGCAGCACTAGACACAGGTGATAACACTTGGCTTCAATGCCAGAAGGAACTTGACCTGGTTTTGCTACACTGAGGTGCTGCAGAAGAATAAGAGCAGGCAAAGATTATTTCCCCCTCTCTCTTAGTCTCCATCAAGGGTATATCCGCACTGCACCGTTGTGGCACTTTCATTCCACTTCAAGTGCCACGGTTCTATCCTGTGGAATTCACGATTTGTAGCTTTGTGAAGTACTTAGAATCTTCCAGGCCAGACCAACATATGATAATATTACTCTAATAGAAGGGGACCAAAGAAGATTAAAAACGGAATTCGAACTAGCGAATGATGGCCTAAGGTGTTCGTGGTTTTTGTACAGATGAATCAGTGAAAGATATAAATTAGAGTAAAATTAGAACAAAAAACACAAGGACCAGGGGGAAATGAGGCTGATTTTGAGAAAATAATCAAAGAAGAAGGGATACATGAACTTATTACTTAAGTACGACTTAGAACAGGAAACGATTCAGAAATGGATGATTGAATGGGCAAGAGATATAGGCCAAAATATCCCTCTTGAACAATGGGGAAAAATTGGAAAAAACGAATTAAATACACCTCAAACTATGATTTAAGAGAGAATGGCGGGGTACAAACCGCCGCTTTGCGGCGCTCCTCCTCCGCCGCCATTTGCTCCGCGCGGGAGCCGCAGCAGCCAAACCGCGCGGAGCAAAAAGAAGCTCCATTTCGGAGCTTCTTCTTGCGGCGCCTCTATGATGTTGCGAGGCGCCTGGCGCGGACTCGCGACGTCATAGGCGCTGCGACACGTCTGGACGCTATGCGTCCAGTACGTAAAGATGGCGGCGCCCATGTAGAAGGAAGCACCGCCCTTTCCTAACCCTAGTACGTATCCTATACGTACTATATGGCGGTTTGTATCCCGCCAATATGATTAAAATACAGTACAGGTGGCATTTAACTCCTCATATTATTGCCAAATTCAATTAGAAATGTAAGAATACGTGCTGGAAGTGTGGAAAGGAAAAAGGCACCTATTATCATTGCTGGTAGATTTGTAACCAAGCACAGAAAGATTGGAATGAAATTCACACCACCATTAAAGATATACTACACTGCTCCTTCGGGTTACGAAATTAATTCGTTCCGCGGCTGCTTTCGTAACCCGAAAAGCCTTCGTAAGCCGAATTGCCATAGGCGCTAATGGGGAAAAGCCGCGTTTCGTGCGAAAAAGCACCGAAAAGCACCAAAAAATTTTTTCGTAACCCGAAAAACATTCGTAACCCGGAACAATTATTTCCAATGGGATTTTTTCGTATCCCGGAAATTTTGTAACCTGGGTATTTCGTATCCCGAGGTATCACTGTACTAAAGATAAATTTGATTAAGGACCCCAAACTATACTTACTAACAATGATGGATGAACAACTGGAAAAGAAACACAGGAGACTGATGTTTTACATGTTGAATGCCGCCAGAGACCTATGTGCCCGATGTTGGAAAGACTCTGAGCTTCCAACAATTGATCAGTGGTTATGTAAACTGTATGAATATATAGAAATGGATAACCTTACGTTGCGACTAAAAGGGAAACCAAAGAGTGAATCCTATAGAACTTGGGAACCGCTTTTATGTTATATGGAAAACAAGAAGGGTAAATTTTCAACTATTATATTTGAAGGATATAAGGAATAATAATATACTTGTAAAAGGGTACAAAAGGGTAGAGAATACATTAACCATCATAAAAAAAGATTTTACTATGGGAATTTCTGATAAGAAGTGTACCCGACGATTTATGTTCAAAATATGTCACTATGAGAAGGGGATATAAAGAGGGATAAGAAGCTGACAAAGCTAATTAAGAGGGATTTATGACTGAGGAGATAGAAAAAGGAAGTATCATATTATAGATGCTAGAAAGGTCATACATTTGTTTAGTATGTGAAAGACTTTAGAGAAATGGTATAAAATGATAATGTATGACAGTGTTCATTATGCTTTTATAAAACTAATAAAAATATTAAAAAAACAGAGTTAGAGGGCCTTTCAGCTGAACCAGAGTACAATGTTTGCACCTCATTGAACCCAGTTCAACTGCAAGAAATACGCCTCCTGGAGTCTCTCAGTGGAGTGGGCCACTTTTCTTTTGCCACATGCTCTTGGAACAATGGCGCATTCTCTCCCATCAATTATTCCAAGGGTTGTGAGAAAGGAAAAGAGAGGGTGGCAATGGAAATTTGGAATCCCATGCATCATTCAATCTCATGTCCCTCAAACTGAGGGACCCTTCACCCCCCCGAATTTCACACCCTGCACTCCCACTTCCAAACTCAAAGGAAAGTTTCCGTGCAGATCTTTCAGTTCTTCGCTCTCACCAATCTTTCTACCGAGAAGCATGTGGCACATGGGCTCGGTAGGACGATGTCATTGAACCTTGGTGGAAACATTTTCCGCCTCGACTTTCCTAGGAAAAATGTGGCTTTTGGAACGCTGTCCTCTAACAAAAGCAATACAAAAGGGGATGCTATAAAAAAGAAAGTTATATTAATAAGGTTTGGACCATTGTGTTCTTTCTGATTCATATCTAATTCTCTCCCCTCTCTGTTTTCAAAAAAGACAGCAAACTACATGGTGAAAGGAAGGATTCATTCTGGAAGTACAAGAAGGGGAAGTGGAGTCCTGTTCCAATGTCTTCAGTAGCCGCCATAGCTTCCAAATCGTTTCAGCTTTCTCTCTTTCTCTCTCTCTCACACTCACACACACACACACACACACGAATTTCCCCACACAAGTCTCTCATTCACCTTTTCTGACTATATCCTCATTCCAAACTTTTTATTCCTTGTGATTCCTGTTTAACCATCATGGTTGCTCCAGAAGATCTTGGGAGGTGATGGTGGCAAATTTGGAGGGTGGGGGGGTCTCAATCCGGGTTGCAAATTTCTAGAAAACAGGATTGCAAGGCAATTTAAATTGCATTGGGGTCAAACGTATTTGTGTCTTGATGTTTTAATTCTTACATTTCCATTTATTTCTTTTAGGCCATCAAGGGCAAACTGGCAATGAAAAACAGATAGTGATCCTGCATTATAATGGGCGTGTACATTTACAATGGTGTAGTTAGTGGATAGTTATGCAACACTTTTTGCTGAATGTGAAAACAGGGAGACGGACAACGGGGCAAGGGCAAGGGTCCACTTTTGGCTCCTTTTGGTGATTTTTTCTTTTCTTTTGGTGTTTTGTTGGGGTTTGGCAGGCTGTGGGGGTTAGGGGAGCAAAACAGCTGCATTTTTAGCTGGTTTTGGAGATTTTGGCAGTTTTGAGGACAACTGAATTGACAAAAATTACCAATCAAAACATTTTATTGTGGGGGTTCCAGCACGCACTATTCATTCTGGAGGCTAATGTACCCCAATATATGCTATCCCTGTTATAAAGATCAAAAAATGGGACAACCTAATGGCATGTGCCGCAAAATAGACAAATCTCAGTTTGCTCAATTAATGGATATGCATTGGTGGATCCACCAGCTTCAGGTATTTCCAAGCCAAATCACAGAAACCCTCTGCCACTTGCATGGCACTGAAAGCTTGTTGTGTCGGTTGGACATCTCCAAACTTCCTGAATTGTGCCACTGAAGGGTCGAAGGGCGTGGGCATGATGGGGAAAGCATGTGGGGATGATCCTTCCTACACACTATCCAAATTACATTTTATTATGAGCTGGGGATGTGAAAATCATGACTGCAACTTCCCGAAACCCCTTGCTTTACTGGGGATTCTGGGGACTTGTAGTCCCCCAACAGTTGAGTTTCTTGAGCTCTTTTCCCATGATGAAAACCAACTTCTTGCTCCTTTCGGGCAGTCCAGGCTTCTGCCATCTCTCACCTTATCTGTTGCCGCATGCTTATGTAGTTTTTCTGTTTTTGCAGCCGGTGTGTAAATGTGTTAAGGCTGGAAAAGAAAACCAACAGACACATGCCACCTTCTATTCTAGTGCCTTGTAGGGTTTTTTGGCAAGAAACAAAACAGTCTCAAAAGGCATTGAGCAAAAAACAAAACCATTCTTGATTTGCAGAAAGAACAAGAAATGAGCCGACATTGACACCATTCACTGCCGCAGGTGGGGGATTTTACTGTTTTTATCTGGCTTTCTAGACTTGGTTGTATGTGTCAGCTCAGGGGTTGATCTCTTGGCTGACTTCACTGAGAGCCAAGTCATGGAATGTAAAAGGAGAGGGAAACAGAGCTAGGAGGTGCCTGAAACGGGACAGTGGTGGTTTTGGGGGCTTGGCATAATCACCATTGCATATCATTGGGAGAAACGTGGATCAAGCACAAGGCTACTGTTGAGGCTAGCAGTTGCATTACCTTGCCAAGAGAATTTTGGGGCCATACAACGCATGTGGAAGTCAATTCGTGTTCTTTCCTCTTTCAAAAAAAGACCTGTTTGGTTTCCTAGGCCGCATCTGCACTGCAGAAATAATCCAGCTGTACATTACTTTAACTCATGTCTCATGCTATGGAATTATAGGAAACTAGTTTGTTATGGCATCAGCTCTCTGACGAGAAGGGCTAAGTTCGTCACAAACTACAGTTCCTTGAATTCCATGGTAGTAAGTGGTGTCAAAAACTGGATTATTTCTGCCATGCAAATGCAGATAAAGACCCCTCAATATGGGGTAAAAAAAGCCAGCTGACATTTCCCGAATTAATAATAATTTGGGCTGCATCCAGGTCCTATCATATGTTAATCGTCCCTGGTCCCCAAAGATGCTTCGAATGGCCATTTTTTTAGATTTGGAAGCTTCCATTTTCAAAAAAGAGGCCAGCTGGGTGCGGTTTTTCAGCCTGGTCTACATCCGGGTTGTATCCAGGCAGTGGATTTGGCGGTGTTACATATGGTAGGAACCATGAATGGTAAGCCAGATTTTTTACCCATGAGATAGGTCTTAAGTTACAATTGTGACACTACTGCCAAATCATAACCTCCCTCCCAACCTACTTACCAGGCTGCCTGGGGAAAAGGAGGTCCATTTTGCCAACGCTCAGTGCATAGGTGGAATGATGTTGGCGTCAGGCTTGTGGAAATAAATTAGTTTGGCATCACTTTCAGTGTTGTAGCCCCATCCTGTAGAATCCTGGGAATTCGTAGTTTTACAGTTCTTTAGCTTCTCTGCCAAAGAGTGCTGGTTCTCATAAAAACTCTGAATCCAGCATTCTGTACGATGGAGCCATGACTTAAGCCGTGTCAAACTGCAAATTATTTCTACAAGTAGATGCACCCTAGGACAGGTTACCCGTTAAGTGCCAGTATAACTAACTATACTATACTAGCCCATGATCTGAGGAGTAAGCTCAAGTCTACGAAAGCTCATGCTACCATTTTCTTTCTTTCAGTGAGTCTGAAAGGTGCAACCGATGATCCCTTTGCATCACTGATTTTCCAGACCAAACACAGGCTATGCCTTTGATTGTACTTACTTAGTTAAGTATACGTAGTAGCTTTTTAGACTGTACTTACTAGCGGCTGATACAGAATTCTAGCCATTGACCTTGGACACCCTTTGTGAGAACTGGGGAGCTGGCTTGGAGGAACAGAGATTCATAAGGTAAACACATCATTGATCGAGGACTGTTGTTCTTCCATGTTTCTGCTCAGCACCCTCCACGTCTAGACAAAATTCTGTTTGGTAATCTGACATATGAGGCCCTGGGTTTTGCACACTGTGTGTAGCCTTCTGTATGGAAAATGAGCTTTAAAATGTCTTGACCTTCCATCTTGTCAGAGGATTATTGACGGAGAGAAAAGAGAAAGCCAAGGGTGTGTGAATGGGAACATGAGACTTTTAGGCCAAAGGGAACAGACGTGGTTAGACTCTGTAAACTTAAATTTGCACCCTTCCTGAGAACCCAACCTGAATCCTTATCTTTCATAACTACCTTCTGTTTACTGAATTGTGCTGGGATAGCTTGAGTGACACCACTACCGAATTTGATATTCGTTGCGGGTCCCTTTGCATTCGCCACTGGTCATTTGTTACTATATTTAATTTAGGACGAATTGAACGATGCCTATTGGCGAAAGTCATTGGCATGACCATTTAGTCAACCCTACTGGATGACAAATGGAAAAAAAAGCAAAAACAATGTTAAGACATGTACAGAAGGAAAATCAACAGAGAGGCAAAATAATGATCTCTCCATTCCCAGTCCCCCCACCAATACCTTAGGCACATGAGTACTAATTCAAGTTCAATGCCCAAGGTGGACCCAACTGTTTCATAGCACACATGGAGGCAAACTGTGGTCATCTGTGCATGAAAAGTCATTCCCATTTATTGGAAAATGAGGCAATCATTAGATAAGTGGTGCTGTTTGTGTGGGGACAGAAGACAGCTTAATTATTGCAATGTTGAGAAAAGGTTACTTTTTGGACTACAACTCTTCCAAGTCTTCCAGCTGGATGTTGGGAGCGGTAGCCCTAAAAATTAACTTTGCCAAGTTCTGGTTTGCAACTTTCATAATTAACGTCCATTCAGCCTCCCGAATTTCACTTGAAAATATTTGGGATCAATTATTTCTACAAAAAGTGCTTGGCTGAAGGATTGGTGGTAGTTGTAGTCCAAAAAAAACCAAAACTTTTCCAAGCTCTGAAGAGAAGAGAGTGTCTTCAACTATTTGAACGACTGTCAGCTGTTCTCTGTGCTTCACATGGCATGACCAAACCCAATGGGTGGAATTTACAGGAGGCAGTTTACAGCCAATATTAGGAGTTCCGGCAATGTGACCCTTCATATTACACAGTTATACTTCACTGTGATCCCAGTTTAACGCCATGCCACAGTCTAGGATCCTTGGATTGCAGTTCATGAAAGTATTTCAAAGCTCAGCAGAGTCTCATGTGCCTCAACCAACATAAAAATACTCACCATTAGGACAACCTCCCAAGGAAAAGAGCTATTGATAGTGCGGAAGATAGACCGGCTTTCAGAGTTGGGTGCGGGTCTCCTTCTTGGTGGTTTTAAGCAGTGGGCTTGCCCTTGCGCTTCTCTAACCTATGAATTTATGATTCCATAGGTGTTGCCATGGCAGGTGAAAATGGAATGATAGTGCTTTAATTATGTTACTGTGAAAAGGGACCAGTGGAATTGATTCTGTTGGTAATGGGCTCTCCTTTGCCAAATATGTTTAAGTGGAGGGTTGTGGCCATCTGTTAGATGCTGCAGTTGTGGTCATGTACGAGCAGGACTCGCACTAAGATGTCATGGCCCCCATATTTGTCACAAGCTCCACTGAGCTAGCCCAAGACTCCTTCCTTGTAGTCATTGTCCTCATATTATCCTGCTGTTTCTGCACCATCTGAAATCCCGGTTGACTTGGCATTTGCAAGGGCTGGGAGCCAGTATCAGCTGTGGAATTTCTTGGTTTGATTTCGGTTGAATTGCCCGCTTCAAACCTGAAGGTTGCCTTCTGTTGACTCCTTCTGCTTTCCTCTTCTGTCCTCTGGGGTTTGGTTCCTCTTCCTTTGCTTCCTGGATTATGCCACAACAATTTTAAAACTTGGCAGAAGTAAGAAATGACTAGGTAATATCCTGGTCTAAGGTGATTTTT
>NC_056527.1:5894575-5896332 GCF_019175285.1 Sceloporus undulatus | reverse complement strand
TGGACAGTGCAAAAATAAAAATCCGTTCTTGCTGCAGGATAGTGGTGGTCCCAGAGAGATTTGGTCCACTTTCGGGAACAGCTTTTACAGCTGAGCAGTTGCTCCAGCAATCTTAGGAGCTCCCAGTCTTAATAGGAACAGAGCAGAGGAGAGACAGCAATGGAGAGGGAGTTAAGGGGTGGACACAGCTAAGAAAGGGTGCATCTACATTGTAGAAATAATGCAGGCTGACACCACTTTAACTGTCATGGCTTCATCCTACAGAATCCTGGGATTTGTAGCATCAGCATACTTAGGAAGAGAAGGCAAAAGACTTTGTAAACTACCAGTCCCAGGATTCCATAGGATGAAGCTACAGAACTCAAACTGCTTTATTTCTACAATGTAGATGCACCCTTAGGTAAGCCAGTGTGTAGTAATGATTGGAGTGTTGGACTACAACTTTAGGGACCAGGGTTCAATTCCCAGCTCAGCCATGAAACCCACTGTGTGACCTTGGGAAAGTCACATGCTCTCAGCCTCAGAGAAAGGCAATGGCAAGCCTCCTCTGAACAAATCTTGCCACAAAAATCCCATAATAGGGTCACTGTAGGGTCTCCATAAGTCAGAAATGACTTGAAGACAGTAACAAGAGTCACCCTTACTCCAATGCACAAACCACTACACTACACTGGCTCTCTTGAGAGAAGTTTTATTATCCTATATTTAAGGATGTATGGGTGGGTGGCTGGGCTGTCTATTGCCTAGAGCAATTGGGTTATTTCATTTAAATTACTTAATTCATCGATCAACAAATAGCAAGCAATTTTTCCAGCTCAGTAAAACGTTGGGCTTGTCTTTCTCTGCAGGTTGGCTGCAAGGCAGCAATGGTTTTCTTTCAGTACTGCATCATGGCCAACTTCTTCTGGCTCCTGGTTGAAGGCTTGTATCTCCATACGCTTCTGGTTATCTCTTTCTTCTCAGAGAAGAAGTACTTCTGGTGGTACATTCTGATTGGCTGGGGTAAGCAATCTCTTCCTTGCTCCTTCCTTCTTTTCTTCCTTTTAATTATTAACATTGATCGCTATTCTGTGGGTACGGGTATATTGTAGTTCCGGCCTCCTTGAATCACCATTTGTATACCTAATATTTAGTTTTAGTGGGTTGGAACCTGTATGCTCCATTGAGGTCCCCTAGAAATGAATTAGAAAGGTTAGCACCCACCAGAGCTTGGGAAAGTCATATTTTCAAACTATAGGTCTCAGCGGCTGCATCTGCACTGCAGGAATAATGCAGTTTGACACCACTTTAACTCCCATGGCTCTGTGCTGTGGAATCCTTAGAGAAAGCTAAATATCTTACAAATTACAAATCCCCAAATTCTATAGCCTTGAGCCATAGCAATTAACGTGGTGGCAAGATCCTAAAGTCTAAAGTCATAAAAGTGAGGACCATCCAAACCATGGTATTCCCCAACACCATGTACAGATGCGACATCTGGACAGGGAAGAAAGCCAAAAGAAAGAAAATAAACTCATCTGAGATGTGATGCTGCAGAAGAGTGCAGATGTTACCATGGAAGATAAACTAATGGGTTCTAGAACAGATCAAGCCCAAACTTTTCCTGCATGTCAGGATGATTAAGATGAGGCTGTCATACTTTGGCCATATCATGAGAAGGCATGAATTATTAGAAAAGACAATGATGCTAGGAAAGGTAAAGGGCAGTAGAAAAAGAGGAAGACCACATGCCAGATAGTTGGACTTGATCAAGGAAG
>NC_056527.1:5858000-5894475 GCF_019175285.1 Sceloporus undulatus | reverse complement strand
ACTATATATCATATAGAAGAAAATAAAAATAAAACATCCCAGTTTTTCTCTCCTCCTCCTCTTTTCCCCCTTTGTTTTCCACTTACTTCAATTGATGCAAATTGAATTAAAATAAAAGGTGCAAAACTTAGAATATATATATATATATATATATATATATATAAAATAAAGGAAAAAAGAAAAATAAAACATCCCAGTTTGTCTCTCCTCCTCCTCCTTCTCTCCCTTTGTCTTCCATTTATATATTCCATTGATTTATGTTTATTAATATAAACACAAATTATGATAAACAAACATCTATCAATGCAACTTTACAATAACACAGTTTCCCAAAAGACTAAAAAAAAGACCCAAAACCCCACAAGACAAAAAAAGTTTATATGTATCATAAATTGTAGTCTACATGCATCATATTACTTGTACAAATAATGACTTCCTTCCTAGCAGTTCATGTCTTTAGAATAAAACAACTGTCTAATCTCATTCCAGATGATAATCTTTCAGTTCTACTGTTTAACAAAATAGTTGCATCTTTGATGGAGTAAACTTTTATTGGTGTATGTTTATGAACTTATCTGTAATTATTATCCAAATTTCTGTTTGTTTCAATAGAAATATATATCTATACAAAATCTTTTCATCTATCAGTCTTAATGTTTTATTCATTAAATTTCTTAGTACAGCTGGAGTTTAGCTAAAGGACTCCCAGGGATTACTAAAATCAGTAGATGTTCAAGTCCCATTAAATACAGTGGAATAATAAAATGGTGTCCCTTACATAAAAGAGCAAAATCAAGGTTTGCTTTTTTGGAATTCATTTGTATCTGTGACTACGGAGAGCTGACTGTAGCAGTGTCTCCCCAACATTTTTCTAAACATTCGAACAGTATATGCCAATCTTTTTTTTTAATGTATTCTTCTGTCTTTTCTTTCATCCATCAAACCAACTTACCTAGTTCAGAAGTGGAAGACAAAGGGCAAAAGGAGGAGAAGGAGAAAAGGAAAAAACTGGAACATTTTAAAAGTAGTGGAAAAAGTAGGATGGTGGAATTTAATTGGGACTCTTCTTGCCAAACTGGGACAGTTGGAAGCTATGTGATTTGTCACCTGTTTCCCTCCAGCCACCAGGAAATATGAATGAAACGTCCTGTGTTTTGTAGTGATGGGTCAAGGAATGAGCCACACATTCCTGAGAGTACCTGCCTCGCTCAAAGCTGCTTTGGAGAGAAAAAAGAATAGGAAATCCATCACTTTAAATCAAAGTGCCTGCCTGTAGTTGCCTTATTACTGCACCACAAACATGCAGCAATGCCTAATTGGCATAGGAAGACACTGGCAAGGCGGCACCCAGAGACTGCGACTGCTAAATATTCATGAAGTCTCCACTTTATTTATCATGCCCAATGAGCGCTGCTCTGATTCAGATCCAGATAGAGGCAATTTTGTGTTTCAGATGCAATGGCACTGATTTGCAATATGAGCAAAGAGTTCATTGTATTCCATGATGCACCTTTTCTTGTGGCCTAGTGTAAAATGGCATTTTTTTTTTAATGTGCTTTTTTGCTACCTTATCTATCCATCCTCCATGCTCAATAGAAAAATAAGTAGGGGAGAGATGTGAAGATGAAAATGTAGACAATCAGAACACTAAAGGGAAGGGTACTAGCAATTGCCATCTCCTTCAGTGCATCTACACTGTAGAAATAATGCAGTTTGACATCACTTTAAGTGCTATGAAATCTTGGGATTTGCAGTTAGACAAGGTCTTTAGTCTGTGCCAAAGAATAATAGAATCATACTGCTGGAAGAGACCACAAAGGCCATCCAGTCCAACCCCATTCTGCCATGCAGGAACTCTCAATCAAAGCACCCAACAGATGGTCATTCAACCTCTGTTTAAAGACCTCCAAAGAGTGCTGGTGCTTCACCAAACTACGAATCCCAGGATTCTGTAGCAGGGAGCCCAGAACAGTTCAATTGGTGTCAACCTGCATTATTCCTACAGTGCAGATGCACCCTTAGCCCTGAAGGAGCTGTTTATAAGAGGAGTGGCACTTTTAGGTTGCTCTTTCTCAGTCCAAATTCTTGATACTTTTGCAGAGGTTCTTCCCGGTTCTTATACTGTCCAAACGATTGCTACTTTAATCTGTTTCAGCACAAAACGGAATGGTAGCAAACTACATAATTTGTTGGTGCAGCCACTGGATGCAACCACTGAACATGCTCAGCTTCTGTGCGCAAGGATTCTGAAAGAAGTTATAAGGGAATATTCCATTAGCACTTCTTCCAATTTGTGGTTGTTGTTATGTACCTTGAAGCTAACTCTGACTTATGGCGAATCTGTCTCAAAGTGATTAGTACTTCAAGGGAAGATTAGTACTTCCCCGTGTGCTTTATTTTAAAGGCAAATCCTCTTTGTGTGTGTGTGCGTGTGTGTGCGTGCATGTGCACGAGACTATTTTCAGCTAGATTTCAGCAATTTTCAGTTACTCCAGCGGATACAACGAACCTGAAGGAGATTTCTGAAATGTATATATATATTCATTTTTAGCATGAATAGTCTAGTTTATAAAGCACAGTAAGCCCTTGGTATCTGCTGGGGTTAGGTTTCAGGACTCCCTGTGGATACCATACTCTGTAGATGCTCAAGTCCCATAATATACAGTGGCATAGTAAAATGGTTTCCTTTATATAAAATGATGAGCCAGCATGGCGTAATGGTTTGAGTGATGGCCTGCGACTCTGGAGTCTATAGTTCAATTCCCACCTCAGCCACGAACACCAATGGGTGACTTTGGGCAAGTCACATGCTCTCAGCCTCCAGGGAAGGCAATGGCAAACTTCCTTAGAAACAAATGGATTGCCCTGGCTGAGTGGACATTTAACTCCCCCACAGTTGTAGTCTAGGGGCTCATTCCTGCTTACGTTTAAACTGGTCTGCGATTCACCTTCACTCCCTGTTGGTGAATCGATTCCAAAAGGTCCGTTGTTTCCACTATGAAAGTGGGTCTTTTCATTATCCCCTTGTAATCGCTTCTTTTTTGGCACGATTGTCATCCCCACTAATTTGCGCTGCTTCAAAATGCATGTCAATCATCTGCGCATCATCAGTGACATAAGTAGCAGCTCGGGAAGCCTGGCTTTGGAATTATATATATTTTTAAGAACTGATAGAAGATTTGATTCATTGGTTTTGCAACTACATGCCTCACTGATTGCAAGTAGTTGCAAAATTAATGAATTGAATCTTCTGTCAAGCACAAAGGCAGCGCTGAGAGAGGGGACAATGGTGGATCTACCAAAACCAGAGGAGGGACGGTAAGCACCCCTCTGCCATTATTAGTGCCTCCCCTGCAGAATGATGCGATTCAGATCCATCGTTCCCACTTGTTGAACACGCACCAGAATCGATTCTTTTCAAAAGAACTGCTTCATTGCGATTAAACCAATAACTGTAGGATCAGAACCGGTTTCAAATGGGAACAACGGTCATATAACCCGATCAGCAATTTGCTTTCAATCACAGTGGGAACACAGCCTAACACTCAAACCACTACGGCTCTGTACATGCGCACCCTTTCCCTTCCCATGTAAAGGAAGGGAGGACAGCCTGTCAGGCATTATGAGAAAAAGTAAGTGTTTTGTTTGGAAAACATTTTGAAGTATAACTCCACACTTCCGCAGCTAGCATAGCCAAGGAACTTGTATTCATAGACCTGATGCAATTAGTTAGCTCCAAATAGAAGAGACCCATTGAATAAATCGCTGAACCAACACACAAGTAAACCTTATTAGTTGAAGGGGTCTACTCTACTCATTAGGAGTAAATGATAAGACAGAGATTGCTGCATTCAAAAGTAATACTTCCAAGGCCCGCATGTATATGCATGTGTGTGTTGGTGTGCGCACGCAAGTGCGCACATTGGTCTCATGTATGAAGCAGATCATGAACAGCTAAAAGATGAGTTTGTGTGTTTTCCTGTTTTTATAAACCATAAAACAGAACTGAAAGAGATCATTTAAGGCCAGCAGGAGACAAAATTACATTGGAACAACAACATAAATCGATTCTCATTTTCAAGAATTGGCTCCACTTTCCAGGTGAAACAGCAACTTAGCTGCCACTGGCAAGATTCAAGAGATATCCAGCCCCAGCTCCTGCCATGTTAAGAAGTGAGGTGAGGGAGATGTAGTAAGAAGTCACTGAATCAGAGTTGGAAGGAATCACAAGGCCATCTAGTGCAACCTTCTGCCACGCAGAATTATATAATACAACTAATGGACATCCAAAAGGTGTCTATGCAACATCTGTTTAAAGACCTCCAAAAAAAGGGGGGGTCCACCACCCTCCAAGGATATCCATTAAGAAGTTCTGTTTAGACGAAATCTTTGTTCTTATAATTTGAATGCATTAAACCATCCACTGGTCTCTAGAGTAGCAGAGAAGGGATGGCATCTCTTCAAATATGTAAAGATGTCAGATTTTGGAAGGTAGGCAGGATCAGCTCTGGTTAATGCTTGGATGAGAGATGACAAATGAATAGATTGCCTAAGAAAACACTATGAAATTCAGGAAGTCACCATAAGTCAGCAGCGACTTGAAGGAACAAACACAAGCATTATTAATGTTGTGAGTACCTGTTAGGCCTCTTAGGATTCTTCTCTTGAAACTCAGGCCTCATTCCCACTACCTTTTAAATCGGATCGTGAATCGGTTTGAACAGATTCAAACAACCATGGTTCCCACCTAATCCAAATCGCTGAAGCACATCCGAAAGGAGCCATGTGTTAGACCCATTCAACCGGCATTTTTTGACACTGATTTTTTTCTGCTTCTTTTTCAACAAATTGAATCTGCACAAGTGAGAACCACATGCGGATTGGAATCAATTCAAATTTCCCCTTTGGCCAGCTGGAACCAAATCACTTTGAACAGATTCATTTGTGAATGGGAACCACGACTGGATTGTTTTAGAGGGAAAATTACGATTGGGGCAAATGTAGTGAGAACCACACTCTGCTGTCAAATCGATCCATCAATACGATCACCGATTTATTTTCAAGTGGGAATGGGGCCTCAGAATGAATACAGCATACGTCAAGGGGAAGCTAAAGTGACTTTAGCTAAAATGGGGGTGCTTATGTGATGTAGGTTCTTCTGGGTTCTATGTGTTTCAGCTGAAAGCCGAAAGAGTGTGTTACTTTATATAAACAGGCCTTCAGTGAAAGAGCAAACCATCAATAACAAGCTCGCATTGCATTATTCCTGTCACATCCTTTGAAATTATGCTATCTCCAAGTGTTTGGAAGGGGCTTTTTAATCCAAAGCAAAACACAAACAATCTTCTGGAAACGCTGGAGAACTTTTCTGTAGCATGAATTGCCACAGCAATAAACAATAATTTATCTGTCTGAGATATGATAGAAATAAGGTATGTGATTGTTATATTGACAGAGACAGCATATTTATAGGGATTTACTAAAAGGCATGCTGTGCTACATTATGACTGAGGTTTTCTACTGTGTTGGATTGGAAGTTCACTTTTCTACATTGCTAGAAGCTAGTGTTGCCAGGTTTTCAAAACAGCAATAAGGTTTTAAGACATTAAGTTAAAAGGCACTGGAAAAGAAAATACAGAATTAGACAAAGTAATACTTACAAGGGGCAATTTACTAGTAACCAACACATACATGATATGATTATTAAAAAGAGAAATGGAACAAGAAACAGTAAAAAAAAAGAATGCACAATAAAATGGGCACAAAATATTGAGCAAATAGAAAAGCAGGAGAAATCCTGGAATAAAAAATGAAATTTCCATTGAACAATTATTTGAAAGAAAATTAGTATGAAATGCTCCTCAGATGATATTTAACCCCAATGAGGATGGCAAAGATGTTCAAAAATAGAGAGGGGAAAAGCTAGAAATGTGATGGAAAAAGGGGGGATTTTGATATACAGTACGTGGTGGTTGTGTGACAAAAAATCTGGATGCAAATACATGATATGAAAACAAAGATATTGAAAATTAAAAATGCAAAATTCACATTATGAATGATATTGGCAGAAAGAGTAGTTTTTGCTCAGAAATGGAAAGAAAAAAGTACACCTACAATTGAAGAATGGCTGCTAAAAACATCTGACATGATGAAAATGGATGTTAACAATATTAATCAAGGAAAAATCAGTAAAGAAATATGAAGAAGAGTCAAAAATTATGATAAGGTCCTGGAGAGAAAAACTGGATGACTTAGTAGTTATAAGTCCTACAGGTTAATAAAAGGGTAAAGGAGAGCATTAATGTGAAATAAGGAAAGTTAAAGGTAAGGCTAAAAGAGAATTATGAAGAGAGTCTATAATAGATATTGGAATATGTATATAGATAGGATTGTATGAATATTTATATGATATAGGAATACACACACATACACACAAACACACACACAAGGGAGAAGAATAACCTGCAATCACCTGAAAAGAATATTGATATATTCATAGAAAGAAGTAGACTAGCAATGAATGGATGTAATTAAATAGAAGAAAAGTATCATATATATATATATATATATATAAATTAACTTACAAAAACAGCAAGTCAGAACTGATGACATGCAGGGTTGATAATCAGAACATAGTTATGAAAAAGTTTCATGCTCTACCAAAAATATCAAATGAAAGTATTCATTTCTGTTTACTTGTGTTTCTCTGTAAAATTCTCTATATTCATCAATTATATGATGCCTGCATACCTGTATTTAGCAAGGGCTGTCATCACCATAGCATACACTTGTGGGTCCCTTCCTGCTTCTGGATATATTTTTTGGTTTTTGTTTGTTTGTTTGTTTGTTTGTTTGTTTGTTTTCGGTCTTTGTTTTTGTAATCTTGGCTGACTGTGACTTAGCCTTCTCTGTAAATTTGGGCTGAAACAGACAGCCCAAATGCGCTGTGTGGGCATCGATTTTAGGGTTAGGGATCATGCGGCAACCACATGGTGCCTAACCCTAGCATGGTGCAGTAGCGCTATGATGGCAGCGTCCTGCCCATACGGGCGCCACCATTGTGACGTAACCAATGCGCAGCACTAAAAGAACCCAATTTGGCAGCTGCGTGGTTTGGCAGCTGCGGTTTCCCTCCTTTTCAGGCGGTCTGTCCTGCGCCTTTGTAACTTCTTCTAAGGCTTCATTGTGCACTGCAGAATTAATGCAATTTGACAGCAGTTTAACTGCTATGTCTCAATACCATGGAATTCTGGGATTTGTAGTTTGGTGAGATATTTTGTCTTCTTTGTCAGAGAGCTCTGGAGCCTCCTTCTTTGGAGGTTTTAAACAGACCTTGGATGGGCCATCTGTCAGATGTGCTTCAATTGTGTATTCCTGCATGGCAAGGGGTTGGACTGAATGGCCCTTTTGGTCTCTTCCAACTCTATGATTCTATTCTATGAGTCTAAATGAAAGTGTATATGCCCTCAGATCTGATATTTGGAGATAACACTACTTATGAACATGGACATTACCTGTAGAACACCCTTCTCCAGTCTGATGCCTTCTAAGTGTGCTGGATTACAACACCTGTGATCCTCTGGCTGACTACCCCATGAAGAGAATGGGATAGTTTGAGTCTGACACCTCTGGAGGCAACACACTGGTGTACACTGCTCTAAACGAAGCATAGTGGCAAAAGCTGGTGGGTTTCCTCCTAATTGGTTTCTTCTTATGAAGTTCCTTTTCTTCTCATGATGTTCCTATTCCTTTGTTTCCCTTCATCCATCCTACTACATTGTTGTTAGGAACCCAAAATCCATTCTGCCCTATAGCACAAAGGCAACTAAAGGTCACTGCTGGAAGAACAGGGCAGATGAAGGAACCTGGGCTCTATCATTCCTCAACTCCGCGGCATCACCTTGAATTGGTAACAGAGTATCTCCAGCTGCACACTGCACTCTTCCTCCTCCTTCACTTCTGTAGGATAAAGAGAGACGTGGTAGTAACTAAGAAGTGCCATAGTTCAGCAGCAGAACAGTAGTTTTGTCCTGCTTTCATGATGCAACAAGATGCTGAGTGCCAAAAGTGCAGTAGCCAAAGGAACAATCAGTATCCAATAACAAATGGTCCAGGGTCAGAAGCCATAAATCAAAGCAAAGTCCACAAATAGAAAATTAGTGGAGTCAAGAAACAGTCCAAGATCATAAATTGCAGAGTCACAGAATCATAGAGTTGGAAGAGGCCACAAGGGTCATCCAATCCTACCCTCTGCCATTCAAGAACATAGAATCAAAGCACCCCTGACAGAATCAGATCTCACAGTAAACGTAGACTGAGAGAGAAACCAAGCTGATTTCCAGCAACTGAAAGGGAGAAGAGCTCTTGCCTTTGAAGAATACTGCCTCAGCCCCAACCAACTTGCAGACTGTATCATTTTCAGAAGTCAAATTCCCAAGGGGAGGCATGACAAGCTTGATGTTTCAAAGTCTCCTGGTTCATTCCCTGACTTCTCCAAGTCAGAGGAATTCAGAGACATAGCTGCATTAGTCTGGAATATCAGTATGCAAATGGACCTTGTAGCATGTTTGAGACTAACTGTACAAAAGAAGTTGTAGCATGAGTGTTCCATGGACTGCCAAAAACCATGGACCACCAAATAATAATAAATGAGTCCTGGAGCAAGTCAGGCTTGAACTCTCCCTAGAAACCAACATGACTAAACTCAGGCTGCCACACTTTGGGTATATCATGAGACGACATGACAAGAGTCGGTTTGTATCAATCAAGGAAGTCACTGACTGCTCTGAGTTTGCAAGACCTGAGCAAGGCTGCTGCTAGCAGGGTCTTGTGGATGTCTCTCACTCTTAGAGTTGCCATGAGTCCAAGCCATTTTGACTGTATGTAACAACAAGCCTCCACTAAAAATGGGTTGAATTAGACAGGAAACACAGGTGTTGATGGTATATAAGTCTTCACTCGGAAGCTTTTTCAGGTGATTTAATAACTGGCCTCTCTGAGCTGAAGGGGTTGATCACATCTAAAGCAGGCCAAAAAACATCAGAGTGGAGATGTTCTCTGATTTTTCTATTCACACTGCAGCATAACACTCTACCTACTCGGACACATCCCCAGGGACAGACTGACGAGAAGAACTTGCTGTTCATAAGGAAATCTCCGTTCCTCTAAAGGCATCCAATTTCTGCTTTTCCAGCACCGATAAATAATGCATTTTCTATTGTAGAGGGCCTGGTTTAGCCTGTGGGTTTCCACAAGGCCTTGCATTTGGAAAACCACACCATGAACACTGAGTCCCCAACTGCAAGATGAAATACATGACACAAAGCAGATGGCTGCAAGAATGCCCTGATCTACAGCTCCTGGCAATGTTTTCACAGATTTTGTCTGCTGGCACCATCTGTAAGCGTTTCTGTGAGCACACACGCCTGCAAGTTACACAGAATGCTTACATGAGAATGGAGATGTAAATCGTTGACTATTTTGCCCTTGTGTGCAAGGATGAATCATTTCCACAGTTTTCTCCTGGACATAGGAGAAAATAAATATTATGGCACAGTATTTGCATATCCAGTATGCAGGGGGGTGCACAAAAACTATCTATTTGGGCTTTTGTTTGTTTGTTTGTTTGTTGTAGCATCCTTCCCCCCACTCACCCCTCCACTCCCTTTTTTTGCAACAGCAACAACAAAAAATCCACGACTGGATCTGCACTGCAGAATTAATGCAATTTGACATGGCTTTAACTGTCTTGGCTCCATCCTGTGGAATCCTGTGATTTGTAGCTTGCTGTGGCACCAGAGCGCTCTGGTAGATTAGGTTAAATATCGCACAAAAATACAGATCTCAGAATTCCATAGCACTGAGCGATGGCAGTTAAAGCGGTGTCAAAGTGCAATATTTTTGCAGTGCAGATACAGCCTAAGTATGTTTTTTGGGAAAAAATGAATCCACCCAAATGCATATAGGTATTTCTCTGCAAAACAGAATAGTAGAATCTTAGAGCTGGAAGGGACCAGCATGACCACTCCTGAAAGATGATCATCTGGACCTCTGTTTAAATGCCTCCAAAGATGGAGAATAGACTATTCCACAGCTCTTACAGTGAAGACGTTCTTTCTAACTTAGGTGGAAGCTCTTTTCTTGTAATATGAAACCACTGATTCATGTCTGATGGTGCATCTACACTACAGAAATAATATAGTTGGACACCACTATAAGTGCTGTAGCTCCATCCTATGGAATGCTGGGATTGGTAGTTTGTCAAGGTGTTTAGTCTTTTCTGTCAAAGTGTGCTGGTGCCTCACAAAACTACAAATCCCAGGATTCTGTAGAATGGTACCATAGCAGCTGTAGTGGTGTCAAACTACATTATTTCTGCAGTGCAGATACAGCCCTAGACTCTAGAGAAGTACAAAACAAGCTTCCTCCAACTTCTACATGACATCCCTTCAGATATTTAAAGATAGCTGTCAACTCTCAAATGTCTCTTTTCTAAGCTCACCATGTCCAGCTCCTTTAGTTTGTAGAGAGATCTTGTAGCAGCACCTCTGAGATGAACTGAAAGAAAGAAGTTGGCAGCATGAGCTTTCAGATGCATCTGAGGAAGTAGACTGAAGTCTAGGAAAGCTCATGCTGCCAACTTCTTTCTTTCAGTTCATCTCAAAGATGCTACAAGATCTCTCTACACACTGATTCTACAGACTAATATGGCTATGTCTTTGAAGCTCCCTTAGTTGTTTCTCATAAGGTTTGCTTTCCAGACCTTTGATCATCTCAGTCGCTCTTCACTGGACATGTTCCAACTTGTTGGTATCCTTCTTGTACTGCGGTGCCCAGAATAACTTCATGAAACACTTTGAGATGTGTGTGAATAATGGGTGAAAAAACTTTGCAGTAGTCCCTCATCTGTTTTTTGTTTCTTACCAGCCTTTTTTTTTAAGCAAGGAAACAAATAGAAGTGAGTACTTGTTCCATCCCCACATCAGAAGAATTTCAGCTGATTTAGACCCAGTGGGTTAGATCCAGATAATGAGCAAATTCCCCCTACTTTTAATGTTAATGTAACTGTTTTGCAGTAAAACTACACTGAGTTCCACAGTTGTGAAATTTATACAATATTTGAGAAAGCAGAAACCCTTGCATAGCTGCTTTCAAACCAGTCTGGTGTCTCAAGAGGATTTTGGTCAGTCTTAGGCTTCATCTACACTACAGAATGAGTGCAGTTTGACACCACTTTAACTGCCATGGCTCAATGTTATGGAATTCTGGGATTTGTAGTTCTGTGAGATATTTAGCCTTCTCCGTCAGAGAGCTCTGGAGCCACAACAAGCTACAGAATGGAGCATGACAGTTAAAGCCGTGCCAACCTGCATTAACTTTGAAGTGTGACACCAACCTTACTTAGACTACAACTTTTAAAACTGATGGGACTTCAGTCATCCAAAACCAAATGGACTACAGATAAGAGCATAATATGTAGTCCAGGCTGCACAAGACTACACAAGCCAATGAGACATGGCAATATTGGGAACTACAAAACACACATAAACTGTTTTTTTTCCCTTCCAGGACTTCAAAATTTCCAGAAATTGTGCATCTCTCAACTAGGATCATGTAGTATCTCCAGTGCCATGGACTGTGGCCAAAGACACCACCCCAGAAGTATGAAAGTATATTTGACCTTCCATATCCATGGATTCCTTATCCACAGATTCAGCCATGGATGGCTTGAAAACATTCATTTTTTAAATAAAAAAACCCTCTCCAAAAGCAAACCTTGATTTTTTTCCATTTTATAATATTTATAAATAAATGTATTTATTGAGACTTGAGCAGCCACAGATTTTGGTATCCATGGGGAGTCCTGGAACAAAGCCCATTAGATACCAAGGGCCCCCTGTAACTAAATATTACCATTGAAAAGAAGCAATGCTTCATTGGATGGATTACCATCTGTCAGGAGTGTTTTTTATTGTGTTTTCCTGCACAGCAGGGGCTTGAATTGGATGGCCTTTGGGGGTCTTTTCTAACTCTAGGTTTCTGTGAATCTATTCTGAAAGCTAGTTAGAAATAATGCATTAAGTTACAGCCATAATGTGATATAATTGTATCTTGATATAATATATAAGATGTTTCTGTTACAAAACAAAGCGCCACATGAGCAAATTCTCCTCTCTTTTTCTTTCTTTCTTGTTTTGTTTTGTTCCATTTTTGCAAGGCTTCCCAGACTTTATTCAAAATAAGCTGTTGAAGGTATGGCTTTCTCTAATAATCAGACAGCTGAGTGCTCTCGGTCAGCATGAAAGCCATTCCTTTCATTTCCTTACATGCCGCAGATGCCAGATCGATTGCATGAGCCAATAACTCACCTGCAGAAATGTCCAACTGCACCACATCATTTGGCCTCCGTGGTGCAGCCTCCCTCAATGCAGATGGAGTCTTTGGTGCAAGGAAGCACACCTTCGAATCAGTCTCAATTATTCAATGGGGCGATCGAGTGGTGTACTCCAGAGGATGTTGCAACCAACCTGGGGAGGGGAGCAGTTTATTACAGGTTGGCCATCTGTCAGAAAGGCTCTTTGTCTAATTGCCCATTAATCCTGCTGCAGGTGTCCAAAGGTATGGTGCGAGAGAGAATGAGGAGAGAGAAAAACGTTTTAGACAACATGCTCAGCTAAGCAAAGGATTTATTTCCGATGCTCCGGTGGGCATTCGGTGAAGCATAAAGTCGAATGTAGCAAGAGGAAATATCAGCCTGATCCGTATCTTCAAACGTTCCTATTTGGCAGGGAAAGTCCCAATTAATCCTCTGTCATCCCACTTTTCCAGCTGCTTTTAAAATGTCCCAGTTTCCCTCTCCTCCTCCCACTTTATCCTCAGCTTGCTTCAGTTGCTATAAACTGAGTTCAAAATACAAAAGTAGGTAATAGTTTTTTGTCGGGTTTTCAGGCTCTGTGGCCACGTTCTAGAAGCGTTTATTCCTGATGTTTCACCAGCATCTGTGGATGGCATCTTCAGAGATTTCTCTGAAAATGCCAGCCACAGATGCTGGCGAAATGTCAGGAATAAACTCTTCTAGAACATGGCCACAAAACATAAAAAATGCACAAAAAACTATGGATGCCGGCCATGAAAGCCTTCGACTTCACAAAGGTAGTTAACTCAGCAGGAGGCAAAATGCAAAAAGCAGTTTGCACTCAAGTTAACTCAGGAGTGGAATCTTGCCCTTCCCTGTAAACTCAGGCAAAAGCAAACTCCTAGCTTGTGTGTTCTTCCCCCTTAATAGCCTTTCCCCTCTTGACTATGCTCTGTTATTGCCAGGCCATATGCATCCTGGTTTTTATCTATTAAATGTTGGAAGTTATGTTGATCTTTCACTTGCCTGCAAAAAAGATTAAGAAGAGAGAGTTTAATAAAATTGCCATAAATTGCCATGGAGACTCAAAATATTAATTAGATTTTTATGATGTACCAGTTTACCAACAGTCAGGAAATGGCACTGTACAAGTTTACCAATATTCAGGAAAGTTTGTTATATCAGTAACAATTTTAACTGCATGTTAAATGATGGGATGTCTTCTGCTCTTTTGTACTTTTGTGCCTTTTGTTTTAAATGTTTTGTGTATTTTGATACACTTTTTGTCACGGCCTTTGGCTAGCACAAGAAATGATTTGATTGCCTTTTACTTGCCCAGAATTTAAACCCAGGAGTGCTCCAGGATTAGAGAAGGCATCTCTAAGCCCCTTTGTGGGGTTGGGAGAGGTTACCGTCACATTTAGTTAAAGCAGTTGTGAGTCCTTAACTGAATGTGCATTTAAGATGCAAAACCAGTTGATGTATCTTCTAGGTTATTTTTAAAAGGGGCTGCATCTACGCTGTAAAATAATGCCGTTTGACACCACTCTTAAGTGTTATAGCTCCATCCCATGGAATCTTGAGATGTGTAGTTTTACAAACTCTTTACCCTTCTCTGCCAAAGAGTTCTGGTGTCTCACAAAACTACAAATCCCAGGATTCTGTAGGATGGAGCCATGGCGGTCAAAGTGGCCCCTCCTTATTAATGGATTTTGCATCCACGGATTCCACCATCCACGACTTGAAAATACCCCTCCCCCACAAAAAACAAAAACCAGTTCCAAAATGTAAGTCTTGATTTTGCCGTTTCTAAATAGGGGACACCATTTTACTATGCCATTTTCTATAATGATACATGAGCGTTCATAGATTTTGGTGTCCATGGAAGTGGGGGTCCTGGAAGCAAACCTTGGAGGATATCAGTGTAGATGCACCCCAAGGCAGGAATCTCTAGGTAGATCTAGGAGAGACTCTTACTTGACACCATGGACACAGCTGGCAGTCAGAGTTAGCAACACAAGAGGAATGAATAATCTGACTCAGTGGAAGGCAGCCTTGTATGTTGATCCTTTTATAATAGGTGTGTGATCTGCAGCAGATGAATCAAAGTACAAATGGTTGATTGAAGCTCAAATCTTGGAGAAGCCAACATGTTCTAGAGATCGACAACTGTTCCAGTTGGGGAGCAGGCCTGCTACCTTGTTAATCTGGAACATGGTGCACACGCCAGTTCTTTCCCTGCCTTAATAGAGGGGAGGCTGGAATGATTGTTTCCCTTCATATGACAAATTGTGGGTTATTTCCCCAAAACTGTAATTATTGCAATTTTTAAATTGTATAATCACAGAATAGATACAAATGTCAAACTGAAATTACATATCCTACACAGCTATTGGATATTTCAGACTGGAGGAGATGTCAGTACATCAATCCAGTTAAACCTTGTATTGATTGCCAACGGACGATTTTTAATCAGCATGGGCAAATTTTCCCAAGCTCCTTGTATTTCAGGTTAAGGGAAGACCTTTTAATCCTAATGTGTTGTTGTTGGTGTGTGTGTGTGTGTGTGTGTGTGTGTGTGTGTGTGTGTGTATGGGGGGGCAAACAGCAGAAAAAAAAATTCTCCTCTTCTAAGAGCTCTCTTCTCCCTGAGTCCCCTCCCATTTCCTTTAATAGCGCCTTTCCAAAAATGCAGCTATACCACTGTTTTGGCATATGCAAATTTATTAAAATGTAATTGATTGCTTTGTGAAAAGACAAATGTTTAATCAGCTGAAGATTCTTCAATTAGCTCACTTTCTTTTAAAGTCTCAGTCTTGTTTCATTATGAATACAGTGTGTCACTGGTGCTCTACTGCCTCTAGAAAGCCATCTTGCCCTCTCACGCATGCTGTTTGCACCAACTGCAGGATGGCTACATATCACCTCCAGTAACTAAGGGACTGCACCTCTGTATATTTGGGCCTGGTGAGCTCAAAATGGAAGCTGAAATTGCACTTATAGGTAGGCTAGTGGTGCCGTTGGGGGCTGAGGGGTGCACTGGGTGACATTTCAGAGGGGGCATGAACACTCAGTGTGGTGGTCTGTCCTATCCATGCCAAGAATCCCCAGCCGCCCCCTCCACCAACCAGGGTGCCTCCATCATCCATAGGCAGTGGCCGCTGGTGGAGATGGGGTGCTGCTGCCATCCAGCAGCCCCTTCCCAGCCTGGCACAACTGTGGGGTGAGTGATAAATGGCATTGCTTCCCTTGATCACCCACACAGCAACTGCACCAGACCCAGAATGGTCTGCTGGCAGGCAGCACCACACTTCTACCAGTGGCTGGTGGTGGGAAGGGGCTGCCTTCCAGGTATGGCATGAATCCTGGGGTGAGAAGCCAAGTCAGACCCAGAATGGGCTCCCAGGTGACAGCACCACCAAACCCCCACCATGGCACAGGTGGCTTGGCTGGTGTGGGGGACAGCTGGGTTGTATGCCAACTAGGCAACTAAAGCGGTGATAGCACAACTTATTACACTGAGATGACACCAACCTCAGAGATGATGCTGCTGCAGTAGGCTTTTCATTCAAACATTTGAATGGTCATGGTGTGAACAGAAAGTTGGGACTTGGTACACCTTTGGTCTGATCCAGCATGGCTCCTCTTATGTGACCCAATGGATAGATGTTTAGGAAAATTCCCTCTATGATGTTTTCTAGTAGTTTTCTACTAGTGATGCCACCACTGTATGCTTTAATTTAAACATCTGACTGGTGTGAGCAGAATGTTGGGCTTGATAGGACTTTGGTCTGATCCAACATGGTTTCTCCTATGTGAGCTAATGGAGTGATATTTCGGAAAATTCCCTCTATGATGTTTTCTACTAGTTATGGCCAATTCAACTGAAAAACACAGAATCGGTAAAGAAGAACAGACTGTTCATTCATTCTTCCTTGGGACCTTGGTTGTTGTTGCTTTATTTAAGGTGAGTCCTTCAAGGTGTAAGATTGCTAACTGTTTTGCAAATAAGCACCCTGGACAACTTGTGAGGTCAGTCAACCTCCTCCTTTGTTTAAACATGCAACTTTTTACATGTTTATAAAACATTCTGTAGCAAAGAGTGATTAGGGAAAATAGTATAATTAAGAATAGACAAATCAGTGTCTTTCCGGTCTGTGTCATACACAAGTCTGTTCTGCCCAATTTCAGAATGAGTCTGCTGGTTTTTCTGAAGTGAAAATTCATGTTTAGTTTTGCATGCCACTTTCCCTAAGAATTCTTACAACATATTTTTTCTACTTAATTTCCTCCCAAAACACACAGTTGCATATGCAGTTTTTGAGCCAAAAACTGGAGCATGGAACAGGGAGAAGAATACGATTGAATGATAACAGTGTTCAAATTCATATATCAGCTTTCAAGGAGCAAATTTGGTTGGTTTCCTTAAAAATGCAGATCCAATGAAATCCTCCTCCATCTCTAACTGCAATTAGAGCAAAGGAGATCAACTGTAACTAGTGCATCATGTGCTGCCATCTACCAGACCCAGTATTTGCCTAAGGACAGTCTTACGTTGCAGTAAGTTGCCACATGATGAACTGGGAGGTCAATCAGTTCCAGATTTTCATGGGGAATAGAGATTAACCTGATCCATACCAACTGGTCTTTAGATCTTATTAGGGGACAAAAGACTGAATCCTACAAAAGACTGAATCAATGGTGAGTTGACACTTATGTGCTTATAGAGTTAGATCTAACAAGATTATTGCTAGAAGGATGCTTGGTTGTTTCCATCCAGGAGCATCACTAGGGAGTACAGGGGATTTGGACCACACCAGGTAACACCTCAGAGGGGGTTTCATCCAGTGCGCTAGTGGGAAGGGGTGGCTGCTGGTGGGAAGGGGCTGCCTTCTGGGTCCAGCATCTCTGGTGGCAAGAGAGGAGAATGAGTCTCCTCTCTTTCCCACCTGGCCAGCAGCTCCACCAGACCTAGAAAAGAGAGGCGAGGGATTTTAAAAAATGATCCACACTGGGTGTCAAATATACAAGGGCTGTTCAACAGTGGAACAAACTCCCTCGGAGAGTAGTGGAGTCGCCTTCCTTAGAGGTCTTTAGAGGCTGGATGGACATCTGTCAGGGATGCTTTGATTTAGATTTCCTGCATGGCAGGTGGTTGGACTGAATGACCCTTGCGGTCTCTTCCAACTCTATGATTCTATGATTTTATTCTACTAGGTACACCACTGTTTCCATCTTTCAGTCCCACCAATGCTGGGTGGCCCTCTGGACAGTCTTCTGCAAACAGGATGTGGTCAATGAGAACATGATGTTACAGTGGTTCTGGGCCTTCCTGGAAGGACAATGCAGCAAACTAGTCCTGAGGGACCCCTTGACTGTTGCTGTTTTGTACCATTTTAGTCATTTATTGCTGCTATCATCTATTTGTTATTGCCAAATGACAATAAAAAGTTCATTTGTCCAGCTATTGACTCAATATACTTAATTAAAGGCCTCTCAGAAAGGCATGAGGCTGGCCTTGCATAACACAAAGGACAAGATGGTGCTTGTGCTACACACAAAGGACAAGACATCTTGCTAGCTTCACACAAAGGACAAGACAGCTCTCTCCCTCCATTTCATGTGTAGAGATCAACTGGATAGGCATTTGAATACTGCAGCATGGTCAACACTGCATTATCTTCCACCACATCTCATGAAAGCACACCCACTACTACTCTCAGATCTATTCCAAAAAAGTAACTTTTCCAATTGCTATGTCAGCCTGAGGTAGCTGCCTCATTCGGACTAATGGTAGGCCCAGCATTTTAAATAATTTGTTATTGTGTGCTTTCAGATCATTTCAGATTTATGGCGACTCTAAGGAGAATCATGGGGTTTTCAGAGGAGGTTTGCCATTGCCTTCCCCTGAGGCTGAGAGAGTGTGACTTGCCTAGGGTCATCCGGTGGGTTTCATGGCCAAGGTGGGAATTGAGCCTTGGGCTCCAGAGTCACAGTCCAACATTCAAACCACTATGTCATGCTGGATATTAGTCAAGTAGAGCTATAAAATAGAATAGTTTCTGTCCACTGGGAGCTGAGTGAGTCTCTTGGAAATCCAATGAGATGAAAATTTGGGAAGCTTTCTTGTGTTTCTTTGAAAACTGAATTTTGCTATTACATTTGGGTTCCATTTGAGAGAAGAAAGCTGGCACGGAGGAGCTATTTTATTTATGCATAACCATGGCATACTAACATTTGCCTTCTCTCTCCTAATTTTTCTAAACATTGTTGGCTGAAAAAAGACAAGCCAAAGTAGTATGTTGACGCACCCTGGAAATAAGATGAAGGCTGTTGACGTACCATGAGTAGGAAAGTTAAGTAGCTTCTGGTGAGCCAAGAACAAGAAGTATTGGACAGACGAAATCTTTCTCTTTTCTAAGGATGTGATTCTGCACTGTGTCTTCTCAAAGGAAGCAACAATCACTTTTAACTGTTTCTAGCCATTGTGACAAAATTGTCAAAAACTAGGCAGTTTTCAGGGCCTATTCACAATTAAGGACACATTCTGTGCAAAATTCACACATAGAAATATTCCTACGTAGAAATAGTATTTTCTGTGCAGAAAAGGCTAGTACACAAATAGGGGGAAATTGTATTCTATCCAGATCAACCTTGTCCAAATGCTGTTTCCGGCGGGGGCAGGAAGGGATGCTGTTTTCTGCCCAAAACAACCATGTGCGGATTTTGCACAGAATAAGTCCTGAATTGCAAAGATTCTTGCCAGTCCAGGGTTCTTCTCATCAGAATTTCTTGACACTCAAAGAACATGTTTTTCATTGTTTCAAAGGTTGTTTTTTTTTTAGAAGAAGAATGTTCCATCCTTACTCTGTTAATTGGATAGACATGACAGGCATTTTCAAAACTTTTACGCTTCTTATAAAAATATGCCCTGGAAAACTGGAGCTCAATGTTGCATCTAAATTTAGGGGAAAGAGCTTGTCTGCACTTAAGGTGATGATTCTGAGCAAGTATCTGCTTATTTTATTACATCAGTTCTACACCTGTAAAGTGCATGTAACCCTGAACATTTTTATAGCCTCTGTCACATTGCCAAGAAGGCAATTAGTGCTGGGTTTATTTTTTAAGGTACACCAATGAAGCATGTCGGAAATGATGGAGGCAAAGAACTAGCACCCATCCTTTCAGCTTTTGCTATCAGGACTGGCTGATTGGAACTAGTCTGGTAGAAAGGTCATAAGGTAAGCACCTAGACTAGCAAGCAAACTAGAATCTGCAGGCTCAGAGTTACACTATCAATACCGTAGTGAAGAGTTGCTCAAACTGAGGAATCAGACCAGAATTAGCAGCTTTATAGATCCAGGTTGGATCCTATTGGTGGCTGATGTCACCTAACTCTTGCAGAGCTAGAAGCTGCAATACATTTTCTGGCCACCTGTGATGGTGGCACTAAAGTGCAGCAAAGACCAGAAATTCTAACCTAACGCAGTTGTGTTAGATACTGTTGTGTTGTTGTATGCCTTCCTTTCCAGTTTATGACAATCCTAAGACAAACCTATCATGGGGTTTTCTGGGGCTGAGAGTGTGTGACTCACCATTGTCATAGAATCATAGAATCGTAGAGTTGGAAGATACCCCAAGGGCCATCCAGTCCAACCCCCTTCTGCCATGCAGGAACTCTCAATCAAAGCATCCCTGACAGATGGCCATCCAGCCTCTGTTTAAAGACCTCCAAGGAAGGAGACTCCACTACACTCTGAGGAAGGAGTTTGTTCCACTGTCGACAAGCCCTTATTGTCAGGAAGTTCTTCCTAATGTTGAGGTGGAATCTCTTTTCCTTCAGCTTGCATCCATTGTTCCGAGTCCTGTTCTCTGGAGCAGCAGAAAACAAGTCAGCTCCCTCCTCAATATGATATCCCTTCAAGTATTTAAATAGGGCTATCATATCACCTCTTAACTTTCTCTTCTCCAGGCTAAACATCCCCAGCTCCCTAAATAGGGCAAGGTTTCCAGACCCTTCACCATTTTAGTCGCCCTCCTTTGGACACACTCAAGTTTCTCAACATCTTTTTTGAATTGTGGTGCCCAGAATTGAACATGATATTCCAGGTGGGGCCTGACCAAAGCAGAATAGAGTGGCACTATTACTTCTCTTGATCTAGACACTATACTTTTATTGATGCAGCCTAAAATTGCATTGGCCATTTTAGCTGCTGCATCACACTGTTGACTCATGTTCAGCTTGTGGTCTACTTGGACTCCTAAATCCCTTTCACATGTAGTCACCCAGTGAGTTTCCATGGCTGTGTGGGGATTTGAACCCTTGCCTCCAGTGTCGCAGTCCAACACTCAAACACCACACTGACTCTCAGGGATGGTACAGTTTGTTTTTTTCGTCCTCACGTTTTCTGATGGAATCATGAAAAGAATTTCTAAAGTTTTCTCCCTGCAACTGGGGAAAATGAATATTTTTGTACAGATGCAAATGCTTTTAATTGTTCTGGCAGTTATCCTCACAGAAATGTATGCCATTTTTCTGCCCAAACAACAAATACTTGTGCAGCAAACAGTTTCTTGCACACAGTATAAAACCACAAAATTCTGCTTGCTTGCACAGCGGTATTTGTGCCTCCATAAATCCACAAAGGCTTTCCTATCCTTACCCTAGGTACTATTCCTGTCATTCCTACTTCTTAAGAAATTATTGCTATTCCCTAATTTATTGATTCATAAAAACAAGAGCGGTCCAGCAGCTCAGTTTATGCTAATGAAGCCCAGGAACTGGAACCACTAATTAGGTACCAGATATTAAAATAATGTTTTGTCTAATTAAGCCTGTCTTAGCTCCAGCTTCCCATATACACGCTCCTTCTTGTTCCAGGAACAACCTGATGCATAACTCAGTTAAGCAGAATTTAACTCTTTGAGCTGGGACATTGTCACAGCCTGGACTGCAACATAAGCCCAATATTGGTGTTAATTCTTTTACATCAATTTATTTATTTCACACATTCACATCTAAACCATTCTTTTTGCAGATGGATACCAGGCCACTGTCTCGATATAATTAAAACAATAAGACAATGATGACAGTAAAACTCCCGATATTGCATCAAGACAAAGAAAAGCAATAAAAATATTAAAATTGACAGACAGATCACTGTAAAATGCCTCCACAAACAAACAGGGGCTGAAAAATGCTATCCAGCTTTAAATATTTGAAGAGATGACATGTAGTAGACAGACTGCCAAAATAAAGCTGCTTCGGGTCTCCTTGGAAGTATTCTATTTAAATGATGCATGGGTCCTAAGAGTCCGGAGGTCGCGCCAAAGCCACACTCCATTCCTAAGCACTGGAGGGCAGCTTTGGTGCAGCTTCTGGATTCTTAGGATGCATGCATCATTTAAACAGCATACCTCTAAAGAGACCCGAAGCAGCTTTATTTTGGCAGTCTGTAACAGGCCCAAGCTTGTTTCTTGTTGCTCTAGAGACCGGAACATGTACCAGTGGATTTAAACTGTTAGCTGCCTTGGGTTTCGTACTGCAAGAAATGAAATGAAATGAAATGAATCAATAATATGACCTTGTATCACTGCAACAATTGCAATTTAGGTATTTGTTTATCCTTCTATGTTGACAGTACAGTCAGCCTTCCACAAATGCAGCTTTGACTTTTGCAGATTTGCTTATTCGCAGATTTAATCAAAATAGTCTCTCTAGGAATCTCTAGATCCCATAATACAGAAAATATGCAAAGGTAGCTGCGTTGGCCATTTAACAAATCCAAACAAAAATCCATCAGTGATACCTTTATTGGCCAATAAAGGTATCACTGGTAGGTCCCATAGTGCAACTCTATGGTTAACCTCCATTGGATACTGACCATAGAGTTGTGCTGAAGAAGACATAGAACTTCCTAGAGAGAACACTTCTTCAGGCATTTGTGGGTCCTCCAGTGTGATTCTGTGGTCAATGTCTGGCAGACATTGGTCATAGACTTGCACTGCAGGACCTAGAGATTCCTAGAGAGGTGTTCTCTCAGGTTTCAAACATTGAATTATTTTTATTTTCAGTTTTTCCACTTTCATAGAGGCTCTGCTCCCCTAAACTCAGCAAATGTGAATAGTCCACTGCATTTCATATTTGGGGTGCCATAACTGACAAAGCATTCTCTTCTTGATATACACAGTACCAAACGTATATGCACCAAAAAGTGTTAAATGCATGAGTGCATCAGTTGGCAGTGCATTAGTTAGATGCAGCAGTGTAGGTTACATGCATCAAATGTGTTAGATGCAGCAGTGAACTGGAAAGATCCAAATATTTGTAGACATATATCTCCCCATACAAGCCTGCCTATGGCATTTGATCAAATGTTATAGGCAGGCTCATATGGGGAGAGATGTGTCTGCAAATATTTGGGTCTTTGCAATTCACTGCTGCATCTAACACTTTTGTATAATGGATCGGTATATTAATAGGATTAGTTTACCCTTAGAAAAACTGGATCTTCCCAGAAGTCCTCCAGAAGTCCTTGGGCATCTGGCTGTAAGAACCTAGCCAGACAGTCCTTGGCTGCTCTCTGTCCTGCTCAGGACACTCTATGGCCATGTCAGAGAGGGCAAAGAAGGAGGTTATTGTCATTACATTACATGATAAGCTGGAACGTGTCCAGAGGAGGGTCACCAAAATGGTGAAAGGTCTGGAAACCATGTCTTATGAGGAGGCACTTAGGAAGCTGGGTATGTTTAGCCTGGAGGAGAGAATGATAAGAGGTGATATGTTTAAATACTTGAAGGGATGTCATATTGAGGATAGAGCAAGCTTGTTTTCTGCTGCTCCAAAGAACAGGACCTGGAACAATGGATTCAAACTATGGCAAAAGAGATTCCACCTAAACATTAGGAAGAACTTCCTGACAGTAAGAGCTGTTCAAGAGTGGAACACACTGCCTTGGAGAGCGGTGGAGTCTCCTTCTTCTAAGGTCTTTAAACAGAAGTGGATGGCCATCTGTGAGAGGTGTTTTGTGTATTCCTGCATGTGGGAGTTGGATTGGATGGCCCTTGAGGTCTCTTCCAACTCTATCATTCTATAATTCTAGATATTAAATACCTCCTCAGGCAACAGCCACAAAAGGACATATGTGGATGGAATTCAAAATTATGCATGAGTAAATCACTAACAGGATGTTAGCCAACGTGTTTCTTCTCTTCCTTTTCCTTTCCCCTTTAATTTGCATGTGTAGTTTTAAAATCCAATACCTGTATCTCTCTGGATCTTCACACTTAAATCCAGAGTCCTGCCTTTGGGGGCGAAGCAAGATAGGGTGAGTTATAAAATACATTCCTCTGAATATTCACACTAAATGCACCTGAAGCTTGAAAGATATTAATACTAACTCCCCAAAAGTCCAGTTCTTCCCCGCACATTGGTACTCCAGTTGAATTGAGAGGAGCTCTTCCTGTTTCTGCTGTGAGATTCTGTTTGAATCTAGATATTCCAGACCTTGATTTCATTGCTGTGGGATGTTTAAAGAGGCTTCCTACTTTATTACACAAGATTCATTTGATTGTTTAATGAAGCCCAAGTACATTTGATTAATATGCGAAGCAGCTAAACAAACCCATCGTGTTCTCTTGAGTCACCAGATTTTGCAGCTTGCAACAATAACTAGTTCGACATCAAAAGATAAATATGCAAGGGCAAACAGATTCAGTCTATTTGACTCTGACATCTCATTGTATTTACCAGGGAGTAAAAATACATGCCTACATCATTCCCATTTAAAGGAAAAAAGAACCAGAAACTACTTTGCTATCTGGATGTGCATCTATCCTGTAGAAACAATACAGTTTGATGCCACTTTAACTGCCATGATTCAATCCTATGGAATCCCTGGATTCATAGTTTCTTGTAGCACCAGAGAGCTCTGACAGAGAAGACAAAATAGCTCACAAAAATACAAATCCCAAGATTCCATAGCACTGAGGCATGGCAGTTGAAGCAGTGTCAAACGTCATTATTTCTGCAGTGCAGATTAAACTACAATGTGTCTGATAAAAAAGGCCATTTCTTGATGCCCCCTTTTCTTGACACCCCCTTCCTTGTTTTGCCTTGTCCCTCCCTTTTGGTAGACTCCTTGTATTCACTTTAATACAACACCAGCAGCCACAGTTCAAAGCCATATGGACCCAGCAGCATTTGCCATCTAACTAAATATAGATGTTCTGAACACAACATTGTTGCTGAGTGACTGCGCTTTACTGTTGCACTCTCAGGAGCCATTAGCGCATTAATGCATTCTTCAGCAATCAAACAATGGACAAGATTAATTCAACTTTTAATGATAGTGCCACAGTTTGACCAGAGAGATTGTCACACTGCCAGCAAGGCCTGGGGGTTAAGTCTCAAATTACTTTTCATTTCATTTTCATTTTATTGTATTTGTGTGTGTGGGGGGGGGGGGCTTTTCTACCTCTGCTATGACAGCCCCTCATCTGGGTTGCTCCGCTGTGCCCTAACACAGTAGTTTGTCCCTCCTTCACATCTTCAAAACCGCAGATTCATTGCAGAAATAATCCAGTTTGACACCATTTTAACTAGTCATGCTTCAGTGCTATGGAGTACTGGGATTTGTAGTTTGTTGGAGTGCCAGAGCCCTCTGACAGAGAGGGTTAAGTCTCTCACAGAGCTACAGTTCCCAGGATTGCACAGCAGTTAAAGTGGAGTCAACCTGGATTGTTTCTGCTGTGTGGATGCAGGTCAAGTGAAAGAATCTGGAGGGTAATTAAGAGGGAAACATCCTGAGAGCAGCACTGGATGGAAAGCTCTAGAATGGGGTGGGCAAATATATGGAATGGGATGACAATTTTTTACTCTCTACAACCTAAAAAAAGGTGGAGTCTCCTTCCTTGGAGGTCTTTAAACAGAGGCTGGATGACCATCTGTCGGGCGCACTTTGAGTTCCTGCAAGGCAGGGGGTTGGACTGGATGGCCCTTGTGGTCTCTTCCAAATCTATCATTCTAGGATTCACTTAATTTTTTAAAAAAAACCTAAAAATTATTTTTTTTTATTCTTTTAGATTTTCTATAAAAAACATCGCCCTTTACCAAAGTTTCACTTCAATCACAAGAAACTATGTCCTGGCACCATCCTATGGAATTCTAGGGTTTGCAGTTTGTTGTGGCATGAGACCTCTCTCACAGAGAAGGCTAAATATCTCACAAAACTACAAACCTCTTAACTCCATAGCATGGAGCCAAGGTTAAAGCAGTGTCCAACTGCATTAATGCTGCAGTGTACATGCAGCCCAGGTCTTTTTCTGATTCCTTGATCACACTCTCCATTTTGATTAATGACTGAGCCTTCCAACTCTATGATTCTATGAAAAGGAGAGCCAGCATGATTTGTGTTTTGAACTACGACTCTGAAGACCAGGCTTTGAATCTCAGCAAGGCCATGAAACCCACTGGGTGACCTTGGGCAAGTCACATTCTCTCAGCCTCAGAGGAAGGCAATGGCAAAACTCTCTGAACAAATCTTGCCAAGAAAACCCCATGATAGGCTTGCCTTAGGGTCGACATAAGTCCAATGTCTTCAGCAACAGTACGGCAACCCTAGCTCATAAAAACAGCATTACTTCATTTGGAAATTAACCTCAGTCTCCTGACAGCTTTTGTAGAACACATTGACACCTGTTTAATTTACAGGGAAAAGAGAATGGGGCAGTGTGCTACTGTGCCTAGGTCCGTACATCATGGCAGTGATGAACTCGTGTTTTCTGTCATTGCTCTTCCATTTCATCACCTTGATGGAGATGACTTTCAGGGTAATTGAATCATTTCTCCCTCCAGCCCAGAACATCCAATTTAGAACTCACCTATGCAAATGTTATTTTCAGCTGCTTTTCGAGAATCATCATGGCATCTCCCTCAGTACCCTTTAGCATGATGGATAACAAAAGATCCAAATGGCAATAGGACTCCATGTTATGATGGAGCTGTGCCATTTCCAATGCTATCTGCAATGTGTCCTCCTACTATTTCTTATGACACTACTCCACCATCTTGGACCAGAATCCTGTTGTGGCTTTACACTTCCATCAATGCCATTGCACAAGCAATTGCACTTCCTTAGAGGTTGTATCCTAGGAGATTATCACATGAAGGAGATCAGGAGTATATCCCATGAATATCCCAGGAAAACTGCATCATTACGCAAAACGATTTCACACGACGTCGCACAAAACCCACCATTAAAATGGTCACAAAGGAGCATTAACGCACATCTTTTAACTTTTGGTATTTCAGTGACAATGCATTTCTGATATCACTTTATTTGCGCGATTGCATGTGATAATTATTTGCGCAATTACTCACCATTTTTGCTTCATTTACGGGATGCTTTAAATGCGCTTTAATCTTCTTTAATGCCGAAATTAGCCCCAGTGTGATAAACTAACTATTCAGGGCTACATAAACCAACATAAGCCAGTATAAGCCCCCATGAGCAATTCTGCAACAGCAATGTCCAGGAGGTTCCATAAGTATGATTTTTAATGAGGAACTGGGAATTGTAGTCAAACAAAGGGAAAGCACAGTGTTCTGAGTGGGAACTAACTCAAATTCCAAGCCTGACCAAAACTCTGTTTAGTTTGTTGTTGTTGTTGTTGTTGTTGTGTGCCTCCAAGTCATTTTTGACTTAAGGTGACCCTTAATCAAACCTTGTTTTCTTGGCAAGTTTCTTGAGAAGGAGTTTGCCATTGCCATCCTCTAAGGATGAGAGAGTGTGACTTGTCCAAGGTTCACCATGGGTTTTTATGCTTCAGCAGGGAATCAAAGCTTTTCTCCTGAGTTGATGTCCAACGCTCAAACCACTACACTAAAAATTAAACTAAAAGAAAAGTTTATATGTTTGCAAAATGTGTAAATTGACAAACAGAAAAATACAACCAGACATAGCACTCTGTCTTTATTGCCACACTTTTTAGGATGGCAGGTTTCAAGGACCTGAAAATTACTTTCCTCTTTTCCTGCTCTCTAATTCATAGCATTAGAGCCTTTTAATCCCATTCCTAAATTCCTGGTGCTTTGATGCCTGGCACCCAAAGTGCTGGAGCACTTATTAAATATTTTCTAATTTCAGAACGCTTTTGCCTCTTTCTGTCATACTTTCATCTCCTGCTGATTATCTACACTAAAAGCAGGGACATACTGTCCACAAATAAATGCCTGGCTGCACGCTGGTAAAAGTTAAAGTTGAGGCATAAGACAGCTCCCTCTCAAGAAATCAATGCTGGAAATGCAAAGTAACCCTGCTGTATAGATTAGGGTAGAAATTGTTCGGTGGGTGCACTGTGGCCATTGCCTATGGGCCTCCAGCATTTTGCAGCATAAGAGTGTGCTCAAGAGGGCAAAAGCTATTAGTAAGAAAGAAAAAACAAGATAAGAGAGGCTGCAGCAGTTTACTTTTGCAGCAGATGCCTATCCCTTTCTTTTCCCCCTTTGAGTGCAAACTATTTTTGAAGTTTGAACTTAGGCACTTTCCAGGTCGGCACTTTGCACCGGCCTGGATATGTGCTAGGGTTGCCTCAGGCCATCCTTTATAGACGCCCCGCAACCCTAGCACATAACTGCGGCGTGATAATGGCAGCGCCCTGTATAAACGGACGCCACCATTATGATGTCACGGCTGTGCTGCAGCCAAATGACACGGCCGCACCAGCGATACGGAAGAGAAAGGGGTCAAGCGGCCCCTTTCTCTCTTTCAGCGCAGTTGTCGGGGTGTCCTTGGGGCATGAAGCCCCAAGGACACCCCTTTCCAGGCCACTTCCCCGAGGCCTGGAGAAGCAGCGGATTGGGGCCTCTGGGGCTGTTGCTGCAGATGCCCAGGCCCCGATCCGGTGGGGAAAGGGGCGGGTGCAGGCTACCTGAAAGGGGAGGTCTGAATCCCGCCTTAGCTTGCAGCAAGTGAAGTTAGCTGAGGACAATGCAAGAGGAGGAGAGAGAAACTGGAACATTTTAAGAGCAGCTGAAAAAAGAGGATTAATTGGGACTGTCCTGTCAAATTGGAAAGGTTGGAGGAATATACCATTGGGAGGATCCAGTGCAATCCATGGGATCTCCTTTGACCTACAAGCTAGGGAAAAGGCCTTCCAAATGCTTCAGAACATTTAAAATGCTGTTTCGGGGCATTCTCCCACCCCAAAGCACCAAGAACAAAAACCCAACTAGCTAGAAAAGTGACTGGAAATGACACAACAGTTCTAGTCATCAAAATGGCACCTGGGAAGATACAATTCCAGCTCTAAAGAGAGCCCATGAAGGAAAAAGAAAACAGTTGGTGAATCTTCCACCCTGCTATAGATTGTCCAGGGATATTTTCACACTACCCAGTGGCAGTACTGCGATGCCACTTTAACTGCCATGGTTCTATCTACCCTATGGAATCTTTCAATTTGTATATTGGTAAGGAAGACACCCAATCCCATTTGATCTTGGAAGCTAAGCAAGGTCAGCCCTGGTCAGTACCTAGATGGGAGACCACCAAGGAATACAAGATGCTATGGTTTATATTTCAAAGGAATCATAGAATTATGGAGTTGGAAGAGACCCCAAAAGTCATCCAGTTCAACCCTCTGCCATGCAGGAAGATGCAACCAAAGCACTCCCAACAAATGGACATTCCATTGAGTTGGGTCAGTTACCCATCTACAAAGCCACCTGACAGTTGCATTGTCTAGCCCACATTTTACTAGCTTTTTTGCAAGGATATTATCAGGGGGGGAGGGCTTATCAAAGACCTTACTGAAACCAAGATACACTACATCCACAGCATTCACATCTACCAAGCTTGTAACTATCAAAAACAGAGAGAGATAAGATTAGTCTGGCAGTGGAAGATAAGATTAGGATGGCAGTGGCAAGCCACCACTAATTATTTCTTGGCTAAGAAAACCCTTGTGAAATTCACGGGGTTGCCGTAAGCCAACATGGGTGACTTGAAGATACACACACACGGTATTCAGAGTTCACCAAGGTACAAATCTTGCTAACCTATGAACTCCATGATTCCATAGGAATAGTTCAAGTGGAATCATAGTGCAGTGCAGTGTGCAATGTGAAAAGAGTCCAGGTCTTTACACACTGAGGTGTAGCCCCTGTTTATGACACCATACCTTAGCTTTATAGGTTTTGCCTTTTCTGGATAGTTTAGGGTCTGAGACTTGAAAGATGGACCCTGGTAATATTATTAAGTGTTATGCATTAAGTACCCAGCACAGTTGTTACAGTTTGTCATTCAAAAATTACACAGAGACAGAAGGAGAGAGAGAACACATTTTCCTGCTTGGAAATTAAGACAGAAGTCTTGACAAAAAGGACTATTCCCAGATCAGGCGAAATGAAAGGATTATTCTTTCTCACTATGGGCCTCAACAGACTGGCATAAAGAGCCAGCCTAGGGATGGAATGGAGGCATGGCATCTGCATGCTGGCCAGCCAAACACCACCCCCATGCTGCCTGCCTGACCAGACAGCAGGCAGCATCATGCTGTATGTTTGGTGCAGCGCTTACATGTGCTGCGCCAAATAAGTAGCGAAAAACCACCACCACTGTGGCTAGGGCACCCTTTCTGCAATGCAAAAAGGAACTGGTTTTTGTGGCTCCTTTTTGCACTGCAGAAATGCCAGATCAAGGCCGTGGTGAATAGTTGTTGCAGCCCCAATCCAGTTATGAAAGAGGCAGCTGCATGTTGCCCCTTAGGGGCAGTCTGTTCAGCCACTTATGGAGGGAGATAGGATAAAGAACATTCAATCTAGCTTCCTTGCTTCTGTCTAGAAAGTGGATGCAGAGCAGGGTGAAAGATGAGCCACTGGAAGGGAAGGAGGAAGCTAACTAAGTAAATGCATAGACCCCCCCCCCCCCCCCCCCGACTCTTTGCAAATTATATGAAGAAATTAGTTAAGCCTTGCAAACCGTAGCAAGTAGCAGGTGTACTAAGTGGGCTGGAGATTTGCACATAGGCCTTTCCTCTTGTCTGGAGCAGAACCCACCAAAACTAAAGAAAGTGTAGCCTTTGTTTCCACCCAGATGACCCACAAAAACTGAAGACCTAGAGCCAAGCACTGAGACTGGATAACTCACCATTTGTTCTGACATGGCTGTTGGGAGTTATAGTCTTAAAAAGTAACTTTTACAAGCTTTGGCTGCATTCCTCCTTTATTGTTGGGTTATTCCTCAAGTTGTGTCTGACTTATGTTGACCTTAAGGCCACTCAGTGGTCTTCATGGACAAGCTGGGAACTGAACCCTGGTTTCTAGAGTTGTAGTCCAACACTGAAACCTATTCCTGACTACACTTAAACCAGGATATTCTAACCAACCTGGCCTGGATCAAGGAACATATCTGCTACAAACATTGCAGCTTTCCCACAGATGACAGAGGCAAGTGGATGTGGCATTGCTGATGTGGCTTTCCAAGGTCCCATGGAGGGCTAGTGAGGTTCCCCATACTTGGCCCTTGCCCATCTCTGCCCTGCACACAGTGCAAAACAATGTGACCCAATGCCTTTTGAGATCACTCAGTTCTCTTTGAGATATCTGTTTTGATTTGTTTTACTTACAAGAAAATAACAGGCCATATAGTGAATAAATTTAAGGAGCAGTGCGTCCTTTGGGTATGAAGTTAATTTGCCTTGCTGAACTAAGCTGCAGGCCTAAAACATCTCTATTAGATTTACAAACTTAAACTGGTCCCCTTAATGATAAGGATTGGATGAGCATTTGGCAAAGCAGTTAGAGAGGCATTCAATGTCAATAGATACCCCATTTATTGCTAGAAATAATGTCCTGCTGGTTGATACGCTGGTGAATTCAGATGCCATTATTGTTAGTGCAGAGAACATTTTACAGCCTTAAATGCACTTCTAGGCCTTCGTTGTTTCCAAAGTTCTCTGGTTCATGTTGGTTTATGCTCATTTTTCACCATATTAAGCACACTATAAAGGAGACGTGCTGTGTTTAATATGGTAGAATATGAATGTCAACCACACAGTATAAAGAAAGAGCGAGAACCAGACTGGTGTAGTGCTTTGAGCATTGGACTATGTACCTGGAGAACAGGATTCCAATCACTGCTCAGCCATAAAAACCCCTTAGGTGATGTTGGGCAAGTCGCACACTCTCGGCCTCAGAGGATGGCAATGGCAAACCTCTTCTGAACAAATCTTGCCATGAAAATCCATGATAGGGCCTTACTGTCACCATAAGTCAGAAATGAAGGCACATAACAACTAAGTGTAGACAGTCCTGCTTAGTTTTTCTGTTATATGCCCTAGAAGGCTGCAACTGTTTGCATCTAACAAATCTACGGTAGTGTCCACATAGAGGAAAAGAAATGTTTCCACCCTGTTTCCATGCTGGCCTGTGTAGACGATGTACAGGGCCAAAATGGGTGAAATACAGGCCAAATCTATGCTTCAGGGTGATTCTCTGGAGTATAAAGAGTCCAGATCAGGACAGAAACTCTGGAGAATCATGCGGATTGCACGCTGATCCAGGGATGGGGGAAGGAGTGTTGGCAAGCAGGTGAGCCATGGACCTCTTCCTGCCCACAATGTCCAGTTTCTTGCCATAGCTCTTCCACTTTCACTTGCAGTGCCATTCTCTTTGCAGCCATGCAAGTTGTTTGCACACATGCATATCAGCACATGAATACCATCAGTAGAGTACACCGATGTTCAACAGAATGGCTATTGCCCCCACAAGCCATGGAAAGAGAGGGAGAGGGGTCTCTTGGGAGTGTACAGACAGTGTTGCCAGTATCGACCCCATGTGGGTCCCAGTTGTGTGGACAGCTCATCCTCCCTCTGGATCTGGAAGCCCCAACAGTAAGCCAGTTTTTCCCATCAATGCAGACGTGGCCTATGTTGTTACTCTGAAAAATTCCAGACCTGTAAAGACATATGCTGTCAGCCTCAGGAGAAGGCAATAACAAACCTCCTCTGAAGAAATTTGCCAAGGAAACCCCATGATAGGGTCACCTTACAATCGCCATAAGTCAGAACTGACTTGAAGGCACACAACAACAACAAAAATGACAGATGAGGGGGGAAATCCACATGTTTTAGGGCCAGGTTAGGCCATTTTAGGCCCATTAGAAGCTTTTTTTAAAAACAAGAAGTCAACCAAAAGTCTATTTGGCCTGTTTCCTTTTTTTTTTTTAAAGGTCCTTCCCAAGACAAGCCAAAACATGACAAAAATGTCCCCATCCCATGTGGGGATTTTGGGGGAAATAGAAAAAAGCTGGATATTCAAGGGGCTTTAGGGGGACTGGAAATTACTATGAGGGCTCCATGCAGCTCAGCCACCCTTTCTTTACTTTTACTAGGAGTTGCTGCCATGGTCAAATGGGGAATCAAATTTTGATCTCCAGCATCATAGTCCAACACTCAAATAATAATAATGATAATAATAATAAATTTATTTATAGCCCACTTCTCCCAGAAGGATCGAGGCGGGTTACAACCATAAAATACACCAATAACAATATAAACATACATAAATAAAAATTACATGATCCTCTTACCCTCTTATTATAAACTAAACGACAACAAATCGCTCTCCCATGCTGGCTGTCAGGGAAGAAATACTGATGCCTTTTCCTCAACATATTTTGGGAAGTGGGAAATTTGAGAATCTCCATCCCTACTCCAGGGTCATAGTCCAACACTCAAACCACTATACCAGACTGGCTCTCTGAATCTTAGGTAGCTCCTTTAATATTTGGACTAAAATTCAGAGCACATTCACCACTCTATCGACTGGGGGCCACCAACTTGTAAGGAGAAATCAGTCTGGGCAAGGAGAAAGATCTCTGCTGAGGGGACCAACCGCACCTATGTTTTGCAACCAATTCTCGAGGGATTTCTTACTATCCAAGAAGACAATAAATTGCCAGCTAAAACAACCCATTGTCCCATCAGGCTTTTAAAGCTGGCAAGAGAATGATGCAGACTTTGCAAACCGTTTTGCGTAATTACCTTTTAATTTGCTGTGCAGGATTCCCTGGATGGATTCCAGTTTTGCCATTAGGGCATGTCCATTCTTGAGTACTGAGGAAAGGGGAATGGAATTAGCACTTCTGCTTCTCTCTAGTGACTGCAGTGCCATTCAGAAAACTGAATGCTCCAGGCTGAGCGATATTGACATCCTGGGCTCTGGCAACCGGTGCTTGTTCTCCAACAAACAGCCCCTTAACATAGTAGAAAGAGTGTTACAGAATCATTAGAAGGGACCTCAAGGGCCATCCATTCTAACCTTCTGCTATGCAGGAATACACAATGGAAGCACTCCTGAGAGAAGGTAATCCAGTCTCTGTTAAAAAATCTCCAGAGAAGGAGACTCTACCACCCTCCAACGTAGTGTCTTCTAATGTGAAGTTGAAGGCTTTCATGACCGGCATCCATAGTTTTTTGTGGGTTTTTCAGGCTATGTGGCTCTTCTAGAACATGGCCACATAGCCCAAAAACCCCCACAAAAAACCATAGTGTCTTCTACTTTCCATCAGCTATTACCTTAAGGAAGTTCTTCCTACTGTTTAGGAGGAATCTTTTTTCCTATAGTTTTAATCCATTGCTCTCTATCCCAGGCTCTGGAGCAGCAAAAAACATGCTTGCTTCATCTTCAATATGATCCAAATCTATTGTTCCAAGTCTTAGTGTCTGGAGCAGCAAAAAAACACACTTAGGCCTCATTCCCACTTACAAATAAATCAGTGTGCGATCTGAATTGACGAATCGATTTGACAGCAGAGCGTGGTTCACACTATATTTGCTCCAATCACATTTTTCCCCTGTAAAATAACTTGTGGTTCACATTCACGAATGAATCGACTCAAAATGGCTGGTCGAAGGGCAAATTTAAATCAATTCCGATCCGCATCTGGTTCACACTTGCACTGAACTGATTTATCCAAAAAGATGTGGAAAAAATCAGTGTCAAAAAGACGTGGGTTAAATGGGTCTAGAGCATGGGCCCCCTCTCCAAATCACTTCAGTGATTCAGTTCAAGTGGGAACCAGGGTCATTTGAACTGGTTCAAACCAATTTGCAATCCAATTTAAACGGTAGTGGGAATCAGGCCTTGCTCCATCTTCAATATAACATGAATCCATTGCTCCATCTTCTAGACTCTGGAGCAGCAGAAAACATACCTGTTCCATCTTAAATATGACACAAATCCATTGTTCCAAGTCTGGAGCAGCAGGAAAGACACTTGCTCCATTTTCAGTATGACATAAATCCATTGGTCCATGTTCTAGAAGTAGAAAGAATGAGACATTTCCAAAGCAGCTGAAAAGTGGGTCAGCAAAGGATTAATCAGGACTGTCTCTGCCAAATCAAGACAGTTGGACTGGATGATAACACCATCCTAGGCTTCGCTGGTGAAACAGAAGCAGCTGGGCTCTACCACTGGTGACTTCTCCTCAACCAGCACAAGTGGACACTAGTTGCCATGATAAGCGCATTCAGTGATGACAGGTTCATATTCCAACGAGAAAGAAGGGAGCTAACAATCCAAAATAGGACAAAAGAAAAGGGTGGGCCTGGGAACTCCCGCACAGAGGGGCAGCACCTTGAGCAACAGACTCTGATCTATTTAAATGGCAGGATGTCAACCCAGTTTCCCCAGGCAGAAGGGATCCTTTATTAAGGGAGATCATGCGTCTCAAGTACGTGGCAATATTTAGAATGAAGCTCTCTGCACAGCCTTTCTTTTTATTAAAAGAGCACAGACGGGTTTTTTTCTCAACAACTTGAATAATGAAAAGGATTGTCAAGCCTCAACATGACTCCCTCTTTGTTCTCTTATCAGTCGTAGGAAGAGCAAGTTAGAAATCAGAAAGATAATGGACTTTGTCGGGTTTAGGAAACAGTGACAGGGACAAAAGGGATTGTTAATCCGTCTGCAGCCTTCTTCGATAAGTGGCAAGGGCAACGCTCCAAAAGCATCAGCTGCCATGACTGATTGTTTTTCTCCATAGACATTTTCCTATTTTTAACAGGGATGGTCTGAAACATAATAAAATTGAGGTACAGACCCAGTGGGTAGCCAACTGTTCCTAATGTGTTACATCTGACTGTCTATCACCTTCAAGGAGCATACATCTCCCTTCTTGCAACAACTCTGTTGGATGCTGGTCAATTTCAGGACACAGTTCAAAGTGCTGGTGACGTCTTACAAAAACCTATATTCCAGGTTGTTTGATGGGTCATATTTCCCTTTGTGAGCCCATTAGAGCTCTGAGATCTTCAGGAGAGAAAATTATCTTGGTCCCACCACCTTCTCAAGCTTGTTTGGTGGGAATGAGGGAAGCGACCTTTTCAGTATTGCTCCCAGTCTTTGGAACTTTGGAAGGATGGCTCCATCCTTCCTTCTGCCATCAAGTTAAAACCTTCTTGTGCCATCAGACTTTTAGAAACTTAATGGGGTGGGCTTTTAATGATGTGCTTTAATGCACATCATCATCGTCGCCGTCATTGCTGTCATCGTTGTTGTTGTTGTTGTTGTTGTTGTCGTCATCTGTTTATGGGGTGCTAGGGCTAACTACAGGGAAGCTAGTAAAAGGATATTGCCTATAGTTGCTCACCTTGTCTCACAACCATCTGTCAACACGTCTTACAAAAACCTATATTCCAGGTTGTTTGATGGGTCATATTTCCCTTTGTGAGCCCATTAGAGCTCTGAGATCTTCAGGAGAGAAAATTATCTTGGTCCCACCACCTTCTCAAGCTTGTTTGGTGGGAATGAGGGAAGCGACCTTCTCAGTATTGCTCCCAGTCTTTGGAACTTTGGAAGGATGGCTCCATCCTTCCTTCTGCCATCAAGTTAAAACCTACTTGTGCCATCAGACTTTTAGAAACTTAATGGGGTGGGCTTTTAATGATGTGCTTTAATGCACATCATCATCGTCGCCGTCATTGCTGTCATCATCGTTGTTGTTGTTGTTGTTGTTGTCGTCGTCATCTGTTTATGGGGTGCTAGGGCTAACTACAGGGAAGCTAGTAAAAGGATATTGCCTATAGTTGCTCACCTTGTCTCACAACCATCTGTCAACA